>NC_057398.1:10334033-10634033 GCF_019320065.1 Cervus canadensis
GCTTGAGCAAATAGAATATTGATTGACTTGAGGTCTTGAAAAGACATTTCTTTTGTCAAACTCTTATTTTGCCAAAGGCTGGATACTTGCAGCTAGCACTGTTATAGTTTCATAATAGGATTTCCAAACCTCAGCTGCCTCCAAACCCCTGCTCTGCTACCTACCAGCTGTGTGACCTTGGGCAAACTACTTAACCTCTCTGTGACTCAGCTTCCTCTTCTGTAAAATGGAGCTAATAACAGTGTCTATCTTAAGAGGTGGTTGTTAAGTGCTTGGTATAGCACCTGATATGTAGAAATAACTGAATACATGTTTGCTATTGTGGTCAGTTTTTCTCCCCCAACAACCAGTCAATCCTTGGTAACAGTTCCTTGGTTTGTCACTGAGTCTTCTCAAATGTAGCAGGTTAAAAGACAGTAGCAATGACCGAGTTTGTGGGCACTTATTTGGGGATAAGCATAATAAAATCTCTTGCTGATTTACCTTCAAATTAACACCATCAGATGGATTTAGAACCCCATGCCTGCACATTGCCTGATCTACTTAATTCAGATGAATCTTTAAAGTAATTAAAATGGAATGCTGTTACTCTCACCTGCACCAGCTCCACCTTGTGTTGATTCTCAGTGTGGACTGTCCTCCTATCTATGCTGTGTTTAGTCACTCAGTCGTGTCTGACTCTTTGCGACCCCATGGAGCCTGCCAGGCTCCTCTGTCCATGGGGATTCTCCAGCCAAGAATACTGGAGTGGGTTGCCAGGACCTCCTCCAGGGGATCTTCCAGACCGTTAGGTTTTCTAGGGCAAGGTTATTGGAGAAAACACTTGCTTAACCCACATTCAAAAGAGCACTTACCCCTGGGTCTCATGGAACCACCAATTCTGATTCTTCTAGTGGATCAATAGTCCACTGAATTTGGAACAAAGAGGGGAGGAGAAGACAGTGGGCATATTTTCAGATTTCTCACTAATTCAGTGTCACAGCTAAATATGGTGTTATTTGGCATTATGAAATAGGCCCATTTTAGAGCCATTTAAAGTAAACCTGAACGTTGAAGCTTCAGTATTTTATGTGGGTCACCTGGATTCTCAGTGAACATGAGAAAATAAAACCAACTATATTTTAAGCAAAGATTCCTGATGGATTTTACTTTCTTAGTGTCCTCAAGCTCAACTCACGCCAGAAGGACTTGGTTTCGCCTCCATGCCCTGCCGGTTGGGCAGGAAGATTGCAGGGAAGAATGGTGTTGCTCTCCCCACCCCTCTGCAGAATCTGGCTCCAGTGAGCCGGAGTGGAAGAGTTGCGCATGCGCCCCAGGGTCTCCCCAGACTTCCTCTTTAAGGCCTATTGTTCTAGTATGTTGGGTGCTCCTGGGCGATTCTCAGAATCTCCGTGTTCCTATCCAGGAGACAGCAGCTAGCTGATCTCTAACCTACACACTCTATTGCCCTCCGCTTGTGCAGCTAGAAGATGCAAGATGGGCTCTTCCGGAATTTCGCAACAAGGTGAGCTAGATAACCCTGAGCTCTCGGGAGAACTCAGGCCCGAGGAAGTGCTAAAAAATTGCGAGGAGGTGAGAGGCCCGGGAGTCGCACACGCGGGGAGGCTGTCCTTCACTGGCAGTAGCCCCCGGGGTCCCCTCTGCAGCCGCCCACCTTTCTAGACAGGGCGGCGGCAGCTGCTCTTCAAGGAGAAGGCGAGGCTTCGAGATGAACAAGGCTCTTTAGAAACACCGGGGCTGACGGTGTGATAACCACTCAAAAGCTAACAGAACAGCTGCAAAATATGATAAAAATCACTTGAAAAGTTCATTGATTTTGCAGCAAAACTGCAAGTACTTCACTTTATAATAATTGTTCCCTCGCGCTCTCGAATGTTGTACTTGAGCTGCAAGGGCGTTGGGGTCAGGGCGGCATTCAGCGAACGGGCCTGGGAAGACAATGGCAGGGAGCTGAAGAGACACTCTCATCATGAGCTAATTTACAAACCAAAGCAAAACAGAGTCGGGTTTTGTCTAAGATTATTAGAAGATGTTAATTCTCTGCTCAAATTATTTCTCTCCCTCCTTTCACCCTGGCAAGCTCATAACTAAAAAAGAAAGCCGCATCAACCCACCCGATCTCAGCCTCCCCAATGCTTATCTCGCTAATTAAATTTTGTGACTTGGCATACATGGGTGGGTGGGTTACTCTTTTCCCTTTCTTCTCTTCTCTCCGAGGACAGTGTCTTTGTTATTTAAATTTATGTGGCTTCTTGCTGTTTGCTTTGACACCCTGGTAGAATGGCTGTTAGTCCTTCTGCCCCATTTTTTTTCCCTCCTCTGGACTGGGAGACACAGGAAAGAACTGGGTACATGGAATGACCTCATGGTCCTTGACCCAGTGATGCCAACAGGCCGCTTGTTCCTACTCTCTGTCCAGAGCAACAGCAGGTTCTGTCCTGCCCTGTGCTGTCTTGCTGGCCTCACTCGCCTCCCAGGCTGGCTGGATTTAAAAGTAGACGAGCAAACAAACCCCAAACTGGCCTAACTCTCAATTATCCGCATGAATGGAGGGCTAATCCAATATTCATTTTTACTTGGCCTTGGAATGCCTTGTGTGATTTGTACGGGACAGATTTACCTGGCTGTTTCCGCTTTGCTTGGATGACTCGTGATAACGATTTTCACTATGCCCACAGACTGCTGGTGAAACCAGCATCCCAGCCACAGTCTGGGGTGGAAGGAAAATCCATTTGGGTGGAGAATCTGACAGAGTTAACACACAGATAATGCCATCCACCTGGCTGTCCTCCCATCCCTCCCTCTTGTGGCCTTTTCTTCTAGTTTATTATCTTCATCTGCTCAAAGCATGGGGGTAGATTACAGTTGTTGCTTAGTCGCTAAGTTGCATCCGACTCTTTGGGACCCCGTGGAGCCTGCTAGGCCCTTCTGTCCATGGGATTCCCCAGGCAAGGATACTGGAGTGGGTTGCCATTTCCTTAAGGGGATCTTCCCAACCCACAGATCGAATCCATGTCGCATTGCACAGTCTTTACTGCTGAGCCACCAGGGAAGCCCAGACAGTATCCTGTCTTATTTCCACACTCTGATGGTAAGGAGAAGCAATTTACGAATTGATTCATTTGTTCCTTGAGTGCTACTGCTAAGTCACTTCAGTCGTGTCCAACTCTGTGTGACCCCATAGACGGCAGCCCACCAGGCTCCCCCGTCCCTTGGATTCTCTAGGCAAGAACACTGGAGTGGGTTGCCATTTCCTTCTCCAGTGCATGAAAGGGAAAAGTGAAAGTGAAGTTGCTCAGTCGTGTCTGACTCTTAGCGACCCCATGGACTGCAGCCCACCAGGCTCCTCCATCCATGGGATTTTCCAGGCAAGAGTACTGGAGTGGGGTGCCATTGCCTTCTCCGATTCCTTGAGTAGTTATAAAATATCTCCTACATGCCAGGTGTTATGCTTGGGGCTGGAGCTACAATTCTGAAGTCCTATGGAGCTGATGAAGCTTACACACATATCAGATTGTCTTATCCACTGACAGTATACACGAATGTGATCAGCATTGGGATGAGAGAGGAGCTACAGTACAATAGGATCACCTTGTTGGGACACCCAGTGGAGACTTCTTAAGAAGGGAAGAAACCTTACCCGAAATCTGAAAAACAGGTAGGAGCTGTTCAGAAGACTGGGCATGGGGTTGGGGGGCGGGTGTGTTTGAGGCAAAGGGAGCTGTTTGTACTAAGGGCAAGAGGAGGGACCCAGCATGGGGAGCCAGAGGGCTGGATGGGGTCCAGAGTAGTTGGAGCACAGTTGGTGAGGCTGGAGGAGAGGTGAGGCTGGAGGAGGGGTGAGGGGAGACATAGCGGGTGGGGGGAGGCCATGAACGCTCTCGTAGGACAGCAGGGCTTTGAATTTTATTCCAACTTTCTGAGTGCAGACTCTGAGGGACATTTTCATCGGCATGCTGGGCTGGTAAGGAGTCTGACACCCTTTCAAGGAGCTATTAAAAAACAACAACACATAACTGTATTATTTCTTTTTATTGAAGTATGGTTGATTTACAATGTTGTGTTCGTTTCTGGTATATAGCAAAGTGATTCAGTTATACAAATATATACAGTATTTTCTTTTCCATTAGAGTTTATTATGAAATACTGAATGTAATTCCTTGTGCTATATAGTAGGACCTTGTTTATTTTATATAGCAGGTTTGTATCTGCTAATCCCAAACTCCTTATTTATCGCTCCATCAACCCCCTTTCCCTCCTGTAACTGTAAGTTTGTTTTCTATGTCTGTGAGCCTTTGTCTGTTTTGTAGATATGTTGATTTGCATCATTTGTTAGATTCCACACATAAGTGATACCATATGATATTTGTCTTTCTCTGACCTTCTTCACTTTGTATGATAATTTCTAGGTCCATCTGTGTTGCTACAAATGGCATTGTTCCACTCTTTCTTATGGCTGAGTAATATTCCATTGTATGTATGTATGTATGTATGTATATATATATATATCACATATTTATCTATTCTGTCGATGGACATTTACATTGCTTCTATGTCTTGGTTATTGTAAATAGTACTGCAGTGAACGTTGGAGTGCACGTATCTTGAATTAGAAAAACTATCTGTTTAATATTTATTTTTATAGGATAAAGAGAAACTGATTTTCTGTTAATAAAAAACTGTTTTATTTTATTTATTTGTTTAAAAGAAAAAACTTTTATTGTTTTCAAAATAAGGAGTTAAATTTACCCCCCAAATGTAATATAACAATTGAACATATTTGGGTTATGTTTTTTTCTGTCTAAACTTACATATATTTACCTGGAAGGAGTTGACCACACATAGGCATAACTAACACAAATGTGGTTGCACAATCTTGTTTAAAATATTTTTAAGATTTCTTTTTTTTTTTGACTTTCATGTAGATAAAAAGTGTTCCCATTTTTCTGAGGTTTTTTCCTTTTGATTTTTATATGTGTTATTTTTGAATAAGACAACTTATTACAAGCCTTCAAATTTTATTATGGTCTTTTCAAAGTCAGGTATAGTTGGTGTATAATATTAAATATTATATAGATTATAAATGTACAAATATATGAGTCACAATGTATAAAAAATTCTGATGTGTTTTTTTTTGACTGTGCCACGTGACTTGCGGGATTTTAGTTCCCCAACCAGGAATTGAACTTGGGCCCCCAGCAGTGAAAGCTCCAAGTTCCTAACCCCTGGACACTAGGGAATTCCCAGTTCACGGTTTTTAAAGGTTATGCTCCATTTATAGTTATCATAAAATATTTTCTATGTTTGCCATGTTGTACAGTGTATCCTTGTAGCTTATCTGATGCCTGCTAGTCTGTAGCTCTTACTCTCCTGCCCCTATGTTGCCCTGCCCCCATCTCTTTCCCACTGGTAGTACTAGTTTGTTCTCTGTGTCTGTTGAATCTAAGGACCTTCACATTTAGATCAAGTAAATCATTTGTTTGCTAATCAGAACTGTACCATAAGTAAGTGAGTTTCAACGTGTCAGCAGACAGAAGTAGGTGACTTTATTTATTTATTTACTTATTTTTTTTAGAAGTAGGTGACTTTAGAAGCCTGCCATCTGGCTGGTCTCAGGTTGGTGGTATGACCTAGCCTTCACCAAGAAACTCACTTCGTGATTATTAAGAAGCACTCTGCAGGGCTCAGTCAGCTCTTCTGGGGACACTATCCATTCTGGCCAGATGGGGACCAGTTTTTGTTTTGTCAGTGGTGTGAAATACACAGGAACCTGAGTTAACTGGTACCACATGTTTGATCTGCTGGAATGATCTCAGGATATCTTAAACACTGTTGTCTCAGGGAGTTTCTAGGCCATCTAGTTCCATGATAGGGTCCTGTCTGGCTCCAGTGGACACTAGGTTTGAGGGGAGCAGAAAAGAGACAGAAGGAGAAGTGTTGGTGACCTGGGTAAGGGATCGTGGTGGTCTCAACCAGGAAGTTCATAGGGGAGATTAAGAGGATAAATCAATTTAAGAAGCTTTAAAAAGTTCAGTTGACAGAACTTTGTGATAAGATTTGAAGAATGAGGGAGGTATTAAGGTTAGTGTGTGGGTTTCCTGTTTGAGCAACTTAGTGGATGGTGATGCTAGCTTGAAAGGTGGGAGACAAAAGAGGGGCATATGTAGAGAAAAGAGTTCAGTCTGTACATAGGGAATTTCAGGTATCTGTGGCCTATCCTAAATGAGATGTCAAATAATCAGTTGAGTGAACAGGGTCTAGCTCAGGAGCCCTAGCCAAGTGAGAAATGTGAAATCTGGATATCATTCATATAGTGAAGGGAGTGCTGGAATCAGACAAGGTTAAGCAGAGAGAGTGGGGAGTAAGTGGAGAGAAGCAGTCAGGACAGAATCTGGAGAAAAACCAGTTTTTAAGGAGACATCTAAGGAATAGTAACTACAAATGATATTAGGAAAGAGCTAGTAAAGAAAAATTAATCAGTTACAAGAAGAAATTCTGAATCTTGTCTCATTGTATCTTTAAAAATTTTATTTATACTTATTTTATTCAATTATCTTTACTATGAAGTGCTTCAGACATTCAAAGAGGTATAGACTACAACAATATGATAAACACCCATGAAGCACCCCTACCCATGTGCACCCCTTCCTGATCCCTCTCCTCACCTTCATTTCAGGGGTAACCTATTGTGTAATTCCCATGTTTGTCTGTATACTTTCATGAGGATGCCTCATGGTGTCATCATGCAAAAGGAAACACCATCTTCTCTAATGGTCAGGACATGATCCTCAAATTTCAAAGAAACAAGCACCCTTTAAAGAAATGACAGATTTTCTTCTGTTTATCCAGAAATGATCACATTTTGATTGCTAAGTGTACCCAGCTATCAATTCATCATCTCTCAGCTCCAGATCTAGCGTTTGCCTTGCTTTGTGGTACTGGAGCTGGAACATTCTTTCTTTGCCAACTAGTGCAATATTACCCTTTCCAGGAGAGGGCGCCAGAGGGCACTGCAGGAGGCAGGGCCTCTCTTCCTGGTTCTGATAGGCGGCTTCTTACTCTTGCCTAATGGCCACTAACTTGCAGGTCATCCAGTGGTGCTCACTCTCTAGTGAGTGTGACGGGCATCTCAGTGGGTCTTTCCCCAGGGAGTCTCATGGTGTCCTCTCCTCCCATAGCAGGTAGTTTTCTGCCCTCCAGCCTTGGCATGTGGCTCTCCAAGCTCTTCACCATCCAGTGGGCTGTAGCCACATTCTCCTCAACTAGCCGTAGCCCTCAGCCCTGGGGTGGGGTTCCTTCCATAGGTGCTGTGCCTCTAGAACTAGAGGTAGTATAGGGGGTGCTCAGTACCCCTCTATCTGTTCTATATATCTGCAATCCCTTTGTTCTCCAGAGTTCTCTTTACCCTTTAGTAGTTAATTCCCTGTTACTGTGAATAATTCTTCATGTCAAACTTGCTTGTTCACACTCTTGTTTAGATGGTGTCTCCTCCCTGGATCCTGACAAACACTAGGAAGAAATCTAGACTGGTGGTAACAGACTTTGCACTTTTCTTAGTGGTGAGACATTGGCAAGGCATGTCCTCTTCCTGGATTTAAAATCTTCTTTGATAAACTGGGGAGACTTCCATTCCTCCCATCTGCATTGTTCCAAAAATCACACTGGATAATGGACTTATGAAGAAGTGGAATTGAGAATACACATTCGGTCTGAATTCAAGTAGAAGAAAGTTGAAGAGTTAGGGGAAAATAAAAGATGAAATAGAAAGTACTGGGGAGCAAGACTCTGATCAGCACTTAGATTCATGTCACTTGAAGCCTCCTCTCTCCCCGTTCTTTCTGCTTTGTGAAATGAAAAGAAGCAGAACTCTTTTGAGAACAGGGAGCTTGAAAAAAAACCAAGTTCTTTTCCTTTAATAATATTAGAAATCTAGATAGAAATGACTTTATTTTAGGCCCCTTGGACCTGAGTGGCTCTAGGAGCTTGGTGCCAAGAAAACTTGAGAATTGAGGATAAATCAACTTTAGGGACTATTGATTTATCTAAAATTTGATTGAACTGATAACATTTGCACTACAGGTTAGAGAGAAAGATGCTAAATTGCATTTTAGTATTTTTAAATTTAATCTTCTTGTTCTCAAACAACTATTTATTTTTTTTAGACCTTGTTATATGTGAGTTTTAAAATTAGATTATGTTGTTTTTACCAAAAGAGGAACTCTGGAGGCTTGTTGTTTAAAATGTGTCTTTATGGCATGACTCCTAGTGGCCCAATGTCTGAATTGCAGGTTTAGTTAGTTTTGTGGGCAAAGCAGGTAGTAGGCTATAGCTATGGTCACCATATGAGGCTTCCCTCCATGGCTCCAGGCTTCCCTCCAGGAGATGCAGGAGACTCTGGTTTAGTTCCTGAGTCGGGAAGATCCCCTGAGGAAGGAAATGGCATTCAGTCCAGTATTCTTGCCTGAAAAATCCCATGGACAGAGGAGCCTGGCATGCTGCAGTCTAACGGGTCGCACAGTCAGACCTGACTGAGCGTGTAAGCACATACTGTGGTCACCCCATGAGCGACAACAGGCTGTAGCTAACAACCCTTTACCTGAGACGGTTTTGAGAAAACTCTGTTCTTGTGCCGTTTCATTCTTCTCATTTAGCAGGATTTATTACTTGCACACAAAAAATGTAATTTTATTTGATACCCATTAAGAGTTTTCACAGAAATAAGTTTGTCCTGTGCCCTCAGTGTTTTTTTTCTTTCTCTTTTTTTTGGTTCAGAGAGCCTGGTCTTTGTAGATAGGTATGGCAGAAGGACCCAGCATAGGATATTCCTTCTGTTCTCCCCTTCGTGGTCCTTAATTTACTGACCTGTAAAACCAGAGGGGTTGATTTGTTCAGTGACATTAGAATTTTTTAAATTGTGACTCATAGTGAAAATTAACATCATATTATTTCTCTTTCAGAGAAGGCAATGGCACCCCACTCCAGTACTCTTGCCTGGAAAATCCCATGGATGGAGGAGCCTGGTAGGCTGCAGTCCATGGGGTCGCTAAGAGTCGGACACGACTGAGCGACTTCACTTTCACTTTTCCCTTTTATGCATTGGACAAGGAAATGGCAACCCACTCCATTGTTCTTGCCTGGAGAATCCCAGGGACGGGGGAGCCTGGTGGGCTGCCATCTGTGGGGTCGCACAGAGTTGGACACAACTGAAGTGACTTAGCAGTAGCAGTATTTCTCTTTGTCTCTCTGTCTTTCTCTTCTTCTGGCTCTCTCTCATATGTGTATATACACACACTTCTCAAATTTCCGTGAAACAGTGCCCGGTCTCCCTAAATGCAGTCCATTTGGTTCTCTTCTACACCATGCCATGCCACTCCATTCCATTCTATTCACAACAAAACTGAACAAAACCCAATGAACTGCTGTTAATAATTTGTGACAAGTGGGTTTCACCCCAAAGTCCAAAATGCACTGAACAAAATAATCTCTAACAAACAATCTAAGTCTATGAGACTATCTGCTACTTAATGATAAAAATCTCCTCACAGTGGGTCCCTTACAACTGCTCCCACCAGCTGCTTTAGCCCTACCAAGCATCTGCCATCAGTAAATCCATGGTCAAAGAGAACCAAGTCTGAATACAGAATAGGTGCCCCATTCCTACCAGTACATGGTATTTGGAATTAGTTTTGTGCTCAAAACTTGGCATGGTATGCCCCTCCCCAACAAGATGCCTTCTTCTTGGCCGTCTGCCTTGGTCTCCTTTGCTTGGAGTGCCCAGCTCCCTGTTTGCTATGAAGGTTGGACCCTGTCTCCTGTGCCCCAGCCCCTGGCTGTGTCCTCATTCATTCTGGATGAACCTTCCAAGATGCATAATGATACCACCTGTTTGGCAAGTGGATGTTTTTGATTCTGATGTCTGTCCTGAATGAATCTTCATTCATCACTTTCCTTTGGGTGTTCCAAATCCTACTGCTGGCCTCCCTAGCTAGAATCACAGCCTCGCCTCCGCTGTCTGCTACGTGAAGATTCCAGTAAGTCTCATGGTCCAGCCTGGTGGATCACGGAGTGCTAACCCTATACATTTATGCATTTTTTGTGACTTACAGATACAGGGTGGGCCGTGGGTAATTTAACTTAAATTTGCCTATTTAAATTTTCTGTGGGCTTCTCTGGTTGCTCAGATGGTAAAATATCTGCCTGCGGTGCGGGAGACCTGGGTTTGATCCCTGGGTCTAGAAGATCCCTTGGAGGAGGGCATGGCAACCCATTCTAGTATTCTTGTCTGGAGAATCCCCATGGACAGAGGAGCCTGGAGGGGTCCCAAACAGCTGGACACAACTGAGCGACTATTCTGTTATCACTTCAATATACCATATAATTCACCTTAAAAGTTCATGAAATATTTCCATTTTGAAAACAACCCCCCTTTGTAACATTAAAATGCATGTCCCCTTCTCTGTTTACCCCTTGTCTCACCAGTTACCTGCTTTATAAGACCACACTTTGTAGATAGTTTCTTTCAGTAGGTGTGAATCTCTTTAGCTCAAAAAAGTTTATCAATCTATTTTGGGGGTCTTGTATTTCCTTTCTAGCTCCTCTAGGGAGAGAAAAATTTCAAAACACCCTAAGGAGAATTTAAGGTAGAGCTCAGGGAGGACTTCCTCATAGAAGGAGGTTGTGGAATATTTCCTTTAAAATAATAGTAATAATTAAAAAAGGGGAGTGTGGTGGGAAGGTGGTCCTGATCTGGGAAGCCTGAGGGAGAGTTGAATGACTTCTCAAGGTTTGATCCAGCTCTGAGATTCTTTGATGTGATTGCCTGTCCCTTCTAGCTGTCTGTTTTTGATCCAAGGCTTGGCCTGCTGGAGCCCTGAGCTCTGAGTGAGAAACTCCCAGCTCGATACCACCCTCGGCAACCCAGGGCCTTGCACCAGCTGGCTGACCTGCGTGTGCTCCCTAGGAATTCCAGACCAGACTAATGGGCTTCTCTGATTTGCTCTGACTGCTGGTTTCCAGGGAAGGCCCATGGCGTGTGCAGCTGATGAGACCCTTCCAGGGGCCTGCTGCCTCCATGAGTTAACTCATTAGAGGGGCTTCCCGGGCATTCTGTCACACTGAGCAGAGTCTGCCTTTCACCTCGTCCTTTTTGCCTTTCACTGGTTAGCATGGTTGACCGGATAACTCACTTCTGCAGCCAATCAGCTCGTCAGAGTTCAGCCTAATTACCGAGTCCTCATGTGCGACTCAGGTTAAGTAGGAGTCACATTAATCCCTCGTTGAATACCAAGTTAACGGCAAGTGGAGTCCTCTAGATATATTACTAAATGGTTTGGGGAATAGGATGATTTTAATTTAATATCTGTGTATCCACTGCAAGGAACAATTGGATCAAGAACTTCTTTGCAGGGTTTGTATATGTTTTAATGCCATCGAGTCCTGGATAGGCTGAGACCCATGTGAATCCCCACATTCATAAACATGAAAATGCTTATAAGATTCTTGGATTTCTTCTTTTTTTTCCAGTGTTTATAGCAGCTTTGTTCTTAATTGATTCTTGTCTTTCTTCTGAACCACATTCCTGTTTTGTGAATTTTCACCTTTTGTGAACAGTTAGCTCTAACTTGATAGGATATTTTTATAACAGTAAGTGTGCTTCCCAAACCATTTTACAAATTGCTTTTCTTTGTGTCTGTGTGTATTACATAGAATATATATATTATAGTTATATAATATATATTATATATTATTATAATATATGATAATATATTACACTATATTTATTATTACATTATAATGTAATGATATATATGTATAATATATGCATATAATGTAATGTAATGGATATAATGTAATATAATTTATGATAATATATTACATTATATAATATTATAATATATACTCTGAATATATAATATAGAATATATTATATATAATAATATATATATATATAATATATATATTATATATATACATATATATATATATATTATACATAATATATATATTTTACATATATATAATATATATTATACATATATACATATATTATAATATATATAGATATATAATATATATTAATGGCCCAATTCTATATCAAGAATAAGTTCTCTACATAGAATATATATATTATATAATTATATATATTATATACATATTATATATAATATTATATATCAAGATATATTAATCATGTGTATTACTATAGTAATTGATATATAATATATAATAATTATATATTAGATATTAATTATAATTATATAATATATAACTATCATGATTATGATATAGCATATTATATATAATATATAATATAATATATAATACAATATATAATATAGTAATAGTATAATAATATATTATATATATTATATTATTAATATGCTAATAATAATATATTATTAATTATATAATAAATGATTATTAATGTATATGATATGTTATATATAATATATAATAATGATTATATTATGTAATATATTATAATCATAATTATAATATATATTATATATATTATACTATAATATATAATATACTATATAATAATACAGTAATATATATTAAAATAATATAATATATATTTATAAAAAATAATATAATATATACCATTATATATTATTAATAATTGTATGATTAATTATTAATTATTACTATTTTATAACATTATTTATATATTATATATAATATAATATAATATGATGATAATTATAATTATATAATAATTATAATTATCTAATATCTAATATACAATTATTATATATTATATATCACTTAGTATATCTATATTTATATATGTATGTGATTTATATATATATGATTATAATATATATTGTAAACTATGTAGAGAGCTTATTCTTGATATAGAATTAGGCCACCACTAAATTAAACTTTTAAATTCATTCCAAACTTTTTCACTGCAAGGTTCATCACTTTCCTTTTAAATTTTAGTTGTTATTTTTAAATTCTTGAGCGATGCGTGAGTTTATTCTTGTTGAATATTCAGATAGTGCAGAGAAGGCTGAAGTCTCCCTGGATTACCTGCGCCAAGCCCAGCCTTCTGTGTAGAGGTGGCCGCCT
This sequence comes from Cervus canadensis, assembly GCF_019320065.1. Classification (NCBI taxonomy): domain Eukaryota; kingdom Metazoa; phylum Chordata; class Mammalia; order Artiodactyla; family Cervidae; genus Cervus; species Cervus canadensis. The sequence continues at coordinate 10,347,108 of NC_057398.1, forward strand.
TTAAACCTTAGAGCGCTGCCCTTCAGCCCCTGTCCAGGGCACTACTGGAAGGGCGCTCTGGAGCCGTCCGCTTGGGTTTGAATTCCTGTCCTGTTGTTTACCAGCGGAGTCATTTGGGCAAGTTGGTGAACTCTATGCCTCAGTTTCTTTCCCTGCAAAAATGGGGGCAGTAATAGAGCCTATTTCTTAGGGGTTTTGTAGGATTAAAAAAGTTAATTTGTGTAAAGCACTTGTAACAATATCTGGCATATGGTAATTGCTCAAAGTATTACATATACGTATACCTACATACTCTGGAAAATTTTAATGTTTTATATACTTGGTACCATACCTATATATATTTCTATTACTTCCTTTTTAAAAAGTCCATGTTAGCACAAGTAAATATAACTCCATGCTTTTTAAAACTGTTGCATAGTGTTTCATGGTATGTACATAATTTATTTAGTCATCCCCTATTGGTGGGTATTCATATCTCAGTTTGCTGCTGTTAGCCAGCAAAGCTGTAGTGAATGCCTTTGTACATGTGTCCTTTTGCATGTGGATGTTACTGTGTTTCTTTAGGGCAAATATTGAGATGTGGAATTACCAGGCTAACGGGTATACCTGGTGGTGGTGATGATGTGTGTGTGTGTGTTTGCTGTTTTGGACATTGTTAATATTCTTGATTTATTTTTGGCTTTTGTAATCATCCACACAGTACCTTCTCTGGGGTTGTTCATTCCTTCTCATACTTCTGTTCTGTTGAGATCATCTTTAGTCTGAAAACTTCCTTTAGATGTAATCCAGAAATGCTGATGATGAATTTGTTGTTTTTGTTTTGTTCTGCAGGTTTGGCTTATTTGAGAGCATTTTTTTTGCCTTCATTTTTCTTAATTAAATTTTTAATTTTGAGGTCTCCAGAGATTCACATGCAGCTGTAAGAAGTAAGGCACATGACTGCCGTGTACCCTTGACCAGATAGTAGTTCTGTAAGACGGTAGCACTGAAAGCCTGAGGTTCCCACCAGGCTCTGTGCACTTTGGCTGGACCGGTCCCTTGACCTCTCCCCAGCGGTGGCTGACTCCTAAAATCTCTGCACAGCACTTCACCTCTCAGTGGCTCTTCTCTGTGCGGTCTTTTAAGGTCTAACCCTCAGGAGCTGGCTGAAAGCTTGAGGTGAATTTTATCCAGATGTTGGGATCCAGCTCTCTCTTCTCTGAAACTTTGCCCCTTAGACTTCAATCACTGTGGCAACCATTAATCCTATCTTCTTTTCCCTCCTCTATCCAGAGAACTTGAAAAAAATGAAGTCAGAGAAGTAACAGTAGGCTGGATTGTTGTTGGTTCTGGTGAGCTATTTAAGCCACTGTAGGCCGCTATAATCATCGATATCACAGATACGCAACATTATAAGTGGGTGTTCATTTTGGGTATGGGTACTTATCTACTGAGATAATTATATTGATTTTTCCTTTAATATAGTAATGCAGTGATTAACAAGAATGGGTATTTAAGCTTGAGCCTTCCTTATATCTATAGGATAAAATTATCTTGATTATGATTCATCATTATTTTTAATATGCTGCTTTTAAATTGCTGAGGAAGCCCAGGTGGTGCAGTGGTAAAGAATCTATCTATCAGTACAGGAGATGCATGAGACACGGGTTCGATCCCTGGGTTGGGAAGATTCCCTGAGTAGGAAATGGCAGCCCACTCCAGTATTCCTGCCTTGAAAACCTTATGGACAGAAGAGCCTGACAGGCTATAGTCCATGAGGTCGCAGAAGAATCAGACACACCTGAGTGACTGAGCACAATAAATTGCTAATATTTTACTTGGGACTTTTGCATGTCTCTTCATGGGTGATGCTGGCTTAGGTCTTTATTTTTTTGTGTTGTACCTGTCCATTTTTAATATCAGAGTTATGCTGACTTCATAAAATGAATATAGTAACTTTCTATCTTTTCTCGTGCTATGTAACATTTGGTATAAACTGGTTATTTTCTGTTCTTTGAATATTTGGTAGAATCTTTAAAAAGACTATTTGTCCACTGATGCTTGTATTTCTTGACTGTTATAATTCATACTTTCCTGTGAAATCATTATTTTTTAATCTAGGTTTCAAACTTATTGTCATAGTATTACACAGAGTATTCTCTTAAGATGAAAAAATGATAGCTGTAGTTAAATACTTATTTCCATTCATTTGGAGCTTTCTTTTTCTATCAGATTAGCCAGTTTATTTATTTTTCAAAGACATAGCTTTTAGTTTCATTGATCAATGCTTTTTTAAAAGAAAATATTATCTTTAATTTCTTGGTTAATCTTCATTGAATTTTTTTTGGTTTGTCTGGCTTACTTATTTTTACTTTTCTAGATTTTTCATTAGTTCAATTATCAACAATTTTATTTTCTATCAAATGTGTCAAGGCTGTAAATTTTCTTAAGATTCATTTAGGGTATATACTCTTGTTTTTGGTATGTTGTATTCCTTTTGTTGTTCATTTCTAAATAGTATGTTATTTGCACATCTGTGAGTGCTGTGTGCTAAGTCACTTCAGTTGTGTCCAACTCTATGTGACCCCATGGACTGTAGCCTGCCAGGCTCCTCTCTCCAAGGGATTCTCCAGGCAACAATACTGGAGTGGGTTGCCATGCCCTCCTCCAGGGGATCTTCCCAACCCAGGGGTTGAACCTGAGACTTTCTTGTCTCCTGCCCTGGCGGGTGGGTTCTTTGCCGCTAGCGCCACCTACTTCTTTTTTAATCCAATGTTTTTTTTATTTCAGAATTGTGTTCACATTCCTGGCTGCTTATTTTTGGAGTGGAGGTGTGGTATAGTGGATGCTGTGATGTGTCACCTAGTTCTTTTTTTAGGACCAAGACACTCCTTCTCCCTGGTGCAGGGAGTGTTGGCCGCTGGTGGGTCACAGCCGAGTCCTTCCATAGTCGTTGCCTTCAGCCAATGGAGCTGCTGCCCCAAAGTCACACCCCTTCTTAGGTTCCCAAGGCAGCTTACATCCGGTGACTGGTTGATGACGGGTCCAAAGGCCTGAACTTCTTGCCTCAATCTGGTACAGCTTTGAGGGGCGCTCTCAGATCTAGAATTCCCGGTAAGATTGACTGAGACCTCCCTTACAGCTGCAGGGCCGCCAGCTTCACTCTGCCCAGGCCCCCTGTGTCAGCGTCTTACAGGTTTTGCTCCCAAGAGAGCTGCCCCTGTGCAGAGATTCCCATCTCAGACCTTGTTTCCTGGGTAATCTGATCTCTGACAGGGCTATGTTTTGGTGGTTATTTCTAATATCACATGTAGGAGGGTTTCTATGCCTTGAAGTAGATCCACTAGGTTGAAGGGGATATGCATTGTCAGCTTTATCAGATATTCTAACTAGATCTTGGAAGTGGTTGGGCACATTTGCCCTCCCATCAGTAGCATCCTTTGCATCCTTGGTAACACTTGTATTACTATCCCTTTATCATAACTTCCATAGGTCACTCTATTTGTATTGTTAGCTCTCATAGATAGGTTGTAGGTAGCTTTAAAAACTTTATCAGTGAGTCTCCAGCTTTTAATCAACGGATTCTAGATGTTCACTTTCGTTATTAATGTCATTTTTATTAAAGAGATATAGTTGATTGACTTAGTTCAAAATATAGGACCAAGGAATCAGAAAATCGGTATACTAATCCCTATTTTGCCCAGGTTCAGCTCTGTAATTTAGAGTCAGTCATATATTCCTCTCCGAATCTCATTTTCCCCATCTGTTAACTGTGGAAGTTGGACTAAAAGAATCTCCTAGCTCCCATCTATTCTGACAGCAAATGATTCCCAGGATTCAGTCCCTACCTCTTCTTCCACCACCATCCTCACCCTCCACTGCCTACACTGAAGTCATACCTAGGGACTATCCATTCTCTTCTTAGAGGAGAAAGAAAGCTTTTGCTTTGATAGGGATTTGGGGATCAGGCTTAGGGAAGGACAATGTCTAGAAGTTGGAAGGGATAAAACCAGGATGGATTACTTCATTCTCTTTGCTATTTCACCCCCTTGCCCTCAACCTCCACTTGACTCAAATTCTAACTAATTGCTTACTGGCCTAGAGATAGTATCCATTAATTCTTTTGTAATCATTTCTGTTTAGTTCTTTGAGACATCTCACAAAACAAGAAACAAATATCTGGTTCTTTGAAAGTCCTTAGATGGATCAGTATTTATTGAAAAAAGTATTTATTAATGCTATTTTGGCAACTCTGGGAGTAAAAGTGAGAGTCTGATTCTCTGAATGAGAATCCGACTCTCTCCTCGAAGCACGCAGTCTGGCGATAAGACCTGGCACCCAGGAGCGTGCTCCAGACACACAGCTCTGGGTGTGGTCAAGAGTGAAGGCTTCCCAGCCCTGGGGCTGCCAGAGGAGCCCTCACTGAGGAGATGGAGTTCACAGTGGCACCAGAAGGATGGGGAGGAAAAGGAGGAGACGAGCCAATTTTATCTATTCTTATTCTGGTTGTACATGTTTCCTGTTTCTTCCTGTGGTGAAATGAATAGACGCTAAAATCACATTCAACTTTTCATGATCTTCTAAGCCTTGGAATCTGCTCCAGGTAAGGCCTTGGGGAAGAGGTGAGAATGTCAGAGAGGACTGCTGAAAGGGCTATGGTTTTCTCTGACAGGCAGGTCATTGGTTTCATATGCAAAGATGCCCAGTCTGCCATGAAAATAATTAACCACATGTCCTGTCTATAGACTGGAAGAAATCAGTCCACAAATGTAATAGAAAGCAAGCCCAAGAGCCTTAAGGAAATGAGGCAAAATCTATCTTTTTCTATTTTCTTTTTAACCAATCTCTTTTAGACTTTTGCTTTTACTTTTGTGTGTGTGTGAAATTCCATATTGGCAGCAGAATTGATTGCCTCCGGGCAGATGTCTGTGTGTCTAGAGCCTACTGATAAAGGGGCAGGAGAAGGAAGTGGAGGTACTGGGAACTGATGAAGGAACATATGGGAGAAATCAATACAGATTATACCAACTGAATTGGAATTCCAGTGACCAAACAATGTTTAAACAAAATGGCTGGTCACTTTTCATCTCTGATGGAAATGTCATCCAATGGTTCCCCTTCTGGGAATAAAGCCACAAACAATTATAGAAAATTGACTTTATACCTGAATTCCCAAATGAGAGGGAAAAGTTCCAGGCACCTGATTTCTCAGATGAACACAAAAATACTCATATGCAATGATCTGGAACAATGTATTGGTAAATTGTGTTCTTTGAAGCAACACAGCAACATGTGCACATGTAGATGGAACTCAAGTGGAACGACTGATCTGGATGGGATTTATCAGGAAGGCTTGCTAAAGATGGATTTTACACTTTTTAAGGTCTGTGAAGTCATAGGTTGAGGTTGAAGACGGGTTAAATTCTGGGTGGTGAGGTCTGTGCCCTTCTGTGGTGGTTTCAGACCACAGAGGTCTCAGTTGGTCTTCTTCACATCTTCATCTCCCAGTACCCCCTGCTCCCACAGCCTGTAGGTTGCAGGAGGGGAGAACGTATTCCAGGTTATTCTTCTCTGGAGCCCAGCTCCAGGTGAGTTGGTGAACAAAGCCCCTTGGTGCCCTCTTTAGCATTCAGTTCTCTAAAGGTTTCTATTTCATGCCCTGCATTAACATATCAGTGCCACCAAAATGCATACATATTCACTAAATTGCTTTCAGTTGGAAGAACTAATGTGCCCTTGTAATGCCATTAAATATGAACAATTATGAAGAAAGAGAACCTTCCATTTGGTCTCTCTTTCAAGACCTCAAACTAGATTACCTTGTTCTCTTAATAGGTGAAAGTCCTTTTACCCAACAAATTAGATATAGACAAATTGCTTCTGTTTCAGGCTATTTTGAAAGCCTTTCCTCTCTGTTACCCTTCCCATTCATTTGTGCTGGAGGTGGAATGTTAATTCTTGATCACAGGCACTAAATGAGGGGAGCTATATCACCGGTAATAGAAAGTGGCAGATAGTCCAAAAGACATTTTTTATTTGGCTTTGGAATATACGTATGCACTTACCTTTGAATAAGGGGATGTTTGACACTCCAGAAATTTATTTCAAACCAAATTAGGAAGCCAAACCGGGAAGGCTTCATGCCCCTGGAACTAAGAGGCTATGTCCAACTTCTAGTCTTGCCAAGCCCAATTAATTTCACCTTGCGACTCACTTCAAGCTGTGGAAAAGCATGAAGGATTTTCAGACTCATTGTCATTTCATTCTCAGCCAAACCCGTGCTGAAGCAGGGAAGGAGTTAAATAGGCCAGTTTCTTTTCTTTTTTACTGGAGTATAGTTGCTTTATAATGTGTTTCTGCCATATAGCAAAGTGAGTCAGCTACATGTTTACAGATATCCCCTCTTTTTTGGACTTCCTTCCCATTGAGCACAGAGTTGAATTCTCTGTGCTATATAGTAGATTCTCATTAGGCCAGTTTCAATAGGTTTCCTGAACAGAGATATTTGAGAATTCAACAGAACTACATTTAATACAAATTTAACAATTAATCTGTAAAGAGCCTGTGTCTGAAGTTCCAACAGAGCAACTTTCCAAATACAGAAGAAGTTAATTTAGATCAATACATTGAGTTCATGATGCACCCAACACTCCGATTGTTACAGTGGATGCTCAGTTGTGTCCGACTCTTTGCGGCCCCGTGGACTATAGCCTGCCAGGCTCCTCGGTCCATGGAATTTTCCAGGCACGAATACTGGAGTGTGTTGTCGCTTCCTACTCCAGGGGATCTTCCTGACCCAGGGATCGAACCCAAGGCTCCTGCGCCTCCTGTAGTGGCAGCCAGATTCTTTACCACCAGCGCCATCCAGGAAGCCGCATTATAGTGGATATATGATTAAAAAACAAACAAGCAGGCATCTTATTATGAGTAGAAAGCCTTAACTGATGTAGCTTGTGCCTGGCTTTTCAACCTCATCTGTTCCTTCCTGCCCTTTGCTGAGTGTGTGGCAGCCCTGTCAGTCTTTTGTTTTATGGGACAGGCCAGGTGTTTCTTGACTTGGGGCCTCTATATATCACCTCCTGCTTCCTCTGCCTGGGGTTCTCCCATCTTTCCTCATCTGGTGACTCTTTTTTTTTTTTTTTTAATTTAGGCTTCAGCTCAAGCAGCCCCATCTCAGAGATACCTTCTCCAGCCTCTAGTTCTCAAATATAATCCCTTTTGTGGTTTTCTGTCTTAGCAGCCCCTCCCTCCTGTGTCCATTTTTCCATGGTGTCATCCTTTGTGGGAGTGTAAGCATCTTGTGGGCAGGGACTTTTCTGTTCAGTGTTGCGTCTTCAGCTACTAGTGAAAGCTTGGTTTTCAGAGATACACGAGCCATGTTTCCAAGTCAGCCGATCAAAGCTGAATAAGCTCTGATGTGAAGGAGCTCACAGTCAAGTGTTGAGTGGTAGGACATTTGAAAATAGTAATTACTGTCATTTATTTCAAAAGTTACTGTCAGCTTACAAATGAAAAAAATAGTGTGACCGATTTTAAGGATTTTTAAAAATTGTATTTTTATTGTTACAGAAACTTTCAAATCTTGTTTCATTTATATTACCACCCACCATTCTGTCCCCCTTACTGGATTATTTTGAAACTAATTCCAGACATCACATCAGGGCCAGGACTAGCGAGAAGCAAGTGAAATGCCTAAGGTGAGGCATTGGCAGGCACCTCACTCCCTGTAGGTGCTGACCATGTCTTTGTATGACCTGAGGACCCAACCTCAGCGCAGGTTCTGTATCTTACCATTTCCCTAGTAAATATTTTCAGTATGTATGTGTCTATATAAGACAAAAACTCTTTTACTTAAAAACCCACATTAACTACCTTACCATTACTACACTTGAAAATAGCAGTTCCTTAGCATCAGCAAATGTCCAGTCCACATTCAGGTTTCCCTGGTTATGTGATAATATTTTTTTAGCTTGGTTTGTTTGAAGGACGATCCAAAGTCCACACATTGTACTTGGTTGATAAAGCTTGATAAGTGTCTCTTTCAGTTCGTTGGTTTCCTCATTCTTCTCTTTGTTGCTATTTTTGTTTGGGGCTTGCTTTGTGACTTATGGTTTAAAAGGAAAACAAGTGATTTGTCCTTGTAAAGTTTCTACATTCTTAATTTTGTTAGATGCATTTGTGTGCTATCATCGAACATCTTCTTCTGCCGCTAGTATGTCCTGTGAACTGATAGCTAGGTCTAGAGGCGGGATCAGTGTCTTAGTTCAACAAGCTGTAATAAAGTAGAGCATTAGGTGTCTTACAAACAATGGAAACTGATTTCCCACAGTTCTGGAGGTTGGAAGGCTGAGATCAGGGTGCCAGCATGGTTGGGTTCTGGTGAAGGCCTTCTGAGTTACAAAGTGTTGACTTCTTGCTTTAATCCTCACTTGGCAGAAAGAGCTGCTGGCTCTCTGACTGCTTCTTATAAGGTCACTAATCCCATCCATGAGAACTCCACTTTCAAGACTTGATTATCTCTCCAAAACTCCACCTCCAAACATCATCACATTGGGGACTGGGGTTTCAACACATGAATTTTGAGGGGAATACAAACATTCAGCCTGTTGCCACCAGATTTGATGGATTTGCAAAGATGTTCAAAGATGTTCTGTACATCCACCCAAAGGCACATAATGTCTGGTCCTCTTCAATGGCAGCAACCATTGAAGATCATTGCTTAGCTTTATTAGAGTCACCATTGATGATCATAGCCTAGTTTTATTACTTACTGAAGTTACAAAATAGTAATATGGGAAATTTACTATTCCTCCTTTTTTTGTCAGCTGGAATGCTTTCTATATAGAGAAACTTCTCATCAATCATGTGTTTACTTTGAGATACAGATAAGCCAGATAGATGTCTTTATGTACCAGTGTCCAAAAGATGAGCTAATTTTTTTTTAATTCCCCAAAGACGACCAGTGATACTTGTTGCTATTGTTTTGTGTCATTAGAACATTATGGGTTTATAATGTATTTGTTCCAACTTTTTTCAGCTGGAGCCCCTTTAAGTTGGCGCCTGAGTCCTTTTGACAAGGCCTGGCAGTGTTGCTGGTTGCCTGATATGACTCAGTGTTCCAGGCTTATCTTGTTTATTTCATATGCCAGAATCGGCCAGTCCACGAAGAAGCCTGTATTTCTTTTAGTGGAAAATTATATTAAGGGGCCACAATCTGGATGTAAAAAGACTTAAACCCAGAATCCCAAATGTCTACTTCTTTTATTAATATATGTATTTGTTAATGGAATATAATTAACTATCTTTGATAGCTCACGGCATGGAACTAGGAGGAGGGAAGCCAGCTAAATTTGAAGCCATTAGCTCCTACACTGTTCAGTGGAAGGAGGAGTGAAGAGAAGACATCTCTTCTGTTTCCTTCCTCCTTTTCCTCCCATCCTCCCTGCTCTGTTGTTCTCTTACCACAGCTCTCCAAGCATCATGAGAAGCCAAACATTTCGTTTTTCTAAATGGAAAATCACCACTGGTCTGTCAGATCTAGCTGGGGGTTGGAATGGAGTTGGATGTGAAGGATTGATTAAAGGACCACCAAAAGAAAAATTACAGTTTTCCATTTTAGAAACAAAACATTCTTTGCTATATTTCTCTCTCTCCATTTTTTGGGAGATTATGGATAGTATTCTTTTGTGATTGATACCAAAGAAGGAATGCAAAAGTCTGGTTTCACATATGGGATAGCAGAAACTTGTGGAGCTGATGAGCGATAGCCCTGGGTGTTCTCCAGGGCCCCAGGGAACAGGAGATGGAAGCCATGGCAGCAGTTCTCCATTTAGACCTGGAGCTGGAGCTGGGGTTTCCAGTGGATCCAGAATAACCTGGGGCTCTAACATCCCTCCGCTCTGTGAGTGCGTCTGCATCGGAGCAGCTGTACAACCCACTGGCATGTCAGTACCCCTCGGGTCAGGAGTGGTGTTTGAAATAGGATGGAAAATAGTCACCTCTTCAAGCTTCCTGGCGTCATTTTTGTTGTTATTGTTTCAGGGGAAAAACCATAATAGCATTTCTGAAAATGGAGTGGTTGGTTCCTTTGTTGTTACCTGATATTTCTTAAGTTGATACATTTTTTTTTTTTTTTTAGCCTGCTTTTCCACCAAACTTATTGTTCAGGGGGAGACACAATTGAAATCAATTGCTAATTAAATTTGTGTCTAAATTAATAAATCACAACTATTCAGATCATATCTGTCTGAATAATTCCTATTATGGTGAACATAATTGTTAGATTCAGCATTTAATGAACCATATTGTTAGGTAAAATTTTTATGACAATTGGGACTAATAGAATATATTAACCTTTATTCTTCTCAGCTTGATACTACATTGGACCATGTTAATATGAAAGCACCTGGAAGGGTTTTATCATTAAGTGGCCATTGTGACTCTGTTGGCCTCCTGATGGAGCCTGAGAGGCTTCGGGAAATTAGTGACATTTGATGTTTGCCAGTGGGTGTCCTTATCCACAGTCAGTTTTGGGGGGCTTTGGTTTTGTGTGTACATGTCTTTATGAGATGGAAACTGTACCAAGTTCAAGGACTGGAATGCCCCATCAAATGTCAACAACCTGTTTGGAATACCCATCTATAAGGTACTCTGGATTTTGATCCCTAGCACAGTTATGTAGTGGCTTGGCTATGGAAGAAATACACATGATTCCTTTCCTAGAGGAGCGCGGAGTCTAATGGAAAAAATGAAAGAGCTTTATAAGAATGTATAAATGACACCCATTTCAAAGAAATCCTAAGTATTTTTTTAACTAGAAGTAGTTTTATAGATCAAGTCAAGATCTGACTCTAAAGTTCTGTGATCTCTTTCTCAGAGAATATATCAGAATGTATATGTCCTCTTGATGGCTAACTTTTTCAAATTATCAGCATGGCAATCTGGACACCTTTCCTAATGAACTCAGCTTTGGGAGATACCTTCAGAGTTTTAAATGCCTGGGATGGAATATCATTTCTGCATTTGTAACCAGGAAGGTTCTGTGACCCTAGGGCACAGAACCAAGAAATTGTGGGCAATGTTACAATGAAAAGTGAAGGCCAGCCTCCCTTGCTTACCTGTGACACTAATCAGCCTGGCAGTAGCAACAACCAGTGGCCACCAGTCTCTCACTGATTACAAACATACTGATGGGCACTTTGTGCAGAGTCTTGTGTCACTGAATACTGGCCAGGGGCCTTTCAGTTTTGCATTTACCATAAAACAGATCCCAAGAAACTGTAGAAGGCTCAGACACTTCCCCTCACCTTAGTCCCTGACTTCCGTTTCTTGCCTGGGCTTCCCTCATAGCTCAGTTGGTAAAGAATCCACCTGTAATTCAGGAGACCCTGGTTCGATTCCTGGGTTGGGAAGATCTTCTGGAGAAGGGATAGGCTACCCACTCCAGTATTCTTGGGCTTCCCTTGTGGCTCAGCTGGTAAAGAATCTGCCTGCAATGTGGTAGACCTGGGTTCAGTCCTTGGGTTGGGAAGATCCCCTGGAGAAGGGAAAGACTACCCACTCCAGTATTCTGGCCTGGAGACTTCCATGGACTGTATAGTCCATGGGGTTGCAAAGAGTCGGACACGACTGAACAACTTTCACTTTGACTTTGCACTTTCCCTTTCTTGCCTAGGAGAGGGGTGGGATGGAGTGGAAGGGTGCCCTTCAGACCTTCACTGTGGGGCAGTCATGGTCTATTGAAGTCACCACACGCCTGCAGACAATTCTGCTTCTCTATTGCCTGTTTCGTTAAAAGCAGTGAACCTCTTGTAAAGGGGCATGCGGTTAGCGTGGTTAGTTGCTTTAAGCAAATTCCTAGGAGGAAAACTCAACCCCAACAATCCATAGCAGAAGAAGTAGGATAAATTCCCAGCCCTAACAGATGCATCTTCCCGCCTCCAAATCCAATAGTCCGGGGATATGCGCGCACATCCAGATGTGACTGAGACATAAAAAACCGAAGGCTTTTAAAAAAACATTTTTATTGGAGTATGGCTGCTTTACAGTGTTGAGTGAGCTTCTGCTGCAACAAAGTGAGTCGGCCGCGTGTGTACATACATCCCCTCTTTCACAGAGCATTGGGTGGGTCCCTGTGCTATACAGGAAGCTCTCGTTAGTTATCCGTTTTATGGACATGAAAGTGTCAATTGCTCAGTCGTGTCTGACTCTTTGCGGTCCCGTGGACTGTAGCCTGCCAGGCTCCTCTGTCCATGGGATTCTCCAGGCAAGAATATTGGAGTGGGTAGCCATTCCCTATACATAATAGAATATATACATCAATCCCAATCTCCCAGTTCATCTCATCCCCCTGATACCCACTTGGTGACTATAGAAAAAACAGAGGACTTTTAATCATCTGTCCTCTTGGGCTGTTTTAGTCTATGACCTAAAAAAAAAAATGAAATCTAAAAGTGACTAGGAATCATTTGGGGAATTTTCATAGATAATGTGGGAGAGTTCTGAAGAATTAGACAGGGTTTAACGGTGATTCATGGGAAGGGCATCTCAGAAGGGAGACATAGAACTGGATCTCAGTGGGGAGCGAGGGGGTAACTAACCCCAGGTGTACTCTGAGGGTCCCAGGCAGCTGTAGTCCCCTCTAAGAATCCAGCGCCTCCCCCTCCATTAGACAGAGTGAGGAGAGACCCAGGCTGCTTCTCCAAGGTTGGTCTTGGAGGTCCTCCTGGCTGTTCTTCCCCCTTTCTCCCCACCCCTTAGTCTCTTTCTGGGCAGTCCATCACAGGCCTCAGACTAACTTTAGCCCAACTGTTGCTGGGCTCAGGATGAATACAGCAGCTGCTCCTCCCGGCCTGCCTGTGGGTGCTGGGGGAATTTAGCCGCTTGAAGGGCTTTCTCTGGCCAGTTGTTTAGTTGCTCAGTCGTGTCTGACTCTTGTGAGCCCATGGACTGCAGCTTGCCAGGCTTCTCTGTCCATGGCATTTCCTAGGCAAGAATACTGGAGTGGGTTGCTATTTCCTTTTCCAGGGGATCTTCCCGACCCAGGGATCGAACCCGCATCTCCTGCAGGTCTCCCGCATTGCAGGAGGATTCTTTACTACTGAGCCATCAGGGAAGCCCCTCTTCAGCCAGTCTTCCGCGCTCGGCCATGTCTGACTCCTTGCGACCCCGTGAACTGCCCGCCAGGCTCCTCTGTCTATGGGGTTCCCCAGGCAAGAGTATTGGAGTGGGTTGCTGTTTTTTTCTCCAGGGGGTCTTCCCGACCCGGGGATCGAACCCAGGGCTCCCGAGTTGTGGGCAGATTCTTTACCTTTGAGCCACCAGGGAAGTCCTCTTCAGCCAGGATCTGTCCCAAACAGAGCTGAGAGGGCCTGCAGAAGGGGCCTGGCGCTCACAGTGGACAGGTTCCTCTAATCCCTTTCTGAAAAGCCTGTTTCTGAGCATGGGTGCAAGGATGTTTCTTGTGGTTGATGATGGTTGAGGGAGAGGGACCAGAAAAAAACTCTGTTCCTAAAAAACAGTGTGTGCAGGTTTGAAGATGATTTTCTCTCAGCTGCTTTTTCAAAGCCACGCGAAATGGCTTCTGGAAGGTAGGTAGTAAAATGAGGTATAATTTATCAAGCAGGCTGAAGGGGACCTTTGCTGGACATGGTAGGTATTTCTGTTTGGGTGCGGAAATATTTAGTTTTGAAATTATTAAACATCATCATCATCATCTTGGTGATTTTATCCTTTTGGTAATCTGAGCGGAGCACATATTGTATTTGTGTCTGCAAATTGCTTTGGAAAATGCATATTATTTACTTGTTCTGAAGAGACTCTTAGGCTGTGTTGTCTACATAGGAAATTTGGATCCAATAAAATGGGACTATTATGGACTCCCAGGCAAATAATAGCAGAGGCTGATACCTTAAAAATTCAAAAAAAGGAGGTCATTTTGGTTAGGTATCAGGACAAAAATTCAGTGTAAACCTCTACAACTCATTTCTTTCTTTCTTTCCTTCTTTCTCTTTGAACACAGTCCGAGCAGCCCTCTGGTTACATGAGGAGGTTTCTTCCTGTGCTCGGAGAAACAGCTGAGGCTTCTAAGTCTGATCATCAAAAATTCCTTCTGTAGCTGGGGCCCTCCAGACTCTGTGAGGAGGAGCACTTCTCTTCTGAGCATTGATTCTGGATGGAGCTGTCCTGGTGGAGGGAGCGATTCAGACGGGAGGTGTCTGCCTGGCCATGTTCCTGGGTGGGTCCTTCGGGGGAGCCCAGGGCCACGTGGTCTTGGGTGAACTTCTTAACCTCTGCGCCGTAGGGGCCTGTGGGGCCTTTCAGCTGGAGGGATTTCTGCCGTGGGTCGCCTTTTACAATTCCCAAACTTTGGTGCAATTTTTCAAACATAAGACACCGATTTCCCTTGAGGATCTAGAATTTTGTCTTTTCTTTGCTCATCTCTGCTCCCAAAGGCATATGAACTGGGAGGGGTTTGGGGATCCCCTGGGCATACAATCTTTTTGTCTTTCTTTGAAGTCCTAGGGCAGTAAAACTCCTATAGCTTGGCCAAGTGCTCTGCCCTGCTGTCCTCCTGTCTGCACCTCAGTTTTGTCACCTGTAAAATAGGTAAAGGCAGCCTTTCTTTTCCCAAGCTCCCTCATGCAAAATGTTAGTGGCTGGAGTGTGTCCTGGTTGGGCTGCTTTGCTGGAATCAGGTAAGGAGGTTCCAGCTGCCTCTCCCTCGGTCCCTTGATTGTCCCTGAGCCCACGAGGACATGGTCCAGGGGTCCATGGTCACTGTCTGAGTCCCCAGGACAGGGTGATTGCTACATGTTTTCAGCTCCAGGGTTGGAGGGTCAAGGCATTTCATGGGTGAATGGCCGTCTCTGGCCTCCAGGATTGGGCTCTGGTGTATGTGACTGAAAAAAGAGGGTGAGGCCATTGGCTTTTGCCTTCCTATATATTGGCTCTTTTTGGATGGAACTTGGGGATCTTATCAGTCAGTCTCTCAGATCTGCATGCTTGAGGGTATCTTCTCTCACATGTCTTATTCCCTAGGATTTTGGGGTAGGGTCCCAGGGCGACACTTGCGTCATTTCCCTATGGCTGGTAAAGGATTGTCACTGTCTGTTTTGAGGGGGCTTCAGGAGCTAAGAGGGGCTTCCCCTGTGGCTCAGTGGTAATGAATCTGCCTGCAGTGCAGGAGATGCGGGTTTGACCCCTGGGTCAGGGAGATCCCCTGGAGAAGGGAATGGCAACCCACTCCAGTATTCTTGCCTAGAGAATTCCACGGACAGAGGAACTTGGTGGGCTACAGTCTGTGTAGCAAAAGAGTTAGACACGACTTAGCGGCTAAACAACAACAGCAAAAGAACAAGCAACAGGAGTAAGGAGCAGATGCCACTTTCTGGAAACTTGTGCAGTTGTAAATCTCAGGCTCCTTCTGGGAGGATTGGAGAGATCAGTGCTCCCCTTGAGGTTCTTGGAGTAACCTCTGCTTCCACGGCTTCTCAGAGTTTCCCCATTGGTCACATAACCCACTGGCTGCTTTCTTCTGGTGCCCTCGGTTCTCTAAATGGTAATGGATGAAAGAGCAAACACACAGGGAATCTTTGCCATCTTAATATTTGTTAAACTTTTTGATTCACTGAGGAGTTAAAGTCACATCTGGTGACAAAACTGCACATTAGATTTGCTTCATGAAACACTCTGAGCAAACGGTTTAACTCATTTATTTTTACCATCTTTAAACCAATGTAGCTGAAGAATTGCACCTCCTCTTTATAAATCTTCCCATTTATTCTGACTCAGGTTTATGGAAGAGTGCAGACCTAGTCTGTTCTGGGGTTTTAGATATGGCCCTGAAAACCTGCCATGTGGTGCTCATAACGGTAGCAAACCAGCTCACATAGGTGAAATTAACCAGAGAAAAGCTTGGTCTAGGAGCCCTGAGGCAGGCGCGTTGCTGATAGAGCATCACTTTCTCTTTTGAGATTCGCTAGTTCCTTAACTTCTTCTCTTGTCTAACTGTGCCCCTTGTATTCTTTTTTTTTTTTTTTCCATTTACCTCTTTTACTGAAGTCCACTAATTTGATGGGAAATTTATATCTTTATGAGCTTCCCTGGTGGCTCAGATGGTAAAGAATCCACCTGCAATGCAGGAGACCTGGGTTCGATCCCTGGGTTGGGAAGATCCCCTAGAGAAAGGGAATGTCAACCCATTCCAGTATTCGTGCCTGGAGAATCCCGTGGACAGAGGAGCCTGGCAGGCTACAGTCCATAGGGTAAGAGTCGGATATGACTGAGCAACTAACACCTTCATTTTCACATCTTGATATGATAAAGAATCAATGCAAATTGCTCTAAAAGAGTGTTTAGAGGCTGTGGTTTGCGGCTGATGTAAGTTAGGTCAAGAAGAATCCAGCTTGTCTTTTCTCCTTTTTTTTTTTTTTCCCTCCAGTTCAACCTCTTCCTCCTCCTGCTTCTCGGAAGGGGAATTTCCAGAAAGGGACAGAGTTGCTCTAGGTGTCTTTGGCAACCCTGTGGGAGTGGTTGAAACCTCGCTCCTTAAGATCTGAGGCTTGTGCTGAGTGACTTCTCAGTGCTAGATTGGCAAGGGGGCCCTTCCCCGACAGCCTGGCTCCTTCCAAAGTGAAGTAGTATAGGGCCAGGACACCAGGCTTGTCATATTTTTATCTTCTCAATATTTCAAGTTTTATTTGTGGTCTTATATAAATCCAGTTAAAAAAATCATTCAAGGATATTTGAAAAGAATTTCAAATATGTAATTTAAAACATGTAATATGTTTTAGGGCTTCCCTGGTAGCTCAGCTGGTAAAGACTCCGCCTGCAGTGCAGGAGACCCTGGTTTGATTCCTGGGTCAGGCAGGTCCCTGAGAGAAGGGATAGGCTACCCACTCCAGCATTCCTGAGCTTCCATGGTGGCTCAGACAATAAAGAATCTGCCTGCAGTGTGGGAGACGTGAATTCAATCCCTGGGTTGAGAAGATACCCTGGAGGAGGGCATGGCAAACCACTCCAGTGTTCTTGCCTGGAGAATCCCATGGACAGAGGAGCCTGGCGGGCTATAGTCCATGGGGTCACAAAGAGTCAATTGCGACCGAGTGACTCAGCACAGCACAGAATGTTTTATATTTTTAAAAGTTCAAAGCACGTTTATTAAATTGGGCTTACAATGATTTCCTCATATCTTCCTTATCGTTATCTATTTTTAAATCTATTTTACCTACTGACTTTTTTGAAAGGCAAGGGGAAATCTCTACTATAATGGAGGAGTGTGCTTCTTTGTGTTTAAAACAGATTTTACTTTATACATTTCTGTTATAGTCTTGAAATATAAATGTTTATGATGATTTTATCTTATTTGTGAATTGTACCTTTTATCAACTTTTAAATGTTCATCTTTAGTTTCTCTAGTCCATAATTTTGGATACACATTTCTTTTTAAATTAATTTTTATTGGAGTTCCTTTACATGTTATGTTAGTTTCTAGTGAATGAATCAGCCATACATGTACATATATCCCATCCCTTTCAGATTTCCTTCTCATTTAGGTCACTGCAGTGCATTTAGTAGAGTTCCTGTCCCGTATAGCATGTTCCTCTCAGTTGTCTATTTTATACATAGTGTCAGTATACAATGGAGTGTTACTTAGCTAATATATATTTCTGATAATTTTTTCTTTGGAATCTTTTTGGAAATTAAAAATAAGCAAAAAATAAAATTACAAAAGAGAATGTAATAAAACATAGAAATCTACCACACCAAATGAACAAATGTTAAATTTTCTGTGTGCACTTGAAATTTTTAAAAAAATATTAATAAACTTTGCTTTTTAGAGAAATTTTAGGTTCATAGCCAAATTGAAAAGGAAATAAAGAGAGTTCCTAAATGATCACTCCCCCACCCCAGCCCTAACCTGGCCGTCATATAATACACACCCTCCATCACCATCAAGATCCCATCAGAGTGGTACAGTTAGAATCCATGAACTTAAACTGACGCATCATTATTACCCAAAGGGCACAGTTTATGTTAGGGTTCACTTTTGGTGGTATGTATTCTGTGGGTTTGGATGAATGTATGACACGTATCCCCCATCCTTACACAGAGGTTCACACAGAGTTTCACTGCCCTGAAAATCCTCTGTGTTCTGTCTGGTCATTCCTCCCCTGCTCCCTCATCCCTGGGACCACTGACCTTTTTACCGTCTCCATAGTTCTGCCTTTTACAGAATGTGTTATAGTTGAAATCAGATGGCATGTAGCCTTTTCAGATTTGCTCCTTTCACTGTGTAATAGGTGAAAGTAACATAAGATTCCTTCATGTCTTTTTATGGACTTTTTTTGTGAATAATATTCCATTTGGATACACCACAGTTTATCTATCCATTTATCTACTCTAGGACATCTTGGTTCCAAGTTTTGGCAAGTATGAGTATGCTGCTATAAACATCCATATGCAGTTTTTTGGTGTGGACGTAAGTTTTTAACTCTGGGTAAATACCAAGAATCTTGATTACTGGATCATATGGTAAAAGGGTGTTTTGTCAGAAAGTGTCAGACTGTTCTTTCAAAGTGACTGTACCATTTTTCATTCCCACCATCAGTGAATGAGAATTCCTGCTGCTCCACAGCCTATGATCAGCATTTGGTGTTGTCAGTGATTTGGATTTTGGCCATTCTAATAGGTGTGTAGCGGCATCTCATGTTAATTTGAAAGTCCCTAATGAGGTATGATGTTGGGCATATTTTCTTTTGTTTGCTTGCCATCTGTATGTCTTCTTTGGTGAGGTGTCTGTTTCAGTCTCTTGACCATTTCTTAATCTGGTTGTTTGTTTTCTTACTGTTGAGTTAAGTGCTCTTTCTATATTTTGGGTACCGGTTCTTTATTAGATATGTCTTTTGCAAATATTTTCTCTTAGTCTGTGACAGATTTGTTTTTAAAGAAATAAACATCAGAGATGAAGTTTCAGTCTCCTGTATTTCACTCTGTAGTCCAGTTCCCATCTGTCCTTTCTCAAAGGGAACAATTATCATGAATTTAGTGTGTAATCAGTCTAGACGTATATGTTTACTTTATGTTTTCATTGATAACAATGTTTATTCATTTATAAAAATTACTTAAAATATCTCATACTGTGCATTACATTTGAAGACCTTTCCACCCACTCAAGCTATGTATTTTTAAAGATATACCCATGTAAATACCTGTAACTATACTTACTTATTTTAAGTAATGTAGACTATCCTATCACATATTACATGTTTTATATTTCTTTATGTTGAGAATTTAAATTATTTCCAATTTTTTATTCTTATGAACAAAACTTTAGTGTCTGATTGTGTTTGCATGAGTTTCTCTAGTGCATAAAACTGGAAGTGGAATTTCTGAGTTATAAGATGTGTAGGATTTTTTCAGTTTTACTAGATATTGCTAAATTGTTTTTAATTAATTGTGTCAGTATATACAAGAAATGTATGAGGTTTTAATATTTCCATGTTCTTGCCAACAATTGGTATGGTCACACTTTTAATTTTTTGTTAGTTTTAAGGATGGGAACTAGCATCTCACTTCTTTTTGTTTGTTTCGTTCACTTTCTTAAACGTCTTCCTAATTACTATTGAGGCTGAATACTTTTCATAGTTATTGGCCATTTTCTTGTTTGTTACATGCCTCTTCATGCCCTTCACCCATTTTTGATTGGACTGTTTATTTCCTATTAATTTATAGAAGTTACTCATATATTTAGGATCTGAAGTTTTATTGGCAGAGATGATGTTAAAAATATTAAACAATGGTATATGAAACACCAGTACAGCATGAGTATTTACCAATCAAAATAGATGCCATATCCAATCAGAGCAAACTGAATTCTTAAAAACATTATTTTATTTTTGTTCTAAAATCATAAAGATTTATTGTTAACTTGGTATTCAGTTAACTAGAATTTCTTATGAATATGATGGGAAGTAGGATCAATTCTTTTTTATGTAAGAGAAGTCCATTGACCCAACCTCATCTATGGAACAATTCTTTATTATTCTTTCTCATCCACTATATATTTTTTCTTTTGGATATCTTTTTTTGTATTGATATTGGCTCTTTTGACTCTATTGTCCATGAGTCCTGTAATTTCTGTTTTAAATCCCAACACTTTGTCTCTTGCTTAATGTTTTAGATGAGTTTCTCAAGGCAATCTTTTATTTATTTCCTTATTTTTGATATTTTGGCTGCACAGCTTGTAAGATCTTAGTTCCCCGACCAGGGATCAAACCTGGGCCCTCAGCAGTGAAGCGCGTAGTCCTAACCACTGTACCGCCAGGGAATCCCCTCAAGGCAGTCTTTTAAATCACAAGTCAACTTTTTTAAACATTCATTCTGCTAGTCACTTCCTTCATTGAGTTATTATTTTTGTGATTTAAAAAAATTCCAATAACTTCTGTTCTCAGATTGTCCCTAATCTATTTTAAAAAGTAGAGTTCCTTGAGGCAAAATTTGCATACAGTAAAATTTGCCACTTTTAATTATATAATTCAAGTTGACAAATAGGTACAGTTGTGTAATCATCACTGTAATTATCATATTGAATGTCTCTATCATTCCAGAAAAATTCCCTTTTGCCAATTTGTAGTTGATTCCTTTTTTAAAAATCTTAACTCTTGGCAATCACTGACCTATTTTCCATCATTTTAATTTTGTTTTTTCTAGAATTTCATATAAATGGAATTACTTATTCTGTACTCTCCAGTGTCTGACAGCTTTCACTTAGCATAATGCTTTTGAGATTTCATCCGTGTTATTGCATGTATCAATAGTTCATTCCTTTTGTAGCTGAGCAGTATTCTGTTTTGAGATACATAGCACAATTTGTTTATATATTCATCAGTTGATGGGCACTCCTTTCCCCAACCCAGATTTTGAACATAATAAATAAAAATGCTATGGAAATTCATGTATAAGTCATTGTGTGTATTATGTTTTGTGTTTGATTGATCATACAGTAAATGTGCATTTAATATTGTAACAAACTGCCAAAATATTTTTCAAAGAGGTTATACATTTTATATTCCTATTAGCAATGAATGGGAGCTCCATTTCTTCTTGGGTGAGCTTTGGTAATTTGTGTCTTTCCAAAATTTTTTAAAATCTAGGTTGAAAGCTATTGGAAGGACATCAGGCCCAGTTAAGGGCAGTGGTGGCTACTTCTTCTGGCCCCTACCAGCATCTGTGCACAACTGTGTTCACAATAGATGTGTCTCCTGTATGAAGAACGACTCCTGGTGAGTGAGAAGGAGTCTTTGGAGTTGTTAGAAGCAAACAAGCACCACAGGGGAGCTGGCAGGGGAGCTGGGTGGCTTTGGGATCTCCTTTTAACTCCTTTTTCTGTAGCTGCTTGCCTGGCAGAGTCTAACATGTGGTGAGAATGTGGGCAGGGCCTCTGAAAAGCTGACACAGAAAAAAGGGTCTCTTCCAGGTGTAGATAGGATAGACCAGAGGCAATCTTTCCTCCCTATTTTTAGGATCCTGTCTTCACCAGAATCCAAATTCTCAGGTACGTAGCTGAGACCCCGTTCTTGTTTTCAGTGATACAATAAGATTTTCTTTTCCACTAACTGAATTGATTTAGGGAGAGAATTAATAAAAGGAGGAAGACAGCCCATGATACAATTACATCATCATCTTCCTAGAATTCTGTCATATCACTTGTATTAGTTATCTATTGCTGCATAACAGATTACCCAAACCTTAGCAAATGAAAACAGCAAACATTTATTCCTCCAGCAGGTAAGGTACCTAGGTGCTGCTTAGCCAGGCGAGCTCAGCATCTTTTGGAATGTGGTAGTCAAGGTGTTGGCTGGGGCTGCAGACGTCTCAAGGCCCAAATGGGGAAGGATCTGCTTGCAAGCTCACTCACTTGGTAGTTGGCAGGTCTCAGAAGATCTGCTTCCAAGCTCATTGATGGGGTTTCTTGCAGGCCTCCGTTCTTCACCTCATGGACCTCTTCCCAAGGCTGCTTCACGATATGGCAGCTGTCTTTCCTTAGAGAAAGCGGGAGAGAGAGAGAACCCGAAATGAAAGCACTTTTTATAGTCTAGTCTTGGAGGTGACATCCCATCACATGAAGCATATTCTGTTCACTAAAACCAGTCAGTAAGTCTAACCCACAAGCCCACACTTAAGGATGAGGACTGCATGAGCCCACATTAAGATGATGAGTGCAGATATCAAGAGGTGTGGTACAACTTCTTACTTATCTTTTCTCCAGTGTCTTGATTTGAGTTTTCCCAGAAGGAGACCCCAAAGAAAGAATTCAGTTGTGAAGAGTTTATTGGGGGGGTGATCCCAGGAAAATCTGTGAACAAATGGGGATATGAGATAGGAAAGGAAAGGAAGCCCACAAAGGGAATATTGTCAGTCTAGTTACTACTCCGGGCAGCTGGAGGGCCATCCTGCTGGGAGATCTGGGGAACAATACGGAACATGTCACAGTGTTACCCCAACCAAGGATGGAGGAGGCTGGGGTGTTTATCTGCAAACTTGCCTTCCATCACTGGTTGAAGACTGCTTGTAGGGGAAATAATTCTCTTGTCTTATATATGTTAAGAGTGCCACCCTCTCCCCACCCCACCAGTCCTACTTTGTATGGAGGTCAGTGCTAAAAGAATATGGGAGGGACATCAACAACGTCCATGATGCCCAGCTAGACTATAAGCTTCATGAAGGCAAGAACCATCTGTCTGTCCTTTTCTTTCCTTGCATGGTTATTATCGGGCGTATCATCTAGCAATATGATTGCTCAGCAAATATTTGTTGAGAGAACTGGCGTCGTTGATAATGATGCCATGAAGGAACTCACAGAACAGTGAGGGAGAGCGACCTACACACAGATAACTGCAGTAGGATATGTGCTATTCTGTAGATATTCCCAGGGCGCTGTCAGAGTCTAGGCAAATACCAGCTCTTTGGAGATGAGGCTAAGGAAGTTTTCACATAAGATTGCAAGTCTGAGCTGAGTCTTCAAGGAGAATGGATAGGATTTTGTTGATTGGAGAAAGTAGGAGGCAGCGTTGGGAGAAAGAATGAGTGGCAGAAGCATTTGCTATTAAAAAAAATTAGTGTATAGTTACTCTAGATCCTTTCTCCCTCTTGTCCTTACTCTATTCTAGAAGTTTCACTTAGTCTGAACTTTTGCCATTCTCTCTGGCATGCCATCTTAACCAGGAAGTCATCTTCAGTTTGATGGTCTGAGTATGTGTTATTTCACTCTCTTGTCCCAACAAACAGACACACAACACAGTGCTTTAAAGTCCTCTTGGCAGAGATAATCTTTTTTTGATCTTTGAAAAGGCAGGTACAGTATATATAGATACATAACAAATATTTTCTTTATGTATTTATTGTTTGTAGGAAATATAACCCTAATCCATCATTTACTAAAACAGGACAGGATTTATTAAATTGGTTCTAGTTTATCAAATATGTACAGATCTTTACATAAATTAATTCCCTTGTTAAATATTTGTGAAATTTATTAAGACTTTGGAGGAACTTTAATAATACCTGATCTGTCCAGCCTAATTTGGCTTAATATTTCTTTTTTCTTTTAACCTAAGGGATTGATGAAACTTTGAGGTACAGACTCAGGACTCTAGGTACACAGGTGATAGAGGGCCCGTGGAGGTATCAACAGCTGGGGCCTGATAGGCAGGCTAAGAAAGGTGACATCTGGGTACCTTGGGGTAAACCTCTTTGTTTAGTAGGTCTAAAAAGTTCTGACGGTGCTGCTTGGAGACAGTGGGACCTGCCACCCCGTGATGCTGTGGCAGTATCAGGGACAGAAGTGGAGCACGTGAGTGCCTTTGCTTCTGCTCATTAGTCAATAACTTATTGAGCCCCTGCCATGTGCCAGGCATGGGCCCCATCTGGCTTGGAATACAAAATGACCAAGACGTGGGCCTAGCCCTCCACAGCAGGAAAGATAGATCTATATACACGTATGTTCCAAATCTCGTCTTCACCATTTACAGCTTCTCTGACTTTGAAATTACCATTTCTTTAGATCTTCACTTCTTTCTGCAGAAAAGTAAGATAAATATACAGAATTACTGGCAATATTAAGTTAAGGCATATGAGAACATAGGGCTGAGGGGTCATTTCTGCCTTCTGATTATATCCAGTCAGTATGTCAGTCCTGACAGTCTGGAGCATCTTCGGAGAATATCCACTTTGCGCTCCACCCCCAGTGCTTCCACCTGGTCCTGGCCATCATCACCTCTCCTTCTTAGTGATCTCTCTGAGCTAATTTTTGTCTTCTTCTAATTCATTCTTAAGATAACAGCCTTTGTGAATTTTTTTTTTTAAATAATTTAGGAGTGATTATGCCAGTTCCTCACTTACAACTGTGCAATTCCTTCTCATTTCTCTTAGGACTAAAATCTGATAGGGTCTACCTGACATGCCCCCTCTCCCTTGCCTCCCTGCTACAGGTGGGCATAGTGGAGAATGCATGTGCATTTAGACTGCCTGGATTTCCATTCTGGCTCTGCCCACTTTGTGCTGTGGGGTTGTGGGTGTGAGAGGTGTAACCCCCCTCTAGGCCCTTCCCTCTTCCCTGATTATGTTCTATTGAGCCTTAGGTCTCAGTTTAAAAGTCATAGATTCCTGGAGGCCTTTCCTGATTTCCTCCCCAGACCAGTTTCTCTCTCTCTACTGTGTGTGTCCATAGCACTTCCATTACCCCTAGATCTTCCATAATGCACACCACACTTGTGGTCACCTAAATAATTTCTTTTCTTGGAAAGATCCAAGGTCCTTGAGTCAGAGATGCCATGCATCTTACTCACCATAGTAAACTGAGCTCATGCAGGGGGCCGGGGGTTAGCTGGCACTGCATGACCATATTAACAATAAAACATAACTGGCATCATTGACTCGATGGACATGAATTTGAGCAAATTCTGGGAGGTAGTGAAGGACAGGGAAGCCCGGTGTGCTGCAGTCCATGGCGTTGCAGAGAGACAGACACGACTGAGTGGCTGAACGACAACAATGGCTGAACTATCTATAACAGTTTCACATGCTACAACAAGATGGTTTGTAAACTATTATGGGAGCCTCCTGAAGGTTTAGGTGTGTATGGAAAATAACAAAAATGCCCTGCTGAGATCTTCAGTCCTCCAGCAGACTGCCTGGAGGCAGGGAGGTGGCAGTAGGGGATTTATTTGATGATGTTGTGTGGGCTGTCTGTTGTGGTGTTTGTTTCCTCATGCCCAGCAGATTTTGGCAACCTCTTAGAATAAAGTGTGAACTTTCCTAAGAAAATGAAGGCGTTCAGATCCCCTCCAGAGTAGATGGGCTTTACCCCCCCAGGACTGGAGCAAGGAATATGCAAATTACTTTAGGCACTTGGACATCATGATTGGAGTCCAGGCTCTAAGAATGTTTCATTTCCTGCAAAATTGTATATGAAAAACAGTTCAGGAACAAGGAATTCTTTTGGTCCCAAATTTATATAGTTAGTGTTAGTCACTCATTCATGTCAAACTCTTTGCCACCCTATGGACTGTAGTCTGTTGAGCTCCTCTGTCCATGGGATTTTCCAGGCAGGAATACTGGAATGGGTTGCCATTTCCTTCTCCAGGGGATCTTCTGACCCAGGATCAAACCTAGGTCTCCCACATTGCAGGTAGATTCCTTACCATCTGAGCCACCAGGAAAGCCAAATATATATGTGTGTTTTCAAAGATTTGAATGCGAAGACTCTAAGCTTGACCCTTAACACTTCAGTGACCTTCAAACTTTCTGCCTTGTGAATTGTCAAAGAAACCCGACTCTATATAAAAGTGCTATACTGCAGTGTATCCTTTGGTGATTCAATATAATGTCTCTTTGGGGAGACAATATAATTGTCTCCAAATTAAATCTGAAGTAAAAAGCAGGTGGTTTTGTGTTCACTTTCCTTCCCCCTGAACGTGACTTCACCTGTTGTGATGCAGTAGGCTGGAAGCTTTGTGTGAATGTGGAAGTTCATGCTTTTAGGGAGTCTGAGCTCTCACTGGGGAGCCAGGACGTGCACTTCTAAGAGAAAAAAAAGATCTCAGGAATCCAAGAGTAGAATAATACAGTGTGAAATAAGCCTTTTACTCTGGCGGGATATGAAGAGGGAAATGACCAGCCCTGACTGCCATTGCTTAAGGAAGTTTGACAGAAGAAGGTGAATTTTGAGCACATTAGTAGGAATGGAGAGGTGTGGAGATATTCTAGGTGTGGAGAAGGGTCCCGGGAAAGGCACAAGTGGGCTGTGTGGGAAGTGAAAGATTGGTAAGCTAATAGGAGGGAGAATCAGATAGGAGAGGGTGATCATGGTCATGGGGTCAAGATCATGGTGTTTGGCAGTCACCCTCACTGGCAGCCGGGGTGTGTGGATGACGTCACAGATCTAAGAGTGGAGAAGGCCGATTTTCTTCCAGGCTCTTTTGTTCACTAAACACTGAGCATCTACTTGATTCTAGATTCCAAGACAGATACCATGATCATAAGGCACCATCCTTACTTTGGAGGAGTCCCGAGTTGAGTGGAGGGGACGCAGGAATGGAAAATTACAGTGCAGTCTGAGGCAGATGAGAACAGAGGTGTGCTGGGTCCAGCCAGGAATGAGGGACTCTGAAATGGCTTCATGGGAGAGGTATTGTGTGGGGGCTGCATCCTAGCCATTAAAAGGCATTTCAGGCCAACAACTGGTATCCCAGGGACTTTGAATTGTGAATGAGCCTCATTCATTCAAGGGGCAAAGCAGGAAGTTCAGGGTAGCTGGAGTTCTCAGGGAAAAGTGGGAATGGGACAGGAAAAAAGTGACATGAGGCGGGTGAGGAGTTTATGGCCAGAGACACTCCGTCTGGACTCTGCAGGCAGAGGGGCCGGTTGGGCCTCTCAACAGGTAAGCAGCCTGGTGGCACTTATTTCCAAGCCCAGAACGCTGGAAACGCTGTGAAGGACACAGTGGAGCCAGATGAAACCTGCGGCAGGACTGCAGTTTAGTGAGAAGGGTTTTGTTGAGTCTCAGCGACTGAGTGACAATGGGCTTGAAATGGGTGGGGGGCGGAGGGAATGGAGAGGAGGTCATTTCTTAAGCCTGGCTCCATGTGGTTTCTACTTTTTCCAGAAAAAAGCTCTTTCACTTGTGTTTCCATTAATTTTCTAGTGAACGCAAATTCAGGTCCCTCTTCTGCAGCCTTCACCCTTTCCTCCCCTGCAGGAGTTGAAAGCCGCGTAACATGGCAAGAAATACAATGACTGGCACTCAGGAGGGAAGAGGCACAGAGGTGGGCTCTTGGCGCGCTGGCTGGCGGGAGAGGCTAACATTAGCGGTTACTTGTGATCTGCTAGGAGGAGCTCTCGGAGGCCCATCTTCCCTCGTTTTTCTCTTGACTCCGGCGCGAGGTGAAGCGGGCATCTGTCTGCCTCTGCCCGGACATCCATTCACCCGCAGGCTCATTGTGTTCGGGCGTGGACAGTGGTTCTGTTTCCAGTGCAGTCGGCGGCCCCTTTTAGGATGGCTTGAACTTCTCCGTGGTCCTCAGATGAGGGGGAGATGCATTGGGCTTTGGCTGCCTGGACAAGGCCGATGCTTTTCCTCTCTAGCTGGGATGAGAGGTTCAAGATGGCAGGACGACGAGTGCTGTAGAAGTGCCGTGGCAGAGAGAATTAATTGCTCTTGAGGGCATCTGAAAAGCAGCTTGTTTTAAACAGGATCTTAAAAGGTGGCGGCAGGTTGTCTTTATCTTAGCAGGGGGCGAGGGGCGTGTCCTCTGGAGAGGGTGGGGCTGTGGAGTGGCTCAGCCTGTGGCCGCCTGCGCTGGGACCACACCCTCTGGTCCTCACCTTCACAGAATCTTCAGAAGAGCTTCCTAATCAGAAGTGAAGTCAAGGAGCCAGGAAACCCTGTTCCAAACTCAGTGTGATGAGACGGGGGCAGAAACAGGGTTGGGCTTGTTCTAGGGTGGAGTTGAAAGCTGCCTCTTATTTTTTTTTTTAATTGTCATCATTGAGGAGAAACTAATATGTCATTGAGGAGAAACTAATATGCCCTTCCTCATCCACCCACGATTCACCTCCCAGCCTCGTGGTGATGAGACATGGTGGAGGACAGCTGTTCAAACGCTACCTCTGTCTGGGACAAAATGCATCTCTTGTCTGGCAAAGAGATGGGTTTATCTGTCAGCAGCTCCCAGAGCCTCAGCATCAAGTAGGTGATTTTATTGGCAGAAGCCAGGGACCTGAGGGGAGGCTTTCATGGGGCATCCGAGTCAGGGGACGGGCTTGCGTGGGAAGAGGGCATCTCCAGGTGACCATCTGAGCTTGGGGAGCAGGTGTGGAGGAGGTGCGGGAAGGAGAACAGACAGACCTCCCGGTAAAACTTCATCCACTTTTGAATTTTGCTGAGACCCAGCCTGGGTGGCTGAAGTCCTGGTCTCCTGGTGGTTCTGCCTGCTCTGGGGCCCATCTGTGTTTTCCCCAGCACAATGGCTGCCTGTTTGGGGTTGTGACCCAGGAGTCCCCATGGTTATCAACCGGGAGAGCTCAAACTGACACTTGAAAAGCAGCTTTGTTTAGTGTCCTTGACATAACTAACCACATATTAACAACAGAGCCTTGTGGTATTGAGGCTCCCTGTTTGTTCAGAATCTTAATAGGTGGGCTTTGTGCACAGAGATTTCTAGTACTGCTTACCCTGTATTTTAAGTCAAAGTGGATCTTTGTGTGAAGGATTCTCCACCTCCTTTTCCCTTTTGACGAAGGACATAAGTGTTTTCACTCACCTTTTGTGACTTACAAGCAGCTGAATGGCACTTGTGGTGTTTGAATGTCATATAATAGGCATTATCACTGATAGAGAAATGTCCTTTTCCGTGTTTCTGAGCACTCCGATGCTTACTATATTTCTTGCGTGTGTGTTCTCTCCCCCTCTTATAAAGTGGCTGTGAGCAATTTCTGAAAATGTTTCTCTCCCATTTTTTAAAGTATGGATGTCCTTGGAATGCTGTGTGGGAACTGCTGTTCCTCTGGGAAACCATTTGTGGTGGTCCCTTCAGCAGAGCCCCAGGCAGAACTCAGCTGGGTGTGTGATAGGAGGTGCATGCAGCCCTGCCCTGAGCTGGCTGGCGCATTTTAAGAGGAGTCCCATTCTGGAGGAGTCATAAATAGTGGTAGTAGAGAGAGTGGTGATTCTGTTTGTGGTGATGCTGGGGTCTAAAAATATCAGAGGAGATGCCGTTTGTAGTCATGGTCACAGGGCCCTTATGACTGGTTTTTAAGAACGTTTCACTCTGTTTTTCATAAAGGATTATATTTAAGTAGCTTTAGCTATGAAATTAGTGGCAGTTGGCTCTTAGTCACAGCAGTCTTTGGTTCCATGAAGGCTTATGTCTTTGGGTTCTCCATTAATGTTATGGAGTCAGGAACTGGGATGGATTTGAAAGTAGGAAGTTATGGTCTCTGAACTTTTTATTTTGATCAAGTTGTGCAAAAGGAGTTTTGGTGCAAAATGGTGTCTTAGTTCAAAATAGTACCTGGCCAGTAGATTCTGATATATGTTGTTGTTGTTCAGTCGCTCAGCCATGTCCAATTCTTTGTGATCCTGTGGACTGCAGCATATCAGGCTTCCCTGTCCTTCACTGTCTCCCAGAGTTTGCTCAAACTCATGTCCATTGAGTCGATGATGCCATCCAACCTTCTCATCCTCTCTCACTCCCTTCTCCTCCTGCCCTCAATTTTCCCCAGCATCAGAGTCTTTTCCAGTGAGTTGGCTCTTTGCATCAGGTGGCCAAAGTATTGGAGCTTCAGCTTCAATATCGGTCCTTCCAATGAATATTCAGGGTTGATTTCCTTTAAACTCTGATATAGTTTATAGCAAAGATCTACTGAAACATTTATGGTCATTAAACGTAGAGTGCAGACAGCCAGGTGCCAAAATTTAAGACGAAGCCATACTTTCAGATGAAGCTACACTGAACATAACAAAGCAATGCTGAAATACAGGCAGATGGACAGATTCTTGGCCACAAGGAACAGAAATGATCTGAATAATGATAGAAAATGGCTTTATGCCCTCCCTGTTTCTCATGCTTCAGAGACGTGAATGTAAATTTCAATTGAAAATTTAGACATTAGAGGAATTGTCTTCCCTCTCATTTTTCCCCACTCCCCACTAACTTCATTGCTGAAGTTAGTGGTAGTTGGCTCTTAGTCACAGGACTCTTTGGTTGCATGAGGCTTATGTCTTTGGGTTCTCCATTGGTGTTACGGAGTCAGGAACTGGGATGGATGTGAACGTAGGAAGTCATGGTCCCTGAACTTTTTATTTTGGTCAAGTTGTGCAATAGGAGTTTTGGTGCAAAACATCTTTTTATAACTCCTTAAAATCAGAGATTAACCAAAAACAACTGAGTAGGAAGTGAAATGAGGGATTGTGGTGGCGCCTTGTGTGTGAAGAACCCAGAAGTGAAATGCTGGAGGGCAGTGCAGAGAGAGGAAAACCTAAGAGAAGCTTGTGGTTAGAAATTGTTGCATTTCACGTACGACATCACTGCAGAGGATCAGAGCCTCTGTGGGTTAATGGTTCTCTGTTTTGAAGAAGAGAGGTGATCTAGCAGAGGTGAAATCACTGTGTATGGGAATTAAACCTGGAGATACACACATTAGCCTGCTCTTTCACTGTAGAAATGATTGGGATGAGATTGCCAAACATATCTAGAAAGAAGACTAATGCAATCACTTCACCATGTTTTCTGACAAATTCTAAAGGTAGATATGGTTCACCTAGTTCAAGGAAGGCCTATTAAGACACTATGAATAAAGGAAAACTCAAGGAAATGCATACTACTAAGAATGATCAATGTCAGGATTCAGATTTACAACTCAGGAAATCCTCTGACGCCTTCAATAGAAGCCAGGTCAACATGGGTAAAAGAGAAAGTGCTGTAGGATGAGGTAAAAAGAAAGTTAGAGATTGAAAGCTATTAAAATATCCAAAGTTCTGATAGCAGCATTCAGAGACAAAATGGCAGCAGTGAAGAGAACTACATGATATATTTGAAAATCATCTTGTTTTGAAGGGCAAAGGCTGTAGAAGAATGCAGGAGAAAGTGGAGAAAAATTGTGAGAGAAAATGATAGACGTGGAGGACAGATTGTAGGGCCAGCACATGAATAATTGGTGCCTCTGATGTAGTTCAGTTCACTTTAGTCGCTCAGTCGTGACCGACTCTTTGTGACCCCATGAACTGCAGCACACCAGGCCTCCCTGTCCATCACCAACTCCCGGAGTCTACCCAAACTCATGTCCATTGAGTCAGTGATGCCATCTAACCATCTCATCCTCTGTCGTCCCCTTCTCCTCCTGCCCTCAATCTTTCCCATCATCAGGTTAGGGATGGAGTAAATGGAAAGGCGCAAATCCAAAATATATAAATATGTCATGAAAGTCAAATTTTTTTGAACTGAGGAAAAGACTTGTGAGTAGATTTTAAAGACTGTTCCAGATAAAACTAATGAAAAGATAACTATACCTAGACATTCTGACAAAAATTTTGTTATAATGATGATGGAAAAAATCATACAAAAGTTCACATGGAAAATTAGTTTATCTACATAAAAACAAAAATAAGTTTGGCTTTAGACTTTTTAGCTACATTAAATTTCAGAAAGCAATGAAGAGTCATCTGTGGGATTTTGAGGGGGAATAGGTGTGATCTAAGAATTTAAACTAAGATCATGGCATATGGTCCCATCACTTCATGGCAAATAGATGGGGAAACAGTGGAAACAGTGGCTGAGTTAGTTTTTCTGGGCTCCAAGATCACTGCCGATGGTGATTGCAGCTGTGAAATTAAAAGACGCTTACTCCTTGGAAGGAAAGTTAATGACCAACCTAGACAGCATATTAAAAAGCAGGGACATTACTTTGTCAACAAAGGTCCATCTAGTCAAGGCTATGGTTTTTCTAGTAGTCATGTATGAATATGAGAGTTGGACTATAAAGAAAGCTGAGTGCAGAAGAATTGATGCTTTTGAACTGTGGTGTTGGAGAAGACTCCTGAGAGTCCCCTGGACTGCAAGGCGATCCAACCAGTCCATCCTAAGGGAGATCAGTCCTGGGTGTTCATTGAAAGGACTGATGTTGAAGCTGAAACTCCAATATTTTGCCCACCTGATGCGAAGAGTTGACTAATTTGTAAAGACCCTGATGTTGGGAAAGATTGAGGGCAGGAGAAGGGGACGACAGAGGATGAGATGGTTAGACGGCATCACTGACTCAATGGACATGAGTTTGGGTAAACTCCGGGAGTTGGTGATGGACAGGGAGGCCTGGCATGCTGCGGTTCATGGGGCCGCAAAGAGTAGGACAAGACCGAGCGACTGAACTGATACTGATACTGAAGAATTTAAAGCCTAGACATATTGTCTTTAATATGTGAAGGTAACAGAAAGACAGCCTTGGCTTTACTAGGTTTAGGAAATATAGCATGTATATCCATCTTGAAAAATTACTCAAAGTGTTTTAAGAGAGTTCTTAGAGCAACATTAAAATATGATGATGATGATGTAATAATAAAGCAAATACACATGGTGCACTGCTGTAAGACCTTTATTCACATTAACTGATACACATTTTATATCACATTATGAAGCATGCACTATTAATATGCCCATTTTTACAGATGAAAAGCTGAGGGACAGAGAAGTTAAATAACTTTACCCAGAGTTACATGACCAATATTTGGACCCAGGAATTCTGGTGCCAGAGTCCTTCATCTTCATATTCTGTTATCATCCTATTACAAAAGGCTTGAGTCAGCTCTGAAATTATTTAAGTTATGCTGCTGCTGTTGCTGCTAAGTCACTTCAGTCGTGTCTGACTCTGTGCGACCCCACAGATGTCAGCCCACCAGGCTCCACCGTCCCTGGGATTCTCCAGGCAAGAACACTGGAGTGGGTAGATAGGCATAAATTACTTTTTTATATGTGATTATAAAATGAATGAAAATGTCTTGTTCTTAAAGGATATAAAATATAAACATGATATGAAATAATTATAATAATCTAGGATTAAAACCTTAGAGAATATAATTGAATATCAAGACATTTGTTATGATTGCTCTCTCTTTTAGCATTTTAAGAAATCAAAACTCCCTTCTTGGGTCTTAAATTTATCATCTTAAATATGAGGAGCTCCAAAGATACTTTTTTGTTCTTAAAGCTGACAATTAGACATGAATACTTCAGAATGCTCTTGAAAAAATGTAAGATAACAAATACTAGAGATAGGAACTAGAAAAGTAAATATAAAGCAAGGGTCTATATAAGGAAGCGAAAAAAACCCCACATAAAATAAAAGATATCGGAGCAAGTATATCAGTAAAGCATCTTTCTATTTATAAATGTGTTAAGCCTGTCTGTGATAAAGAATCTCAGAATGGGTCTTAAAGTGTAATTCACATGAGACATATCTGTAAAAAAAATGATATAAGATGGCTAAAAATGAATGAATGGGCATAGATATATCAGAAAGGTGCAAACAAAAAAGCAAAAAAAAAATATGTATGTATGCTTAATACTAAAATAGAATGAAAGATCATAAAACAAAGATGCTTATTTTCAGTGACATGTTGGAGCTGGCATGTGCTGGCCTATGTGAGCCTACTTGTGTCCATCTTATCCCAATTCTGAGTTTAGTTGGAGTTTATTCTTATACCAGTAACGTGAAATGAGCCATGGTGGGAGCATTTACCCCACAGTCGGCAAAAGTTACAAATCATAGTTTAAAATTTTTCTCTTCAGAGAACCACTTTACCACCACTCCACTTGTTACTTTGAATTGGTAAAGAATAAAATTCACAAGGGAGATATGCATCATGTATTGAAATAGATAGAGTAAAATTGCTGGAAATGTATAAGGAAATCAACAGAAAAACAGTGCAACAAGCAGCTTCCATGTTTATCTCTCATTCTTTTGACAGAATGAGTCTGCAAACAATAAATATGTAGAGAATTTGAATTATATAGAGAATTAAGTTGATTTAATAAATGCATATTTACTGACCAGTGTTATATATTAGTTCTTTTTTAGCATCCATTCAATCTCTAAACCTCAACCAAAAGTCTTGACAAACTCCAAAAAGCTCCAAAAGATAAATGTTATAGGCTTTTTTCTTGGTTGCACTGTAAAAAACCTAGAAATTACTAACAAAAGTTTAACTTAAGAAAAAGTTTAATATACTTAACCACTTGGTAGTTTGCCCTAAACAGACAATGAAAAGCAACAATTAAGCCTCCAATCAAACCAAAAAATAAGAAAACAATACAATTCTCCCTAACAGTGTCTAAAATAATAATAGAATATTAAAATTTCATTTGCATATAATTTTGAAAATAATGTCAAGAACATTACATATCAGAACTTATTAGATGCAACCAAAGCAGTGACAGAATTAAACTTCATTGTCTTAAGTGCTTCAGTATTAAAAAATTTAATGTACATAAGTTGATTGTATTTTAGCTTAAGAAATTAGAAATAGAGTTCAAAAAACTGTCCCACGGAAAGCAGGTTGAGAGAATTAAATGTAGAAGCAGAGATTTATAAATTCTTTAACAGTTATAAAGTGGTGTAGTTAGTAAATAACTTAAAATTCTAAGGTTTTGACAAGACTAAAAAGTTATTAAAACTGGAATGGGTAGCCTTTCCCTTCTTCAGGGGATCTTCTCAACCCAGGGATCAAACCCAGGTCTCCTGCATTGCAGGTGGATTCTTTACCAGCTGAGCCACAAGGGAAGCCCATATTAAAACTTAGAAAATATAATAAAGAAACAACTCATAATGTAGGAATCAAAATGGGATATAGCTAAATATGTAGAAAAAGTTTTTAAAATTTTGAGAGACTACTAGTTAAATTTCTGTATTACTAATTATAAAAGTTCTGTCAAGATAAATCTGAATAAACTCATGACCAGAAAAGTTGAAAAAGTTTATGTTAAGAAAGGGGTCAAGGTCTTTTCTGTTGATTGTTTTCAAGCTATTAAAGAACAGATGATTGATTCCAAGTCCTTTAAAATTACTTCTAATCATAAGAACACTGTAAAAGTTTGCTATTTTACTTCCAGAGTGAGAATAATCTCATATCATATCCTGACAAAAATAGCAATCAAAATTAGTAATCAGTTTCTTTGAGAATATACCCAATCATGAACATATATGATGAATACATAAAATAATACATAATATATTAAAAAATAAAATTTGCTAAAAACAAAATGAAATGCCAGCAAGCAAAAAAAAAAAAAAAAAAAAAAAAGATTATGGCCAAGAATTTTCATTCTAGTTTTATAGGAATTTTCCACATTAAGAAGCCTCAATATAATTATGCACAATAGTTCAGAAATTGAAAAAAAACCTCTTACATCATTTTAATGAATGGCAAGAAAGCCTTTTGATAAAATGGAATAACTCTACCCAAGAATATAAATGTGTTTTCATGCTGAAGAGTACTTATTTTATATCTACATTTAGCATCATAAATAATGTTACAACACTTGAGGGAGGTCCATTTACCTCATTTCTGACCCCAGGAAACTGAGTTAAGGCCAAGGCTTCCAAGTCTCCCACAAGTCCCCCTCTAGCGGCTCACGGTCCTGAGGTTCTCTAAGGAAAGCCCGGTGTTCACTCTGTCGCTCCCTCCGTGTGTGGGGCTGTAGGGACTTCCTGTCCTCTGCACCCCGTCACTGTGCATTGTCCGCTTACATCCGTCCCAGTGTCTTCTGAGAGCCCGTTCTGTTCCTCTCGGTCACCTCTCCCCAACCTAGGAAAGGACCAACTGAGTTTCAGGGCTCTCTGTTTCAAGAAGGAGACCGTGCAGGCCACATGAGCCGAAGGGCAGAGAGGGAGACTCGGAAATGCTTGTGAGCTGGGACTAAGTCGCCGGCCAGAGCACTTCCTGAGTGTGCTGTTTCTCCGTTGCAGGTCACCTGTTTTCTTTCTGAGGATGTCTGTGCTTTTTCGGTATGACTGCTTTAGAACTGGATTGCCAGGATTCAAATCCCAGCCCTGCCAGTTACCAGTGACATGACCTTGGACCAGACAGTTAACTTTTCTGTGCTTCAATTTCTTGATCTTCAGAATGGGGATGATAGTAGTGCTTCATAGGCTTGTGTTGAGGATCAATTGAGTTAATACATGTAACAGACCGAGAGCCTTGGCTGGCACATTGTAAGTGCTCAATGACAGTCCCTACCATGCTAACACATGCGTGGTGCTGACCACGTGCCAGACACTGATGGAGAAGCGGGTGAGTAACCCCAGGTAATGCTGCTAGAATAAAGATGAACCAGGATTCAAACCTGAGCAGTGGTTCCAGAGTCCACGCACTTGACCACTTTCCTTCATGGTTCTTTTAGTTTCTCTGCTTCATATTAATAGTTCCTGCTTCTGTGTAACTGTAATTGGCTTAGATCTCATGGCCCTGCTGGTACCTCATGGCTTCTCTCTTTAGGCATAGTTTCTGTGTTTGGCTTCACTACCAACTGCCCAGGTTCTCTCTAATCTGAGAGAAAGAGGGAGGGAGGAAGAGAGAGAGAACTTGAGATTACTGATCCAGCTCTTCTTTTGTGTCTGGCCTTGTGTTAAGTTGTTGGCTGCCCCCTGCATCTGTTATCCTTGGATTATTGCCCTTGCCCTTCCACTCAGCTGGGGTTTGGAGAAGAGTAGAAAGTTACTGCTTCAACTGTGATAGGAACTGGAGCGAATTCTCTTAGAAGGGGATCTGAGTGCAAGATGGAGCCATGATTGGCCTGCTGAGTACTCTGCAGTAAAGGCTCTTGACCCTGTTGTTCTTTCTTCTGAAAATGGACCTCCTGGTTTTGGTTTTGGACCTGGTTTTGAATGGGTGAGTAACAATGGCCTTAGGAAATAGTTTTTGTGCATGGAAGGAGGCTGGTGATGTGTCTTCAGAATTTTAAAGCATGGTTGTAATGGAAATTTAAGTTTTAGTGAGCCACTTATGCCAGATGAGATTAGATATTTGCAGAAGCAACACCATTTCTTAATGGATCAGAGATGCAGTGATTGTCCAAACTCTCTTACCATGCACCAAGTTGTATTCTCAGGAAAGACATGCCTAGCATTAAGCAACATTATTCAAGGTTCATGTAACCTTTCATTCAGTCACTCATTCTGCATCTATGGGGCACCCACCAACCCAAGTGGTCTAAGACAGCCCCGGTGACTGGTGCAAGTGGTTCACCAAAAAAGGAGCCAGAAAATATACACCTATTTCTTTTTATTCAGCCCCATCTGAGAGTGAGAAATCCGAATCTTAATACCTGGTGATTATTATTGGTCATCAATATGATGACTAGTAATTAGCTAGCAAATAGTGTGGCTTCAGAGCTGTAACTCAACAACCATGTGGCCTTAGATCAGTCCCTTATATTTAAAAGGGAATAATAATTTTTGTAAGGATTAGAGATAATTGATACCTGGCTTGGTGCCTGGGTGCTATTACTTTTAGGCTACATTTTCCCTGGAGTAAAAAGTGCCAATCCATCCTATTCCTTTTGCTGTTACTTTGTGTTCATTAAGAGACTTTCTGACACGTAATTTGCTCTTCTGAAGCAATCATTCCAGGAGAGAGTGTTTTGAATGAACAATGTGAATTATCCTTTAAGACATATTTCTCCTAGTAAATTGATAAATCAGTGAACACATTAGTGTTCTGGTTGGCAAATTAGGTTTCTGTTAATTTGGTTACAAGAGTAACTTCCCCAAGTATGACCTATTCTAAGTGAATAGGTGCAATCATGTTTTGAGATTCCAAAATCTGAGGACTTGAGTGGTAAGTAACACTTGCCAGGTGCTGCCTGCTCTTAAGGCCAACCTGGGCAGGCAGTGGTCTGATCCTGGAACTGCTACCTGAAAAGGGCCCATTCACTTAGTGATGTTGTGTGAGCTGGTTGAAAGAGAGCCACGCTAGGAACAGATGCCCAGATCAGGCCTCTTGTATTACTCACATAAGAGTAAAATTGTCCTGAACTTAGGTGGTAGCAGTGGGCGTGGAAAGAAGGAAATGGACATGTGAAGAAATTGAAAAAGATTTGCTAGAGTTCATGGTCCTAATTTTGCGAAAATTTTACCTTTAGCAATTATCCAGGTCAGTCCTGAGACGTAGGTGATGAGCTCCCGTTCTGTCTCTGGTGCCTGTGGTCCCATCCACCGTCCGGGGCCCTGGTGGACGCACTGCATTGGTGGCCTCCTGAATGGTTCTATTATAGCCTCAAGTGTTTTGCTAAAACACGTTGTACAATAGCTGTCTCAAGTACGCCCAGGCATGGCTTGAGCTATGGGTACATACGCCGGGTGTATTAATCAAGTTTAATAGATCCCAATGTTTGAAACAATGCCTTAAATTTTTTTTTTTCCAGCGACTGCACAGAAGTGTGGCATTGTACAGCAAATAAAAGTGTTGCTACAATGCCTGTAAATCAGAGCTTTAAACTATGTTTCAATTATCCTTCTATTATCCAGCTGGTATTTAAGCATGTTTATTATTCAAATCAGCAGCGAATGTGCTGCTGTTGTGTAAACAACTGTCACTTGCTGAAACAATGATTAGAAGGCACCATCCCTTTCAGGTGTACTTAGGAGTACTTACACCCCAGCCACTTGTATTTAAATATCATGTAAACACAATGCTTGAGTGACTACTTTCACTCATGTTCCCAATGCCTCATGCCAATTCTATTACATTAAGAGGGAAATCTATTAAATTTTTCATTTATACACATCCGTACACTGTTTTTACCCATTGTATCATTAAGGCTTAGATTAATATAATAGATATGCTGAGAGATACAGTGTGCATTGAAAATGCCCGTGCCAAATAAAAGCAATTTCTCTGCATTATTTGGGGGTGTTGGAAAGCTTTTGTGAAAACAATGCAAAGAAAATTATTTTCTGAATAAAAAGCATGACATGGAGAAAAGAAAAATTTGGCCCCCAGAAAGAGCAATCTTGAACCTTTATTAGCTCCATTACCAATTCAGCATATAAAAAAGTAGAGAGCCGGAAAATGGGACGTTTATAGAATTAATGTGTCTCTTTTGAAGGTTTTCTGCTATCACTGGGAAGGTGTGTGTTTGTATGTGTATCGGGGTTGGGTTTATGGGTGGTGGTGGTTGGAAAAAGCTTACAGTTGCTACTAGGCTGTGTTCCCAATGAGTTTATCTTTTTTCCTTATGCCTCGGTTTCCACATGTAAACCAGGAAGACAAGGTTTTGAGCACAAGGGCATTGAAAATGGGGAGGAATCAAAATCTAATCAAATGATTTATACACCAGGGATTTTGTGTTACCTGAGGTGTGTTTTGGGGGCTTAGTAAATTCTTACTGATTGAGTTCAGTTGTGTGTGTGTGTGTGTCTGACTTTTTGTGACCGCGTGGACTGTAGCCTGCCAGGTTCTCTGTCCATAGGATTTGCAGGCAAGAATACTGGAATGAGTTGCCATTACCTCCTCCAGGGGATCTTTCCAACCTAGGGATTGAACCCGTGTATCCTGTGTCTCCTACTTTGGCAGGCGAATTCTTTACCATTGAGTTCAGCTAACCTGAAAATATTATCCAGATGTTTAGAGAACCAAAGACAAAAGAGGGTGCATGCAAGAGATAAGGGGGTAATGATAAGATTTGGAATTAGAATTGTATACTCACCAAATTCTTAGCAAAATCTCTCAAGTGGATTATAAAAGACTTCATCCTTGGAGGTAATGTCCAAAATGCTGCCTTCTTTGTTTTGTTTAAAATTTTTCATTTTATTTTATATTGGAGTATAGTTGATTTATAATGTTGTGTTAGTTTCAGGCATATAGCAGATTGATTCAGTTATGCATATAGATACATCCATTCCTTTTCAGATTCTTTTCCCATATAGGTTATTACAGAGTATTGTATAGAGTTCCCTGTGCTGTACAGTTGGTCCTTGTTAATTATCTGAGATAGTAGTGTTTATATGTTAGTACAGACCTCCTAATTTATCCCTCTCCCCACACTTTCTCTTTAGTAACCATAAGTTTGTTTTCTAAGTCTGTGAGTCTGTTTCTGTTTTGTAGAAGTTCATTGGCATCATTTTTTAAAATGCCACATGTAAGTGATGTCATGTGATCTTTGTCCTCCTCTGTCTGGCTTACTTCACTTAGTGTGATAATCTCTAGGGACACCCATGTTGCGGCAAATGGCATTATTTCATTCTTTTTTATGGATGAGTACTATTCCTTTGTATATATATACCACATCTTCTTTATTCAGTCATGTATTGATGAACTTTAGGTTACTTACATGTCTTGGCTATTGCAAATAGTGCTGCAGTGAATATTGGGGTGCATGTGTCTTTTCAAATTATGTGTTTATCCACCTATTGGCTAGGATTGGGATTGCTGGATCATATGGTCGTTCTGTTTTTAGATTTTTAATGAGCCTCCATACTATTCTCTATCGGAGAAGGTAATGGCACCCCGCTTCAGTACTCTTGTCTGGAAAATCCCATGGATGGAGGAGCCTGATAGCCTGCGGTCCATGGGGTCGCTAAGAGTCGGACACGAGAGTGACTTCACTTTCACTTTTCACTTTCACGAGTTGGAGAAGGAAATGGCAACCCACTCCAGTGTTCTTGCCTGGAGAATCCCAGGGACAGGGGAGCGTGGTGGGCTGCCATCTATGGGGTCACACAGAGTCAGACATGACTGAAGTGACTTAGCAGCAGCAGCATACTGTTCTCTATAGTGGCTGTAGAAGTTTACATTCCCACCAACAGTATAGGAGGGTTCCCTTTTCTTGACTCTCTTCAGCATTTACTGTTTGTAGACTTTTGTTGATGGCCGTTCTCACTGAAGTGAGATGATAACTAATGGTAGTTTTGATTTGTGTTTCTCTGAAACTCCAGTAGTTTGGCCACCTGATCAGCTGTGAAGAGCTGACTCATTGGAAAAGACCCTGATGCTGGGAACGACTGAGGGCAGGAGGAGAAGGGGGCGACAGAAGATGAGATGGTTGGATGGCATCACTGACTCAATGGACATGAGTTTGAACAAATTCTGGGAGATGGTGATGGTCAGGGAAGTCTGGCGTGCTGCAGCCAATGGGGTCATGAAGAGTATGACTTAGAGGCTGAGCAACAACAGTAATGTGTGATGTTGAGCATCTTTTTCACGGGTCTGTCTGTATGTCTTCCTATCTGTATGGCCATCTGTATGTCTTCCTTGGAGAAATGTCTACTTAGATCTTCTGCCCATTTTTGATTAGGTTGTTTAATTTGTGATATTGAGCTGCATGAGCTGTTCGTATATTTTGGGAATTAATCCCTTGTCAGTTGCATTGTTTGCAAACATTTTCTTCTATTCTGTGGGTTGTCTTCTTGTTTTGTTTATGGTTTCCTTTGCTGTGTGTGTGTTGCCTTCTTAATTGATTTCAAAATGCAATAAATTCCTAGTTCCTTAGAATCTGTAATACATAGGGTAACCATATAATTTATCATGCAACTCGGGATATTTTGAGAGTGAGTTGCAGTTAGTTATGCCAGCGCATCAGGTGTAAAGTAACACTGTCCTGAGCAAACCTGTATATATCATTGCCCTAAAATCACATGGCTAAAAATCTGCCTAAGACTTAGAGCAAGGAAGGAGAGTGAAAAGATAGTGAGTCAAGGGTCTGACTGTACTTTTCTTTGGAGGTTGGTTATTTTATCTTTTAGGAAAAGCAATTTTTTTTTTTTTAGGAATTAGAACACATAAAGGCAAGCAAACTCAGCTTTCAGAAAACACAATAAGCACAAGACCACTCTTACACATTAGATAAATTAGACATCAGTTACTCACTTTTCAAAATAACCTTTCCATAATGAAAAGACATACCAGATTCTTAGCTAGCAGCCTATTCTTGTATGTCATCTGATACTCATGTCTTGCCTAGGGAATATCTGTTGTACAAATGTGAAGTCTTTATACCAAGTGAAGTATTAGTTACTCAGTCATGTCCAACTCATTTTGAACCCATGAACTGTAGCCAGCCAAGCTCCTCTATCCATGGAATTCTCCAGGCAAGAATACTGGAGTAAGTAGCCATTTCCTTTTCCAGGAGATCTTCCTAGGCCAGGGATCGAACCCAGCTCTCCTGCATTGCAGGCAGATTGTTTACCAGCTGAGCCACCAGGGAAGCCCCTTTACATTAAACACAACTTTAATTTCTTAGCAGGGACTTGGGCTCAGTCAACAAAGTCAAATGACAATGTCTGGGATCAGTATTTATGGTTATCAAACCAATAAA
Source organism: Cervus canadensis (assembly GCF_019320065.1). NCBI lineage: Eukaryota > Metazoa > Chordata > Mammalia > Artiodactyla > Cervidae > Cervus > Cervus canadensis. The sequence continues at coordinate 10,389,452 of NC_057398.1, forward strand.
TATCAATCCTTAGGTATTAGATGGTAGGTAGGATGTTGGTTAATGAATTTTATAATTTTCTCCCCTGCAACAGCACCCGGAGACTACAGACTTTACTGCTGGCATACTAAAACCATTTTTATCTCTTGGATAACCAGTTTTTATGCTAATATCCCATGCTTCCTACAGCCATTTTAAGTTCTTTTATTATGTTCATGGATGTATTTTATTGAAGCATGTGTTCTGAAAATTTTTTTCATTGGTGGAGGAAGAATATCAGTAAGTTTGTTGTTTTATACTTTCATCCAATAGCTGAATATCTGATCTCTTTCCCATCAGGGCAGACTGATTCTCACAACTCTGCTTCTAGTATCTTGAACTGCCTGTTACCCAAGGACTTCTTGAGTCCCTGCTTACAGTAGGGTGCTAATTCATTTACTGGAGGGCTAATTGCCGAGGTGACAGGAACAGCATTATTAAGCCTCTGGTATAATGCTCAGCACCCTTCAATTATGTGCTCTGTCAGATCCTAAGCCCTGTCCGTTACCTGATCTGTCTGCATCTGTCCATAAACAAGTTTCCATGGTACTTCCTAGTGCCAGTCACCAGATCCTGAATACCTACAATAAACCCTTCAGTGTCCTCAACTGCCTGACTTTTTTTACCCCAAAGTTAGGCACACTTTTATCTTTGTTATTTAAGCTCATTTAATGGAGATAAGTGTAGTGTAGTTTGCTTTTGTTGTTGATGGAACGCTGATAGGGTTTCTGCTCAGGTCTATTCTTTTTTTAAAATTTAAATTTATTTATTTTTAATTGGAGAATAATTGCTTTACAATATTGTGACCACCTGGGGTACGGCTCAGTTTCCTACTACTGTCGAAACACATTTCCATAAACGTGATGGGTGAACACAAGACAAATGTACTATCTTACAACTTCAGTGTCAGAAGTTGGAAATGTGTCTCACTGGGCCGAGGTAAAGGGTCAGTGGGACTGTGTTCCTTTCGGCAGGTTCTATAAAAAGAATCCTTTCCCTTGTCTTCAGCCTCTGTAGGCTGCCCACAGTCCATGGCTCTCTTCCTCCATCTTCAAGCCAGTACAAAAAGTCTTCTCACACAGCATCATCCTCTTCCGCCTCCCTCTTCCACACTTAAGGACCTCTGTGATTATATTAGGTCCATCTGGATGAGACAGGCTGATCTCCCCCATCTCAAGGGCCTTAATCACTTCTGCAAATTCCCTTTTGCCTTAAAGTTTCTATAACTTTTTAAGGGTGCCAAGCACTGTTACAAAAATTAGATGCTCAACATCACTCATTATCAGAGAAATGCAGATCAAAACCACAATGAGGTACCATTACACGCCAGTCAGGATGGCTGCTATCCAACAGTCTACAAGCAATAAATGCTGGAGAGGGTGTGGAGAAAAGGGAACCCTCTTACACTGTCGGTGGGAATGCAAACTAGTACAGCCACTATGGAGAACAGTGTGGAGATTTCTTAAAAAACTGGAAATAGAACTGCCATATGACCCAGCAATCCCACTCCTAGGCATACACACCAAGGAAACCAGATCTGAAAGAGACACGTGCACCCCAGTGTTCATTGCAGCACTGTTTATAATAGCCAGGACATGAAAGCAACCTAGATGCCCATCAGCAGACGAATGGATAAGGAAGCTGTGGTACATATACACCATGGAATATTACTCAGCCATTAAAAAGAATTCATTTGAATCAGTTCTAATGAGATGGATGAAACTGGAGCCCATTGTACAGAGTGAAGTAAGCCAGAAAGATAAATAACATTACAGCATACTAACACATATATATGGAATTTAGAAAGATGGTAACGATAACCCAATATGCAAAACAGAAAAAGAGACACAGATGTACAGAACAGACTTTTGGACTCTGTGGGAGAAGGCGAGGGTGGGATGTTTCGAGAGAACAGCATGTATATTATCTATAGTGAAACAGATCACCAGCCCAGGTGGGATGCATGAGACAAGTGCTCGGGCCTGGTGCACTGGGAAGACCCAGAGGAATCGGGTGGAGAGGGAGGTGGGAGGGGGGATCGGGATGGGGAATACATGTAACTCCATGGCTGATTCATGTCAATGTATGACAAAACCCACTACAATACTGTAAAGTAATTAGCCTCCAACTAATAAAAATAAATGAAAAAAAGAAAAGGTCATCTGTTCAAGGAGGTGTCCCTTTACTACTTTTCCTCTTGCCCAGCACTCCTTATCCCCCTTCTCTTGCTCTATCTTTTCCCATGCACTTGGCTCCTTCTAATATATTTTATAACTTGGTTGATTTTTTTGTTGACTTTCAGTCTTTCTACTTACAGAATGTAAACTCTATAAGAGAACAGAATCTCACCCATTTATTTTCGAGTATTCTCCTGTACCTAGATCGCTGCCCATTATGTGCTCAATAAGTCTTTATTGAATGAGTGAATGAATAGGAGGGCCTGTACAGATAATCAGCTTTTTATGTAACCCTGATTCATTTGCACTCTTAGCTGATTATGCTTGGGACATTCATACTACAATTGGAATCAGGCTCTATCTTCATTTCTGATTGATTTTTAAAGTTATGTCTTAAGGCTCCATTAAAAAATATCTCTATTCCTTAATGTCTCTGGAAGTAATTCATGGTCTATAAACCAACATTTCAATGCCCAGGGGAAGAACCTGGCAAGGAACTTGAGAGTGAATGACTTTATATAAAGGGAGAAATACCTACGTCACTTGAACAATTGCTGCCTCCATATTTGGAGCCAAGTAAGTCAACCTTTAGGGAAATAATTCTTGTCCCAATTTAGGGTTTTTTTTTTTTTTTTTTTTAATAAACTGAGAAGACAGCTCATTCTCAGTGGCTGTAACTAAGTCACACAACTCCGGCAGCCTGCTACTTAAGAAACTATTAATGGCTAGTTTATTAGACTATTAGTAACTGCTTTAGCCCATTAGCAGACATTTAAGTGGTACAAACTGCTGGAATTTCCAGCAGGGTGAGACAAATATCTGTGTAAAGTCAGGCTTTCTTATATGGTGTTTACTTGTAATGAAGCACACCTGTACTTCGTTTCCCATCTAGGGTGGCATTTTAATGATTATGTTCCATTTAAAATTATTCTAAAATACTGGCTATAATTCCCTGTGCTATACAATATATCCTTGCATTTTATTTATTTTATACATAGTAAAAGTTTGTGCCTCTTAATCCCTTACCCTTATCTTGCCTCTCCTCCATTCCTCTGCCCACTGGGAACTCATTTCTTCCTATGTTGCTTTAGCAGGAGCTAAAAACCAAAACAAAAAAACCTCCAAACTTTCCAACCGAAGCTCTGAAGCATGCACAGCATTTTAGCAAGGAAGGAGAAATACACTGATACCTGAAACAGTTTGAAACACGAAGCTCCCTGATCAAAAGCCACCATCGTAAGAACACAATAGTGCAAGCCGCTCAGTCACGTCTGACTCTTTGCAACCCCATAGACTACACAGTCCATGGAATTCTTCAGGCCAGGAGACTGGAGTGGGTAACCTTTCTCTTCTCCAGGCAATCTTCCCAACCCAGGGATCGAACCCAGGTCTCCCGCACTGCAGGCAGATTCTTTACCAGCTGAGCCACAAGGGAAGCCCAAGAACCCAATAGTACTGTACAAGGTGCATGGTGAAGTGGTGCAATGACACCAAGTAGTACTGATGAGTAGCCTTGTCAGTATAACATAACTGGTCCAGCCATGCCAACAGCCATCAGCAAAATACATCCCATAGTGGCTCTTGCTCCTCTTATCAGGCGCTCAGGGGCTCAGATATATTGCCATGTCTTCCATGTTGCTTATGGCTTGATTGTTTTCACCCATTTTATTAATTCTCATCTCTCTGATTAGTTCTGACCTGTTTCTCTGGTCTTCTCAATTTCATTCATTCTTCTGTTTCTTCACTATCTTCAGAATGCCTGTCATGTTTGGAGTTTATTTTCGTCTTAGAGACATTTTGAGACACCTTAAGGTATTTGATTAGTATTTTTTACAACTTATCAGATTCTTACACCTGATTTGCCAATTTAAAATCAAGCTTTTCACTTTTGATTAATTTAAAAAAGCTGAGGGAGGTGTGTTTTCTTGTAAATAGTCTTTGGCATTGTATGAAGTTCAAAATTGGTATAAGTACCTGACATTGCACATATAAAAATCCTAATCTTAATTTTATAAAACCTTTGGAAAAGCGTGTTGTTATTTTAATGGGCTAAATGGCAGCCCATCTGAAAGAGCCACATCTTAACTTCCTGGACCTGGGAATATGACCTTATTTAGAGAAAGAGTCTTTTCAGATATAATGAAGGCTCTCAAGATGAGGCCATCCTGGATTATCTTGCTGTTCAGTTGTTAAGTAGTATCCCACTCTTTACAGCCCCATGAATTGCAGCACGCTAGGCTTCCCTGTCCTTCACTGTCTCCTGGAGTTTGCCCAAACTCCTGTCTGTTGAGTTGGTGATGCCATTCAACCATCTCATCCTATGTCATCTCCTTTTTCTCCTGCCTTAGATCTTTCTCATCATCAGGGTCTTTTCCAGTGAGTTGGCTCTTCGAGTGAGGTAGTCAAAGTATTGGAGCTTCAGCTTCAATGTCAGTCCTTCCAATGAATATTTGGGACTGATTTCCTTTAGGATTGACTGGTTTGATCTCCTTGCAATCCAAGGGACTCTCAAGAGTCTTCTCCACCACCACAGTTTGAAAGCATCAGTTCTTCAGATTGATAGTGGGCTCTAAATTTAGTGACAAGTATCTTCCTCAGAGAAGGAAGAAGAAAGGACAGAGACACAGCAAAAGACCATGTGAAGATGGAGGCAGAGATTGGAGCCATGCAACTATAAGCCAAGGAAGGCCTGAAGCCACTGGGAGCTGGAAGAGACAAGAAAGTACTCTCCTCTAGAACCTTTGGAGGGAGAACTGCCCCATGGACATCTTGATATCAGAGTTTTGGCCTCCAGCCTGAGAGGGAATTAATTTCTGTTGTTTTAAGTCACTGAGTTTGTGCTAATTTGCTACAGTAGCAACTGGGAACTCAGTTCAGTTCAGTGCAGTCGCTCAGTCGTGTCTGACTCTTTGCAACCCCATGGACTGCAGCATGCCAGGCTTCCATCGCCAACTCCCAGAGTTTACTCAAACTCATGTCCATTGAGTCAGTGATGCCATCCAACCATCTCATCCTCTGTCATCCCCTTCTCCTCCTGCCTTCAATCTTTCCCAGCATCAGGGTCTTTTCCAATGAGTCAGTTCTTCGCATCAGGTGGCCAAAGTATTGGAATTTCAGCTTCAACATCAGTCCTTCCAATGAATATTCAGCATTGATCTCCTTTAGGATGGACTGGTTTGATTTCCTTGCAATCCAAGGGACTCTCAAGAGTCTTCTCCAACACCACAGTTCAAAAGCATCAATTCTTTGGTGCTCAGCTTTCTTTATAGTCCAACTCTCACATCCATGCATGACTACTGGAAAAACCATAGCTTTGACTAGATGGACTTTTGTGGGCAAAGTAATGTCTCTGCTTTTTAATATGCTTCTAGGTTGGTCATAGCTTTTCTTCCAAGGAGCAAGCGTCTTTTAATTTCATGGCTGCAGTCACTATCTTCAGTGATTTTGGAGCCCCTCAAAATAAAGTCTGCCCCTGTTTCCATTGTTTCCCCATGTATTTGCATGAAGTGATGGAACCGGATGCCATGATCTTAGTTTTCTGAATGTTGAGCTTTAAGCCAACTTGTTCATGCTCCTCTTTCACTTTCATCAAGAGGCTGTTTAGTTCTTCTTTGCTTTCTGCCATGAGAGTGGTGTCATCTGCGTATCTGAGGTTATTGATATTTCTCCTGGCAATCTTGATTCCAGCTTGGGCTTCATCCAGTCCGGCATTTCTCATGATGTACTCTGCATATAAGTTAAATAAGTAGGGTGACAATATACAGCCTTGATGTATTCCTTTTCCTATTTGGAACCAGTCTGTTGTTCCATGTCCAGTTCTAACTGTTGCTTCCTGACCTGCATACAGATCTCTCAAGGGGCAGATCAGGTGATCTGGTATTCCCATCTCTTTCAGAATTTTCCAGAGTTTGTTGTGATCCACAGAGTCAAAGGCTTTGGCATAGTCGATAAAGCAGAAGTAGATGTTTTTCTGGAACTCTCTTGCTTTTTCATAGTCAATAGAGTCCAAAATGCAGTACTTGGATGTAATCTCAAAAACAACAGAATTATCTCTGTTCATTTTCAAGGCAAACCATTCAATATCATGGGAATCCAAGTCTATGCCCCAACCAGTAATGCTAAAGAAGCTGAAGTGGGATGGTTCTGTGAAGACCTTCTAGAACTAACACCCAAAAAAGATGTCCTTTTCATTATAGGGGACTGGAATGCAAAAGTAGGAAGTCAAGAAATACCTGGAGTAACAGGCAGATTTAGCCTTGGAGTACCGAATGAAGCAGGGCAAAGGATAATAGAGTTTTTCCAAGAGAATGCCCTGGTCATGGCAGACACCCTCTTCCAACAACACAAGAGAAGACTCTACACATGGACATCACCAGATGGTCAGTTTTGCAGCCAAAGATGGCTAAGTTCTATACAGGCAGCAAAAACAAGATCAGGAGCTGACTGTGGCACAGACCATGAACTCCTTATTGCCAAATTCAGACTGAAATTGAAGAAAGTAGGGAAAACCACTAGACCATTCAGGTATGACCTAAATCAAATCTCTTACAATTATACAGTGGAAGTGACAAATAGATTCAAGAGATTGGATCTGACAGACATAGTGCCTGAAGAACTATGGACAGAGGTTTGTGACATTGTACAGGAGGCAGGGATCAAGAGCATCCCCAAGGAAAAGAAATGCAAAAAGGCAAAATGGTTGACTGAGGAGGCCTTACAAATAGCTGTGAATAGAAGAGAAGTGAAAGGCAAAGGAGAAAAGGAAAGAAATACCCATTTGAATGCAGAGTTCCAAAGAATAGCAAGAAGAGATAAGAAAGCCTACCTCAGCAATCAGTGCAAAGAAATAGAGGAAAAGAATAGAATGGGAAAGACTAGAGATCTCTTTAAGAAAATTAGAGGTATCAAGGGAACATTTCATGCAAAGATGGGCTCAATAAAGGACAGAAATGGTATGGAGCTAACAGAAGCAGAAGATATTAAGAAGAGGTGGCAAGAATACACAGAAGAACTGTACAAAAAAGATCTTCATGACCCAGACAACCACAATGGTGTGATCACTCACCTAGAGCCTGACACCCTGGAATGTGAAGTCAAGTGGCCCATTGGAAAGCATCATTACGAACAAAGCTAAAGGAAGTGATGGAATCCCAGTTGAGCTATTTCAAATCCAAAAAGATGATGCTGTGAAAGTGCTGCACTCAATATGCCAACAAATTTGAGAAACTCAGCAGTGGCCACAGGACTGGAAAAGGTCAGTTTTCATTTCAATCCCAAAGAAAGGCAATCCCAAAGAATGCTCAAACTACTGCACAATTGCACTCATCTCACACACTAGTAAAGTAGCGCTCAAAATTCTCTAAGCCAGGCTTCAACAGTACATGAACCACAAACTTCCAGATGTTCAAGCTGGATTTAGAAAAGGCAGAGGAACCAGAGATCAAATTGCCAGCATCCGTTAGATCATCAAAAAAGCAAGAGAGTTCCAGAAAAACATCTACTTCTGCTTTATTGACTATGCCAAAGCCTTTGACTGTGTGGACCACAACAAAATGGGAACTCATGTAGTCATAAAATGTTCAGTAATAGATGTTACCTGTTAATGTCAACATTTATAAATCATCAGGCATGGTTTTCATGAGATCACTGAATCACTGACCACACCCATTGGCTGGAATATTTACATGAAAAGCCTCACCCAGCTAAATCTTTCAAAATTACCCTTAAGTGTTTTCATATATAAGATAGCTAATATCAGTAAAGGATATAGTATATTTTTACGCACATGTACCCAGGTGAGGCCATGGTGTGGGAATAAAGTTTTTTAGGAAAAGATGATTGTAGGTGAGTCCTGAGTAAGATGTACGTTGCTATATCCTAGAGGGAAAAGAGGGAAATAGGAGTCCAGCTGATCCATTTATTTTATAGGAAAATTTAATTACTGGCCCCAGGAAGCATATTCTTTGTATTTTATATAACAACTGCATTCTCAGCAGATAGAGGGAGGCAGACCTTGGGGCAAGCAAATGGGAAAAATAATCTATAAAGTGTGTTCACAGAATATGACTGTTATTCCACCCTGGAACTTAATAGAAATCCTTTGACTGTTGTTCTGCAGTCAACAGGACTCATCTAATTGGTGACCATGGTAACAAAATCAGGTCATAGGGAGGTTCATGCTGAGATCAAGCATATGTAGATCTCCTAGTTCAAATATACATAAAGATAAGAACCTGTTGGTAAGAGTCCGAAATGTTAGGTTGAAGATGGGCTCTCCTCCTCTGAGCTCATAATACTGAGAAAATGATCATTTGTTTGCAATAGCCATATGTTTTGCAGAAAAGGAAGAGATTTTTCAGATTCACTCGGGGGGAAAAGATAATTCAGAAATGTGAGACCAGAATGAGTGCATAGATGTTGCTTCATAGATCTGTGTAATTTACTCCCTGGGGTTCGGAGTGTGTCTGACTTATATTTTAGACATAATTAAGTAATCAGCAGTGTACATTGTAAAATGAATGTTTAGGCTGCTTGAGGTTAAATTTTCACAGCCATAGCAGCTGCGTGGTACCAGCGACCACCCCTCCCCACAGCCAAATCCTCTCCCCTGCATACAGTCAGTTATTTAAAAATCTGTGAATGGGACTAAAATGATTTCCACAGTCACCGTTTTTTCAACAGATCTAAGGAGCGACCACATAGTAACCACTGGAAACCAGGATTACTACACTTCATGCTCGTCAGCGTTTTCTGTTCAGGCTCAGTAGCTAGAGTGACAATAATCATATCAATTATAGCATGAATAATACTTATATTTATGTGGGCTCTCATTTGATCCTCTGAAAGCCTTCCGAGCTAGGAAGCTTCCCCCATGAGCCAGCTGAGAACACTGAGATGATGAGAGAAGTTACAGTTCTGGGAGGTCACAGGGCTTCTGCTTTTTAAACACAGAATTAGGGACTGAGATCCTTAATCTTGAGTTAATGTATGTAAAAGGCTCCAACCCAAGAGCCTGCACCTCATGGTGGGAGTTGTTACTCTTGTGTTTCTTGCTGCCCTGTGTCCAAACTGGGGCTATTCTGCTAGTCTTCTTGGCATGTGCCCCCTCACTGGGTGCCCTTCTTTCTCACTCCGGAAGGCTTATGCTCAGAGACTCTTGGAGGGATATATGAAGAGGAGAGTGTCTTCCCTGTAGCTCAGATGGTAAAGAATCTGCCTGCAATGCAGGAGACCTGGGTTCAATCCCTGGGTTGGGAAGATCCCCTGGAGAACTGGGGATCTTCCCCCCACTCCAGTATTCTTGCCTAGAGAATCCCATGGCAGAAGAGCCTGGCAGGCTGTTATCTGTGGGGTTGCAAAGAGTTGGACACAACTGAGCAACTAACACTTTCACATGGAAAGGAGAGGGAAATAGAGCACTCCTTCTCTTTCTTTCTTTTCTTCCTTTCCTCCTTCTTTGACTGTCCCTTCTCTACCTTTCTCTAGTTCCTTCCTTAATACAATAATCTCAAGGTGCATGATATTGCTGCAGATGGCATTATTTCATTCTTTTTTATGGCTGAGTAGTATACCATTGTGGTATATATATGTGTGTGTATCACATCTTCTTTATCCATTCATCTGCTAAGATATTTTCTCTCTATTCTCCTGCCATCCTGGCTGCTCCATAGTAAGTGGCAGAGATGAAATCGATACTCTGGTCTTTGAAATTCCCAAGCCCCGACTTTTGGTTGTCTTGATGGATGTTTAATTTTTTATTTTTTTCACTTTCTGACCTCTAAGGGTGGGAGAACGCCAGGGCTCAATCTTTGGACCTTTTCTCTTTACCCTTCCCCAGTTCCTAATAATTTCATCTAAGTATACTGACTTTTTATATCCCCAACTGGTATTTCACTCTGATATCCAGACTGCCTCGTTGAGATCTGTAGTTGGCTGACTGACTACCTTGGAATCAGGGACTCCTGATTTCCTCCCACACCTGCTCTACTCTTGGTCAGTAAATGGCAACTCCATCTTTGACGCTGCTGAGCCTTGCACTTTGGGGCTCCTTAACTCCTCTCATTCTCTCCCACACCTACAACTGATATTTCTGCAAGTAATTGTCAGTCTACCTTCAAAACATACCTAGAATCCAAACACTTCTCTCCAACCCTGTTGCTCTGCTGATCAAAGACACTGCCTCTTGCCTGGTTGATCACAATATAGTCCTAATTGGTCTTTCTGTTTTCACTATGCCCCATAGTAGCTTGAATGACCTACTTATACCAATCTGAAATAATAATCATCATTATCATAGCAAATATTTACTGGACACCAGGCATTTTATGTATATTAATCTATTTAATCCTCATGACAATCCCACAAGGTAGGATTTATTATTGTATATGTTTTGCAAGTGCAAAAAATAAGGCAGAAAATGGCTAAATAACTTGCCCAAGGCCACTCATCTGGCCATTTAGGAACAAATTTGCTGAGTGGTGACTATGAGAGATTCAAAATGGGGGTTGTTAGCACAATCTTCCCTAAATGATTGATTCTTCTTCCCCGTGTAGATCAGTTTTATAGTAATAGCCATGCTGTTCACCATTCATGGAGTGTGTAGGGGTGGGCACTGCAAAAAATAATTTATACCAATGAATTCCTTTATCCTCCAAGGATAGTTGTGCATGGATGATACTAGCCCTATTTTACAGATGAGGATATTGAGGCTGCTTCACAGTAAATGGCAGAGATGAGATTTATGCATTGGTCTCTGAAACTCCTAAGCCCAGATTTTTCCCACTGGACAGAGGTATGAATGCAGGTGGAGCCCTGGAGGAGAACCTCTCGTGTTATTACTTCAGCACTTTTTTTATTTTTTCAGAAGGGAGGTTAGTGTGGGTCAGAGACTGGTACCATCGGGCTGGTGCTGGAGTTGGCTGTGGCATCAGGGAAGTGGTGGCCTGGCTGATGAGAGCCAAGTGATCCCGTCAGACAGAGGTGAGAACACCGTGGAGCTGACCAGCCAGGGCAGGACATTGCCTGTGCCTCCTGGGTGATGATGAGGAACGGGGAGGGATGTGGACAGTTCCAGTTCCCCAGGACTGGCAGTGTGCCTGGGCTCTGCTGGCACTGGGGTGGCGTATGGACTCCAGATCATGGCGGCGAAGCGCTGGGCGTCTCCCGTAGCCGTCAGCCCGCTGTGGGCAGATAAATGGACTTTCCTGGTCATTTCTCAGCCTCACACCCACACAGAGGGGAGCATAGGTCAGCCTTTTCTTGCCTCCTGGGGCCTCTTGTTTCTGTTTTGTCCTCTTTGTCCTGTGGGGAGCAGCTCCTTGCCACGACTTTGGACTTGTCTCGGGGACTTGACCCAGCCCTCTTCCCTGCCTTGTCTCACCCACCCTCTCACATCTGCTGACCCCCTTTGCCACTGTTATCACCCAAATAGCTCTCTGTCCTCAGCTTCAAGGCTGTTTCCTCAGATCCCCCTGACCAAATTTTCACTCTCAAATCACCATAGGCAACCTTTGCTTAGGGAGCTTATCACTTACCACTTTTCAGTCTGAAATGACATATTCTGTGCTTATACTTCATTAACCTCTCTCCCCAGCTGAACTTTGAAACTAATAGTAATGATGAAGACCATGGTAAGGATAACAATGGCAACAGTAACAGCATCTAACATGCTCTGAGCGTGGGTTCTGGGTGTTCCCCCATGTTTTTCCCCGTACCAGCTGATCTAGTTCTCACAACAACCTTTTGAATTATGTATTACTTTTTATCCCCATTTTACAGATGGGGAAACTGAACTTCCATAACTTGCTCACATTCACCTAGCTCCTGGGTGGAGTCACTAGGCTCTGAATGCAGGCTTCTTGACTCCAGGGTTCCTTGAAGCTCTGTGAGGGTGGGGACTGTGTGTTAGCTCACCATTGATACCTGGAAAGAGACTCACAGGAGGAATGTATTATACATTTTGTAAGTGAACTTGATTTCCTTCTGGTGGGTCAGTCATGCTCTGACTGTCCTGTGGATCTTAAAGCTAGATTCTTCTAGGGATTGGGTGATCCATCCCATCCACTCTGTTCAAGCACCCTATATCTGTCTTGGACCTGTTGTCTTCCTTGAAGCTTTAGGGGTTCCTATCCTTTGACAGTCCTTAGGCATCCAGGAACTGCCCCTCCAAAAGTGTTCTTCCACTTCCAGGATTCACGCTTCTGTTTTCATCCCTGGCATGTCCTATCTCTCCTCTTCACCTAACGCCCCGGCCTTGGGAAGCAGGTGGAGCTTTACCAGTGCATTTTCTTCTAATAGTTTTCTATCTTTCTTTCCTTCTTCACTTCCGTTGTCAGCACTGAGGACAGTTCCTTGGGGAAATCCCGCCGGGATCTCTGGCAGGCCTGAGTTGTCTTTCAGGCTTTCAGCTATAGACTCGAGATCTTATTCCTACTCACGATGTTCTAGCATCCAGATCTCAGCCCAAGTGTGCCACCCAGCCTTAAAGTCCAATGGACCACCGTTACAGGATTGCCATGAAACCAGCAGGCTCATACCAGCCGCCCAAATGTACTTCTCATGGCCTCTCAGGGTTTCTAATGCAAGTAAGGCTCTCTGGGTCAGTAAGGCCTTCTGTGATGCTCCAGGCTGCAGTGCACTTGGGTCCTACTCTGAGGGACCTGGTGACAGAAGGCAGGCCTGACGGGCAAGGCTGGCACATGAGCACCGGCCAAACATGGAGTGTAGAGACAAACTAAAGCCATATTTCCCTGGAGCTGTTTGCTTACATCTTAGTTGGTGGTTCTGTCCATTCTGGCTTGTTTAAGGGTTATTGGAGCTCGTTTCTGCCTCTTGAACTGAGAGCCTGAAGGGCAGCACTCACACCCCTGTTACCCTCCCCACTCTCAGCATGGCCGTCGGCGCATGGCAGGCAAGCAAAGAGGTCAAGGGCTTGGTATGAGAACATCTTCTGTACCTAGATAAGGTTTCTAGGTGATGTCAATTCACTCTGTACTTTCTTTCCTGATTTGACTGATGCTTTTGAATTGTGGCGCTGAAGAAGACTCTTGAGAGTCCCTTGGATAAGAACATCTTTTGTACATAGATAAGCTTTCTAGGTGTTGTGAATTCACTATGTATTTTCTTTCATGATTTGAGTGAATTGTGGTGCTGAAGAAGACTCTTGAGAGTCCCTTGGACAGCAAGGAAATCAAACCAGGCAATCCTAAAGGAAATCAACCCTGCGTATTCATTGGAAGGACTGATGCTGAAGCTGAAGCTCCAGTACTTTGGCCACTGATGTGAAGAGCTGACTCATTGGAAAAGACCCTCATGCTGGGAAAGATTGGGGGCAAGAGGAGAAGGGGACAACAGAGGATGAGAAGGTTGGATGGCATCGCCAACTCAATGGACACGAGTCAGAGCAAACTCTGGGAGATAGTGAAGGACAGGGAAGCCTGGAATGATGCAGTCCATGGGGTTTCAAAGACAAAATTTAGTGACTAAGCAGCAACAGCAAAGCAGATGGCTAGACAGTCTTGGTGAGTTGAGGTGGGGATGGAGTACAGAACAAGGGCTGTCTCTGGGCTGAAGCACTAACATGGGAGTGCGGAGACGGAAGGGGCCTTTCAGAAAGGGAACCCCAGTTTCCTTCCTTCCCATTCCCATCTTTCTCTCCCACTGTGTTTATCTTGCAATCTCTTCTGCTACCTAGTCTCAATGACTTATTCCCAGACTGACATCTGTATTATCATTTGGTTCCTGGAACGCCTTTCCTGTTTGGGATAGAGAATGAGAGAAGAAAAGAAACAGCAGGACCCAAAAGGAGACTCAATTTGATGAGCAACTACTATGCGTTAGACAGCATACTTGGCCCCTTATGTTGTCCTGTCTTATTCTTGTGTTAATCCAAAGAGGTAGGTGTGATTACCCACATTTTTGAGATGAGAAGCCTGAGTCCCAGGTAAAGTCAATAACTTCTGAAGATCACTCAGTCAGTTACTGGAGTGGAGTTGTAAAGCTAGCTCTATCTGACTCGGGAGCTGGACTCACGTCCCAGGTAGAAGACTGCAGTTCTCAGGGGCAGGTGGTGATGAGGACTTGGAAGCCCCCAGCTGCACTGGACATATCTTACCAGAGTTCTGAGTATTTTCGGCTGTCGGTGGAGAAAACTTTCCTAAACTCAGCCTGCCCTTCTCTCTGGCTCTCCTCTCTGGCTTGGAGATCAGGCCTGTCTCCGTGTTGAATTGCGTCTGTGCTGCGGTCTCCCTGCTGGGTCCCTTTTCTTTACCACAGATTGTGTGTGAGGACACAGTCCAGGGCCAGACAGAACCATTCCAGTGCTGACACAGAGGTGGCCCTGGGTCTGACTGTCCACGTCTCTTTGGGTTCTGTCTGTACCTGCAAGGATACCCCAAGATGCTGGTGCTCTGAGAATGTCCTCTCCCCGCTACCCTGTCCCTCGCTCAAGTATGCTTTTCTTGGCACTGGAGAGTCAACAGGTGTGAACAAGTGTACAGACCTGGCATGCCAGGGCTGGCACCGCTTATGGCCTTCACTCACCAGAGATGGCAATTGCCACCTTCTGCAGGCTGCCCATCAAAACACATTGTTGCCTGGCACCTCCATAGGCTCCAACCAACTTGTGAGCGGGCACCGTGCCATCCCAGCAGATGGGCAGAAGGGGTGGGGAGCGGCCAAGGCAGCCCATCCTGGAGGTGCGGGAAGTGGAGGTGGTGAGGGTTTGATTTGCCACTGAGGATGTGTCGGGATGATCTCTCCATCTTAGACGATAGGGCAGGAGTTCAATGGGGATGGAGTCTGTGGTTTCCTGCACCTTGTTGGCTGCGGCTTGTTTTGAGGGGGAGAAACGTGACTTGAATCCCATCAAAATACTGTGGCTTTGACTCTAATGGCCTTAAAGGGAACACGGGAACTCAGGGAACAACACTGAAGAATGTGGCAGATAGAGAAGGACCAGAGAGGCTTCTAAAGAGATTCTTACCTACTTTGACCGCTTTGCCAACCCCTTCTCCACCACATGCCAACTATCCTAACGGGCTGACTGCCTCTGCCAGCAGGCCAAGGCCAAGCAGGGCTGTGGTCAGGCGGAGGCTGTGCCGTGGGTAGTTGGTAGCACAGGCGAGGGAGTCCCAGGAGGCAGGAGCAGGCTCCTTACAACACAGCCTTCCCACTGCCCCAGGGCCTGCGTCATGATTTTGGAGCTCAAGCAGGTGATTGTCAGCGTATTCAGATATTTTGAAGGAGTCACCCAGGCCTGGCCTGCAGAGTCCATGAGGAAGGCCATCGAAGTGGGAGAACAGCCAAGCAAAGGTTCCTAGAGGAGAGATTATGTCTCAGGAATAGCTTCTAGGTTGTCTGGGGAGAGCAGGGCAGGGTGGGGGGCAGGGGGAAGGAAGTGGCGGCAATTAAGCCTGAAAGGTGGGCGGAGCCAAGGGTCCCTGGCTGGGAGCTCAGTGGTGGTCGTGGTGGTGGCTTCATTTGACAGATAGGTGGAGCCATGAGAGGTTTATGAGTAGAGAAGTGTTCTGATCAGAGCTTTCTCTGAGAAACCCAGAAAAGGCGGTGATGTGCAGAAAGGCCCAGAACTGGAAAGTTAGAGCCCAGCAGTTGCCATGATGGTTCACGGCTGAATGAAAGCAATGGGAATGGGAATGGGAAGGCCTTCACCAGGATATGGCGATGATGGGATGAGAACTTAGGGGAAGAGAGAAGAGAGAAGGAAGACTTCAGAGTAATGCAGAGAATAGAGGACTGTTGATGGAAACAGGGCAGTCAGAGGAGGCTTGGGCTTGATGGGCAGAGCTTCCAGCTGGGTTATTTTCAGCAACAGGGTACATATTATTTGGTACTATTTGTGAACTTTCACGGGTAACTAAGAATTAACTTTCCATAACAGTTTATTATTCTTACAGGAACGAAGGCTCCTGGGGAGTGAGAACCCTCAGGCCTGTCTCCCAGATCTGAGCATCAGCTGCCCCCTTGAATTTTGGCCCAGAGTACGTTCTTCACTTTTATAGAAGGTTGTTTGTGACTACCCTGCCTTCAAAGCCAGCCTTTTGTTTCCCACAAATGTTCTCTCCACTTCCACACGTTGCTATAATCTTTTTGGTTATCACGTTGAATAATTTGCAGTCTCTGCCAATCTGAAATTACATGTGAGGTGGCTCTGTTTGTGGCCTACCCAGCAATTAGCCACACGCCATTTTATCTCTGCAATTACACTGCAAAGGGAGAAAACAGTCCAGTCCTTGTCCCAGGGGAGGCTGAGGAAGAGCAGTGTCTCAGAGAGCAGAGTCAGTGCATCTGGAGGGGTCGGTCAGTCAAAGACAGCGCCGGGGACTGCACTGAGGGTCTCGTCCAGGTAGATGCTCTTCCTTCCCGTTGACCTCCTCACCGATTCCTCACATCTGTTCACTAAGAATCACAGAATTGGGTAGGAGAAAAGATTGTGGAGGAGAGGTGGATGTGGAGCACATCTCTCTCCATGGATATATCAGGAATATACCTTCAGACACAGAAGTGCACGCAGAACACCAGCTGAGAGTGGACAGGAGTATCTGACCAGTAGAAAAGAATATATAGAAAATGCAGAACTCTGTAGGATGAAGGGACTAGGGGGAAAAACAGGAGTGTTATTGGGACTGGACCTGCCTTCGGCGGGTGGGGGAACTGAAGCAGGGGTCCGATCCCCACATTGGGGCAACTGTCTGAATCAGAGGAGAACCATTTAAGGCTGAGTGAAACTGCTGATCTGTGGCAGTCTAAATGGAATGAGAATCAGGCAGTCCTTGCCGCAGCCATACATATGCTGGGCAGGAACATGGGTCCCCTGGAAGGGGCAGTGGCTGGGAGCTGGAGTTTAGGGAGTGTGGAGCAATCCCAGGGCGAGGGCTGCTGTTGACTGCAGAGAGACGGATCGAGGGGATGTGAGGGAAGAGATCGTGGTGGAAAATGCCTGTGGAGGAAAGTCAGGCAGCCGTGGAAGCAAGGCGATACTGCTGAGTCACGTTTAGGGGGTGCCTCTCTCTCCCCACATGCCAGCATCAGCAGCTGAACAATAGAGAGGCTGGCCCACCATATGCCTGAGGCACTGAACTACAGAGTAGGACCCCACCCAGGGCGCCCCTTTAAGTGCCTGATGTGCCAATCTGCAGAGGAGGTCCCCACCCAGGGGGCTGCTCTATGTGCCTGATGTGCCGATCTGCAGAGTAGGTCCCCGGCCAGTGGGCCCCTCCATGTGCCTGATGCGCTGAGCAACAGAGACGGGCCCTAGGCAAGAGAGCCCTCTAAGCGCTTGAACAGGCAGAGCTACGGAGAAAGACTGGCCAAAGAGGCCTCCTGATCGCCAGCTACAAGAAGTTCGAAAAAAGACTCTGATAGGGCCATAACTCCTGTGGTGGAGGCAGTCCATGTCCCTGCACCCTTGGCGCCGACAGAGTCCCCGTAAGCCAAGCAGCTGCACCACCTTCACGCTCAACTCTCACTGGGGCAGAACGGCCTCAGGCAAGAAAAATCTTGTGTGTATGTGCAGGGTCGCTTCGGTCGTGTCTGACTCTCTGCGACCCTGTAGACTGTGGACTGCCGATCTTCTTTGTCAGGGAGGGGGTTTCTCCAAGCAAGAATACTGGAGCGTATTGGCCAATACTGGTTGCCATACCCTTCTAGAGCACTGTATTTCCTGCTGCCCTAGCCGCCAACTCCCCTGAGTACCTGGTGCTGGCCAGAGCCCCTGCGACCCAAGCAGCTAAACCATCTCTACACCTGGCCCTCACAGGGGCAAACCCAAGTCCTCCAATGCAGCCTCAGGAGCAAACCCCAGTGGACGACCCATATGTAGAGGTGGAAATAAAACCACAATTGAAGCCCAGGGGCAGTGTGGCTAAGGAAGAAGACCCAAAGCTTTCCCACCAACTGTACAAGCTGCAGATTAAATCCACATGATCAACTAGGCAGACTCTGTGTCTATGGAATATATAAAAGGTCATTGAGAGTGCCCACAAAGAAACCACACTAGTTCTGATGGCTGTGGACATTGGAGGCAAGAACACACGGGAGTAGGACCAGATTAGAATCTGAGCTGCCCCCACAGCAGGTCCAGAGATCAGCAGTGTTGGAGGGCATCCTAGGGAGGTAAGGTTGACTGTGACTTCCATCGAGGGAAAGGACTCTGATAGCAGTGACTCAAGAAAGACATTTATTATTCTTCTTTTTTGACTTGTTCTGTAGAATCTTTCGGATTTTTTTCTTTTTGTTCCCCTCCCACCCCCCCCAGTTCTATTGGCACTGTGAAATCCAATTAAGCTTTTGAGACTTTTTTTTTTTTTTCTCAGTCACATTTTTTATTGTTGTTATAAACCTCTGCCTCTATGTTGGGCTTTTGCAGGTCTATGGAGTTTTCCCTTTTCTTTTTATCTTTTTAATTTTAATTTTTTAAACCTATTATTATTTGTTCTACATTTATTCCTTTGTTTGCTTTTCCTACTGTTCTTTTCCCCTTGCAATTAATCTTTAACGTATATAAATCTTCTTGATCTACCTCTATTTAATTTTGCATATCCATTTTTTCTTTCTTTTCTTTCCTCTCAGCATGTTTGTTAGTTTTGTTTTCATTGCTTTATTCCCCACTTGGCACCTTGCTTTAGTTTTGTTTTCCAGTTTGTGCTTTAGTTAGTTTTGTTCTTAACTGGTAAATATAATTTTTGATTTCTTTTGTTCACCAGGTCAATCTACTGTACTTTATTTTTTTTGAACTGTTTTGACTTTGCTCGAGTGTATATGTATATATTCCATTATTTTAATTTATTATTTGCCTGATTTTGTTACTGCCATTTGTCTGGGGTTCATCTTTGGTTTCTCATTTTTGGATATTTCACTTAATGCCATAACAAACCACCTGCGGAATCTTTATTCCTGAACAGAGATCAAGCCCTGGGCCTTTGGAGTGGGAGCACTGACTCCAAGACCTTAGGCTACCAGAGAACTAACCCTAGGGAGTATCAAATAGTGAGAACTCACACAAAGGAGGCCACTTGAATACAAGACCCAGCATCACCCAACCACCAGTAGCACGCTGTGCAGGATGCCTCATCTAAACAACAAACAAAACAAAAATACAAACCCAATCATCAGCAGACAGAATTACCACCTCACTCAGCCTTGCCCACCAGAGGAAAAACAAGCAAACAAACAAACAAACGAAAACTCAGCACAAATGTCACCCTATATGAAGCTTACACAAACCACTGGACCAACCTCAGGAGGGCAGAAACCAAAAGGAAGAAAGAATTCAACCTTCTTCAAGGAAAGAATTCAACTTTCTTTGAAGTCTGCAAAAAGGAGAGGTCTCCTTTTTGCAGACCTCAAACACAGTAAGTTTAAAAAAAAAATAATGAAAAGGCAGAGAAATACAACACAAATGAAGGAACAAACTAGAAACACAGAAGTACAGATAAATGAAGAGGAACTATGCAAACTACCTGAAAAAGAATTCAGAATAATGATAGTAAAGATGATCAAAACCTTGAAAACAAAATGGAGAAAATGCAAGAATCAATTAACAAAGACCTAGAAGAACGAAAGAATAAACATACAGAGACAAACAACACAATTACTGAAATTAAAAATACTCTAGAAGGAATCAGTAGCAGAATATCTGAAGAAGAATGAATCAAAGAGCTGAAAGATAAAATGGTAGAAATAACTTCTGAAGAGCAGAATAAAGTAAAAAGAATGAAAAGAACTGAGGATAGTCTCAGAGACCTCTGGGACAATATCAAACACACCAACATTTGAATTATTGGGGTCCCAGAAGAAGAAGAAGAGAAAAAGAAAGGGTATGAGAAAATTTTTGAAGAGATTATAGTTGAAAATTTCCCCAACATGGAAAAGGAAATAGTCGGTCAAGTCCAAGAGGCACAAAGAGTCCCATACAGGATAAACCAAAAGAGAAACATGCCAAGATGCATACTAATCAAACTAACAAAGGCTAAACACAAATAAAGAATATTAAAAGCAGCAAGGGAGAAGCAACAAGTAACATACAAGGGAAACCCCATAACTTAACAGCTAATCTTTCAGCAGAAACTCTGCAGGCAAGAAGGGAATGGCAGGATATATTTAAAGTACTGAAAGAGAAAAATCTACAACCAAGATTATTGTATCCAGCAAGGATCTCATTCAAAATTGACAAAGAAATAAAAAGCTTTTCAGGCAAGCAAAAGTTCAGAGAATTCAGTACAACCAAACCAGCTTTACAATAAATGTTGAAGGGACTTATATAGTCAAGAAATACAAGAGAAGAAAAAAGATCTACAAAATCAACCCCAAACAGTTAAGAAATTGGCAATAGGAATAGATGTATCAATAATTACTTTAAATGTAAATGGATTAAATGCTACAACCAAAAGACACAGACTGGCTGAATGAATACAACAACAAGACCCATATATATGCTGTCCACAAGAAACCCACTTCAGACCTAAAGACATGTATAAACTGAAAATGAGAGGATGGAAAAATATATTCCATGAGAATGGGAAGCAAAAGAAAGCTGGAGTAGCAATCCCCATATCAGACAAAATAGACCTTAAAATAAAAAAGGTTACAAGAGATAAGGAAGGACACTACATAATGATCAAGGGGTCAATCCAAGAGGAAGACATAACAATTGTAAGTATCTGTGCACCCAACATAGGAGCACCTCAGTACATAAGACAAAAACTAACAGACATAAAAGGAGAAATTGACAGTAACATGATAATAATAGGAGACTTTAACACCCCACTCACACCAGTGGACAGATCATCAAAACAGAAAATTAATAAGGAAACACAAATCTTAAATGATATATTAGATGAGATGGATCTCTTTGATATCTTCAGGACATTCCATCCAAATGCATAAGAACACACCTTCTCAAGTGCCCATGGAACATTCTCCAGGATAGACCACATCTTGGGTCATAAATCAAACCTCAGTAAATTTGAGAAAATTGAAATCATATCAAGCATCTTCTCTGACCACAATGCTATGAGACTGGATATCAGTTACAAGAAAAGAATTGTAAGAAACACAAACATGCAGATTAAACAACATGTTTCTAAATAACCAACAGATTACTGAAGAAATCAAAAGGGAAATAAAAAAATTTATAGAAACAAATGACAATGAAAACATGACAACTCAAAACCTATGGTATGCAGCAAAAGCAGTTCTAAGAGGGAAGTTTATAGCAATACAGTCCTACCTCAAGAAACAAGAAAAACATCAAATAGAAACCTAACCTTATACCTAAAACAATGGGAAAAAGAAGAACAAACAAACAAACAAAAGCCCCAAAATTAGTAGAAGGAAATAAATCATAAAGATCCGAGCAGAAATAAATGAAAAAGAAATGAAAGAAACAATAGGAAGAATTAATAAAACTAAAAGCTGGTTCTTTGAGAAGATAAACAAAATTGACAAACCTTTAGCCAGACTCATCAAGAAAAAAAGAGAAGAATCAAATCAACAAAATTAGAAATGAAAATGGAGAGGTTACAACAGACAATGCAGGAATACAAAGGATTATAAGAGACTATTATGAACAACTATATGGCAATAAAATAGTTAACCTGGAAGAAATGGACAGATTCTTAGAAAAGTTCAGTCTTCCAAGGCTGAACCAGGAAGAAATAGAAATTATGAACAACTCAGTTACAAGCACTGAAATTGAAGCCGTGATAAAAAATCTCCCAAAAAACAAAAGCCCAGGACCACATGGTTTCACAGGAGAATTCTATCAAACATTTAGAGAAGAGCTAATGCCTATCCGTCTAAAATTCTTTCAAAAAATGGTAGAGGAAGAAACACTTCCGTACTCATTCTACGAGGCAACCATCACCCTGATACCAAAACCAGACAAAGACAACAGAAAAAAAGAAAACTGCAGACCAGTATCACTGATGAACATAGATGCAGGAATCCTCAACAAAATTTTAGCAAATAGAATTCAGCAACACATCAAAAAGCTCATACACCATGATCAAGCTGGGTTTATTCCAGGGATACAAGGGTTCTTCAATATATACAAATCAATCAATGTGATACACCATATTAACAAATTGAAAGATAAAAACCATATGATAATCTCAATAGATGTAGAAAAAGCTTTGACAAAATTCAGCACCCTTTTATGATTAAAACTCTTCAAAAAGTGGCCATAGAAGGAACCTACCTCAACATATTAAAGTCCATATATGATAAGCCGACAGCAGACATTATTCTCAATGGTGAAAAACTGAAAGCACTCCCCCTAAGATCAGGAACAAGAGAAGGGTGTCCTCTTTTGCCACTGTTAATTCAACATAGTTCTGAAAGTCCTAGCTACAGCAATCAGAGAAGAAAAAGAAATTAAAGGAATCCAGATTGAAAAAGAAGTGAAGCTCTCACTGTTTGCAGATGACATGATACTGTACATAGAAAACCCTAAAGATAGTATCAGAAAATTTCTAGAGCTAATCAGTGAATTTAGCGAAGTTGCAGGATACAAAATCAATACACAGAAATCACTAGCATTTCTATATGCTGACAGTGGAAAACCAGAAAGAGAAATTAAGGACTCAATCCCATTCACCATTGCAAAAAAAGAATTAAATATCTAGGAGTAAACCTACCTACAGAGACAAAAGAACTGTACACAGAAAATTATAAGACACTAATGAAAGAAATTAAAGATGACATAAACAGATGGGGAGATATCCCATGTTCCTGGGTAGGAAGAATCAATATTGTGAACATGACTATACTACCAAATGCAATCTACAGATTCAATGAGATCCCTATCAAATTACCAATGGCATTTTTCACAGAACTAGAACAAAAAACTTCACAATTCATATGGAAACACAAAAGACCCCAAGTATCCAAAGCAGTCTTGAGAAAGAAGAATGGAGCTGGAGGAATCAACCTTCCTGACTTCAGATTATACTACAAAGCTACAGTCATCAAGATAGTGTGCTGCTGGCACAAAAACAGAAATACAGACCAATGGAACAAGATAGAAAGCCCAGAAATAAACCCATGAACCTGTGGGTACCTTATTTTTGACAAAGGAGGCAAGAATATACAATGTGGCAAAGACAGCCTCTTCAATGAATGGTTCTAGGAAAACTGGACAGCTACATGCAAAAGAATGAAATTAGAACACTTCCTAACACCATATACAAAGATAAACTCAAAATGGATTAAAGACCTAAATGTAAGATCAGAAACTGTAAAACTCTTAGAGGAAAACATAGGTAGAACACTCGATG
The DNA here is from genome assembly GCF_019320065.1 of Cervus canadensis. Taxonomy (NCBI): domain Eukaryota; kingdom Metazoa; phylum Chordata; class Mammalia; order Artiodactyla; family Cervidae; genus Cervus; species Cervus canadensis. Next base: position 10,412,940 of record NC_057398.1, read on the forward strand.
ATATAAATCAAAGCAAGATCCTCTATGACCCACCTCCTAGAGTAACAGAAATAAAAATAAAAGTGAACAAGTGGGACCTGATTAAACTTAAAAGCTTTTGCACAGCAAACGAAACTATAAGCAAGGTGAAAAGACAGTCCTCAGAATGAGAGAGAATACTAGCAAATGAAACAACGGACAAAGGATTAATTTCCAAAATATACAAGCAGCTCATATAACTTAATACCAGGAAAACAAACAACCCAATCCAAAAGTGGGAAAAAGACCTAAATGGACATTTCTCCAAAGAAGACATACAGATGGCTAACAAACACATGAAAAGATGTTCAACATCACTCATTATTAGAGAAATGCAAATCGAAACTACAATGAGAAATCACCTCATACAGTCAGAATGGCCATCATCAAAAAGTCTACAAACGGAGAACAGGGCCGGGTGGGGCGGAGAGTAGGCAGGGGCGGGGCTGGGCTGGTGCTGAGGCCAGAGATGCTGTGGGACTGCGACAGCGCTCGGCTGCTGGGAGCACTGCATTGAAAACACCGAGGTAAAGTGAATTCTGAGGACAGAAGAATTTGATGACACAGACCACTGAACTTCTTTGTTGGGAGCACACGTTATGAACCCTTTCTGGAGCATGTCTACAAGCTCTGTACGCAAACGGTCTGATGGTGAAGAGAAGACATTAACAGGGGATGTGAAAACCAGTCCTCCACGCACCGCTCCAAAGAAACAGCTGCCTTCTATTCCCAAAAATGCTTTGCCCATAACTTATCCTACATCTCCTGCCCCAGCAACACAGTCAACAAATGACACGCATGCTTCCTACAGACCTTTCTACCTGGAATACTCCCTTCTTGCAGAATTTACCTTGGTTGTGAAGCAGAAGTTACCAGGTGTCTACGTGCAGCCGTCTTATCGATCTGCATTAATGTGGTTCGGAGTAATATTCATACGGCATGGACTTCATCAAGATGGCGTATTTAAGTTTACAGTTTACATCCCTGATAACTACCCGGATGGTGACTGTCCACGTTTGGTGTTTGATATTCCCGTCTTTCACCCGCTAGTAGATCCCACCTTGGGTGAACTGGATGTGAAGAGAGTATTTGCAAAATGGAGGCGGAACCATAATCACATTTGGCAAGTACTGATGTACGCAAGGAGAGTCTTCTACAAGATTGATACAGCAAGCCCCCTAAACCCAGAGGCTGCAGTACTGTACGAGAAAGATATTTAGCTTTTTAAAAATAAAGTGGTTGACAGCGTTAAGGTGTGCACTGCTCACTTGTTTGACCAACCTAAAATAGAAGACCCCTATGCAATTAGCTTTTCTCCGTGGAATCCTTCTGTCCATGATGAAGCCAGAGAGAAAATGCTGACTCAGAAAAAGAAGCCTGAAGAACAGCACAGTAGAAGTGTTCATGTCGCTGGCCTGTCATGGGTAAAGCCTGGCTCAGTACAACCTTTCAGTAAAGAAGAGAAAACAGTAGCGACTTAAGAGCTGGTGAATCCGGTGCACCACGCACTTGCCTGCTGGACTTCGGCTGGTAAAGCTGACCAATGGCGAAGCACTGCCTGCAGAGTAAAACGTTGTGAACAGTGAAAAAAAAAAAAAAGTCTACAAACAATAAATTCTGGAGAGGGTGTGGAGAAAAGGGAATGCTGTTGCATGTTGGTGGGAATGTAAATTGATACAGCCACTATGGAAGACAGTATGGAGATTCCTCAAAAAACTAGGAATAAAACTACCATATGACCCAGCAATCCCACTTCTAGGCATATACCCTGAGGAAACCAAAGTTGAAAAAGACACATGTATCCCATTGTTCACTGGAGCACTGTTTACAATAGCTGGAACATGGAGGCAACCTAGATGTTCATTGACAGATGACTGGATAAAGAAGTTGTGGTACACATACACAATGGAATATTACTCAGCCATATAAAGGAATGCATTTGAGTACGTTCTAATGAGGTGGATGAACCTAGAGCCTATTACACAGAATGAAGTAAGTCAGAAAGAGAAAGATAACTATCATATTCTAACGCATTTATTTGGAATCTAGAAAAATGGTACTGAAGAACTTATTTACAGGGCAGCAATGGAGAAGCAGACACAGAGAATAGACTTATGGACGTGGGGAGAGGGGGAGAGGGTGAGACGTATGGAGAGAGTACCATGGAAACTTACATTACCATATGTAAGGTAGATAGCCAACGGGGATTTGCTGTGTGGCTCAGGAAACTCAAACAGGGGCTCTGTATCAACCTAGAGGGGTGGGATGGGGAGGGAGATGGGAGGGAGGTTCAAAAGGGAGGGGATATATGTATGCCTATGGCTGATTCATGTTGAGGTTTGACAGAAAACAACAAAATTCCGTAAAGCAATTATCCTTTAAAGCAAATATCCTTTAGAAAAGGGGGAAAAAAAAAAAAAAAGAATCACAAAATCACAGGATCTGTGAGGCAATCTCTTTCCACGATAAGAAATTGGTTTCATTCCTTGTGCTAACTCTGAAAGACTGGCAGTGGTTGCCTAAAGTATTACCGTGGTAAAAATTTGGGGGGCTGTAACTGGACCCAATAGGGGAGAGTGTTGTAATACATTAGTAATGTCTGTAATGGGCATAATAGATGTGGATTTGATTCCTGGGTTGGGAAGATCCCCTGGAGGAGGGCATGGCAACCCACTCCAGTTTTCTTGCCTGGAGAATTCCCTGGACAGAAGAACTTGGCGGGCTGCAGTCCATGGAGTCACAAAGAGTCACACACGACTGAAGCAATTTAGCACACACGTAACTACATAGGCAGACCTCATTTTATTGTGCATCAGTTTATTGCCCTTTGAAGATAGCTGTGTTTGTTTGTTTGTTTGTTTTTATGAAACAAAGATTTGTGGCAGTGTTGTATCCAGAAAGTCTGTTGGTACCATTTTTCCACAAGCATTTGCTCACTTTGTGTCACTGTGTCACGTTTTGGTAATTCTTGCAGTGGTTCAGTCTTTTTCATTATTGTATTTATGATGGTGATCTGTGATCAGTAATCTTTGATGTTACTATTGTACTTGTTATGGGGTGCCATGAGCCATGCCCATATAAGGTAGGGACTTCACCCATCAATGCTGTGTTCTGATTGCTCCACTGGCTGGCTGATCCCGCATCTCTGTTCCTCTTCTCAGGCTTCCCTTTTCCCTGAGACAAAATAATATTGAAATTAGGTCAATTAATAACCCACAATGGCTTCTAAGAGTTCAAGTGAAATGTCTCTTACTTCAAATCAAAATCTAGAAATAAGATTAAGCTTGAGGAGGAAGGCATTTTGAAAGCCAAGACTGGCTGAAAGCTAAGCCTCTTGTGCCAAACAGATAGCTGAGTTGTAAATACGGAGGAAAACTTCTTAAAGGAGACTAACAGTGAAACTTCAGTGAACAGAAGAGTGATAAGAAAGGAAAACAGCCTGATAGCTGATATGAAGAAAGCTTTAGTGGTCTGGATAGAAGATCATACCAACTACAATGTTCCCTTCAGCCAAAACCTAGTCCAGAGCAAGGCCCTAACTCTCTTCAATTCTGTGAAGACTAAGAGAGGTGGGGGAGCTGTGGAAAGAAAGTTTGAAGCTTGGTGGGCTCATGAGGTTTCAGGAAAGAAGCTGCCTCCATCCAAAGTGCAAGGTGAAGCAAGTGCTGATGCTGAAGCTGCAGCAAGTTATTTAGATCTCATTAAGATTGTTAATTTAGATTGTTATTGTTCAGTCACTTTAGTCATGTCTAACTCTTTGCGACCCCATGGACTGTAGCCTGCCAGGCTCCTCTGTCCTCCACCATCTCTTGGAGTTTGCTCAGATTCATGTTTATTCAGTGATGCTATCTAACCATCTAATCTTCCGCCGCGCCCTTTTCTTCTTGCCTTCAGTTGGCTCAGTGGTAAAGAACCTGCCTGCCAATGCAGGAGACATAAGAGATGCAGGTTCAGTCCCTGGGTCAGGAAGATCTCCTAGAGGAGGGCACGGCAACCCACTCCAATATTCCTGCCCAGAGAATCCCATGGACTAGAGGAGCCTGGCGGGCTATATGGTCCATGGGTTCGGACATGACTGAAGTGGCTTAGTACAGCACAGCAAGAGAGAAACAACATTTTATTGAGTATTTAGGGTGTGTCAGGCACTGTGCTGGAAGTTGAGGAGTCATAAATTTCTAAGTCCTGCCCAGTTGCTGTCTTTAAGAAGCTCACACCGCAGAACACTTGTCTAAAGTCCTGATCCATTCATGAAGTCTTCATCTGTGACGCTGACTGTGATTTCAGCCCGGTCTGCATTCCTGGGCCTGCTGCTGATGGTCTCCTCCTCTGCATTCTCAGCCTTACTGCCACCCCCTGGCATAGTTAATCCTGTGATTAAGTTCACACTGAGGACATTCCATGTTGACAATGAGTAGAGTTCTAAGTGGTACCCTACTCACCCTGAAAGCTTGACTTCATGGGGATTTGTGCACTTGGCTTTGAGAAAGCCAATCAGCTTAGGTCAGCAGGCTCCATCTGGAGGTTCATTTTATTAATTCTTCTTTAGACATTGGTCCTATGGCTAGGTTATCAGTTAATTTATTTATACTCCATATCTTTTCAGAAAGAATCTATGTACATATAGACAGTATATTAAAAAGCAGAGACATCACTTTGCTAACAAAGGTCCATATAGTTAAAAACTATGATTTTTCCAGTAGTCATGTATGGATGTCAGACTTAGACCATAAAGAAGGCTGAGCACTGAAGAGTTGATGCTTTCAAATTGTGGTGCTGGAGAAGACTCTTGAGAGTCCCATGGACAGCAAGGAGATCAAACCAGCCAATCCTAAAGGAAATCAACCTTTAATATTCACTGGAAGGACTGATGCTAAAGGTGAAGCTCCAATACTTTGGCTACCATCTGACTCATTGGAAAAGACCCTGATTCGGGAAAGGATTGAGGGCAGGAGGAGGAGTGGATGACAGAGGATGAGATCGTTGGATGGCATCTCCAACTCAATGGGCATGAGTTGGAGCAAACTCTGGGAGATAGTGAAGGGCAGGAAAGCCTGGTGTGCTGTAGTTCATGGGGTCAAAAAGAGTTGGACACAACTGAGCAACAACAACAAGAATAGAACAGAATAGAATAAAAATAAACAATCTTGATTGAGACAGAGAAAAGGGAACAATTATCGCCAATTAATATAGGTTAATACAGCTGTTGTGATGAAGCAACAGGGTTACAGATTTGCTAACACCCAGTGCAAAATGAAAAGCAGAATAATACAGCTGTCTTTATTGGAAAGGAGGCAGCATAGTAAATTCTCAGAGGGTCCCTAGTTCATCTGAGTCAAGATGCCTTTATTACACTTGGCCGTTATGGTATAATAAAAGATAACTTTGGTGTTTTATTTTTTAATTGAAATATAGTAGCAGTTAATTATACAGCAGTTAAGTTACAGGTGTACCCAGTGATTCCACTCCTGGGTATGTATCTGAAGAAAACAAAAGCACTAATTTGAAAAGATATGTGCACCCCAGTGTCCATGGCAGCATTATTTGGTAATTTGCAATTACCAAGACATGAAAACAACCTAAGTGTCCATCAGCAGATGAATGGATAAAGGATACACACACACACACACACACACACACACTGGAATACTACTCAGCTGTAAAAAAGAATGAAATTTTGCCATTTGCAGCAACACGGATGGACTTGGAAGGCATTTTGTTAAGTATATTTGGTCTTTATTTCCGGCTTCTGGTATTGAGCTTTAAAACCCTTGAAATTTCCTAAGGGATAGGAGGAGAGGTGCTTTTTGTTATTTGTATTGAGCTTCTTTTGATCAGATCTGAATTTATGCTAATAATGCTAGTCACTGGGATGACTAAGTGATTAGAGGGTTGGAAGTTTCATCCCCACCCATTTACCTCCACGAAACTGGGGTGGAGTGGGACTGGAGATTAAACTCTGTAAAAACTCTTGAATAAGGAAATGTGATAAGCTTCTGGGTTGGTGAACACATTGAGGTGTTGGGAGGTGATGCTCCTGGAAAGAGCCATGGGAGCTTCATTTTCTACCCTCCATCATACTGCGCTCTCAGCAACTATTTTATTTGGCTGTTCCTGAGTCATATCCTTCATAATGAACTGGGAAACATTAGCAAAGAGCCTTCCTGACTTCTGTGAGCTGTTCTAGCAAATGGTACAAACCTGGAGAAGGGAGGTGGGAAATCCTCCTTTGTAGCCAAGTTGGATAAAAGTGTGGGTAATGTGGGGACCCACTACTTGTGATGTGTGTCTAAAGTGGGGGGCAGTTCTGTAGAACAGCTCTTCATCTGTGGTCCTGTGGCTCACTTCAGGTAGTTAGTGTCAGAATTGACTTGGGTTATAGGATACTTAGTGTCTGCCAGGGATAGGCTTTGAGGTGGCTGAGTCCCTGAATTTGGGGCAGATCCACCTGGGTCCAGGGAATCCAAGGAGACAGGGAGGATGGCCACATCAGGGAGACTAGTTCCTAGGCGAGGGCATACGCTCCTATTCTTTGTGTGAGAAGTATGTCCCTTCTTAGGGAATACATGCAGACTCTGAGCTGGTGTGAGCATGACACTGGGTTTAGGAGGACAGAAAACACATTTCATATGACCCCACCCATGCCAAGTGACCGTGTGAATGAGTGTGTGACCATGGGCTGTGGACAGTGTGCTTCATAGTCAAGAACTGCCTGGCAAAGGAAGATTTTTAAGAAGCGATGAGGTAATTGCGTAGAAGCAGCAATGAAAACATGTAACTCAGACTGGGACTTGAACCCACAGTGGCACTGGTGGTAGAGTCTGTCTGCCAATGTAGGAGACATAAGAGACCTGGTTCAATGCCTAGGTCAGGAAGATCCCCTGGAGAAGGAATGGCAACCCTCTCTGGTATCCTTGCCTGGAAAACCCCATGGACAGAGGAGCCTGGTGGGCTACAGTCCACAGGGTCACAAAGAGTCAGACACGACTGAAGCGACTTAGCACACACACATACACATGCACACACACATTCACACACGCCTGCACATCTAGTCTCAGGACTTAATGAAGCTCAGTTTCTTGATGTCTCATCACAGAAAGAATTCAGTGAGAGACAAAGTGACAGGTAAGAAGTGGGTTTACTTAGAGAGAAACACACTCCACAGACAGAGTGTAGACCATCTCTAAAGGTGAGAGCAGCACCAGGGTATGGGGCTTTTCAGTTTTTATAGCGGTGGGTAATTTCCCAGGTTAATGAGTGGGAGGAGTATTCCCGCTATTTGGGGGAAGAGGCGGGGATTTTCTGGAATTGGGTCATTGCCCGCTTGTTGACCTTTATGGTCGGCCTTGGAACTGTCACGGTGCCTGTGTTTCTGTCATTTGGCTTGCTGTTGGTTACAATGAGTGTGCACTGAGGCTCAAGGTCTAGTGGAAGTCTACTCCTCCACTTATCTTGGCCTGTTTGATTAGAATCAGTTTACGTCGTGCCCAGGGGCTAGGTCATTCTTTTAAAGGTTATGTCTACTCATTTTCCTCCTGTTTCATTGGGACTTGAAGTGGCCCTTTAAGGAAGAATGGGGTGTAGGTTGCTAGAAAGATGAGGGGAAGGTGTTTCCAGAGTGAAGCAGCTGAGCAACAACTGGAGCAGAGTTGCAGCAGTGAGGAGAATGTCTTAACGCGCTGTGGCGGGAGGGTGAGCATAACTCCTAAGTATGAGTTTATGCTGTGCATCCCCAACCGTTCTAGATTCCTGTCTACAGAGAGTGTTTTCTACTGGAGGAGGATTAAATAAGGCAGGAACAAGGTACAGAATATGATGAATGCCATGAAGGCAATAAATGGGATGCTGTGAACACAGTGTTTGCACAGAGTTCTCTTATCCACTGTTTCATCCATAGCACAACTCTGATGCAGGCAGGGGAGATGATGATCGTCCGCGTCGTATAGATCAGGGACTCTGAAATTCGAGGCGACACACCAAAGGACGCAAGCCCTCGGCTCTTTCCCCTCCAGCGTGTTCTCCCTGCTGCAGTCTTGGGTAATTGAAGATGCTCAGGGAAGGCAGACTACCCAACAAGCCTCCTCTTCCAGCATGTAATCTGCCAGAGGGCAGGCCTATTTGCTTTGTTGGCCCTGGAGCCCTCTCCTTCGCCCTGGCATCCATTCAGTTTCCTGGTGACGCGGCCACCGAAAGTCAGCCATCAGCATTTTGTCACACTGAGCCCAGAGAAAGCTTCCATTTCACAAATGCATGATGACATTGTAAGCGGTTGAGTAAATTGGCCTGGTTTCCTTGCAGAAAAATAAGCATATTCTGAAATGACAGAAGCTCCCGTCAGTAAGAGGAATTACCTTACATCTCCGTGGTTGGTGCTGTTGCCGCAGCTCATTTGCCTGACCCAAAGCACAGCAGTTTCTTTTTCACAAGCCATTCCAGTTGGAGAGTAAACAGAGGTTTTGGGGGTTGCCTTTCTGTGGGGCTCTGCTCCAGATTGGGCTGTCAGTTCTGCCTGTGGTTTCCCCACAGCATGAGGTGAGAAGCAGGTGAAAACTGGGATGGGCTGCAGTTGTGCTGTTTGGAGCAAGGAGCAGCAGACGTGGTGAAGCGTGGATTGAGTATTGCTCCTCTCGAGCATCCCAGCCACCTCCAGTGAAGACAGCAGGAGAGAGAGCCATGCTACCACCATAAGGCACTGGAGCCACTGGACCGGTCCATTGGATCCGTAAGCCTCATTGGACTCGTGACTGCAGGAACATGATGAAGAGATCTGAATCTCAGTTTACCAGTAAGAAAATGTGCACAATGCTAATTGAGTTTTTTTTTTTTTTTAATCCATCATGCCTCAACACTGTCTTCTGAGGAAGCTTACAGTTTAATAACAACCAAAATCCATTCAGGGCTTCCCTGGTGGCTCAGATGGTAAAGAATCTGCCTGCAATGTTGGAGACCCAGGTTCGATCCCTGGATCAAGAAGATCACCTGGAGAAGGGAATGGCAACCCACTCCAGGATTCTTGCCTGAAGAATTCCATGGACAGAGGAGCCTGGCGGGCTATGGTCCATGGGAATCACAAAGTATCGGCACTACTGAGTGACTAATACAACACAAAATCCATTCAAAGCCCTGGGCCAAGTATTGAGAATCCAGAGTTATAAGGGGACTCAGGGCTCTTGTTCAAAGAGTGCTGTGTCCCTTGGGAGACTCAGCTGCGTAGAAATGAAGACTGGTATGTGACCCTGTACAGGTTGGGATGATGGTCATGATGTAGGCCAGTGCTCTGCAGACAGACGGCATGAACGGGAAGACCTGGTGAAGACTTCACCGAAAGTTTACGCTTAAACGTGTCCCGAAGGCTGAGCGGAAGTTTACCGTGTAGAGCAAGGGATCTTGAGAGGGTAACAGGCAGGAAGGCCAGGGGTCTCCAATCGGAGGAAAGAGGCTGCAAGTGCCAGACATTTTTATCTCTCTTCAGCGGCAGGAGGAAAAAAAAAACAGCGATGTTTTTTCTTCTCTATACAAATTTAAAAGGAGGTTTCTCTTAAAATGTTGTGTTGCCATGACACCTGGTTTCACCTGAAGCTAACTACTCTCAAACCTTGAGTTAACCAATACATTTCTTTTTCTTATGGAAATGTTGTCTTAAGCTATGTTAATGTACCCTAGACTCTATCTTCAAGTTGGTTCTGCCAAAAGGCCTAACTTACTTACTCAGGTATTGTTCCCCTAATCTAAGTAAACGAAACTATTTGCTGGTATTCTGCCCTTCTACAAGATTCAAGTCAATTGTTTTATGGCCAGGGATGAATTATCTGGTGCCATTCTAAATTTTATGACACTCCTTTCTTTTCATTAACAGACTGTGAGTGACTATATAACATACAGCTAAAGACTAGGAGGGGGGTACTCTTTTGCCCCCTGCTGATGCCTATGTCAGAAGCTTTCTCTATCTCCTTTATACTTTAATAAAACTTTATTACACAAAAGCTCTGAGCGATCCAGCCTCGTCTCTGGCCCCGGATTGAATTCGTTTCCTCCGGAGGCCAAGAATCCCGGCGTTTTATCGTTCAGCAACAACCTTTCAATCTTGAGTTCTGGGGATCAAGCTTCATGGGCCAGTCACTTACTCTCCAAACCTCAGTTTTCTCATCTGAAAAAAATGTTTAGCCAGACCACTTCTGGGGCTTGTGTACACCAGTGGCTTTTTTTTTTTTTTTGACTGCACTAGGTGTTTGTTGAGGCCCGAGCTTCCTCTAGTTATGGTGCATGGGCTTAGGTGTCCCTTGGCATGTGGGATCTTAGTTCCCCAACCAGGGGTCAAACCCATGTCCCCTGCATTGGGAGGTGGATTGTTAGCCACTGGACCAGCAGGGAAGTCCCATCAGTGGCTATCTTCATTCTTATCCAACAGCACTTGCATATGCCTTCAACCATTACCCGCATCTCAGAACCAGGGACCACACCCAGGTTTGCTTCTAAGTAAGTTTCTGGTGCGTTCAGGCCAGAACAGAGAGGTTATCGAGGGGCGAGGAGAGTACAGTGGCACGCGAGCCTGAGATCTTGTTTTTTTTTTTTTTTCAACTGAAAGATTTATGAGTGTTAAGTCATCATCTGTATATAACCATGTATTATTGAAATTCCATTATAGGACTTATGATGCCTAGTATTGTCCAGCTTAGGGTCTTAGTCAGAAAGCAGTGGGAGGCACTGATGTAGACACTATGAGGTAAATGAATGAGTAACATGGTGTTGTCAGACCCAGGGAAAGAAATGCTATATATATTTATATCTTGTTTCTCAGGAAATCTACTCATAAGAGATGTTATTTCCTTAAGCAGGTAATCACATTATCCTCCCGACAGACTCTTTTTTTCTTGTTGGGAGTAGTCTGTTCACTTTGGAGAGCCCCTCTTCTTGGAAGAAAACTCTAAAGGACAGGATTTGAGATCATTTCAATATGTTAATTCATTGTTTCCTTTCCCCAGTGCCTCCTGAGAAGACAAACTGAAGCTCGCCTTGCCACTTTGTATGCACCAGACCTCCACACCCGAGGCTTATCACAAGCAATTATCTTACCCAAATAAAAAATGAAAATGGAAAAGTTAAATAAATAACAGGACATCTTGATGGAATCGCAGTAATGCTCATCTTGGTTAACATTAGCCCTGACTTTTGGACAGCGAGATTTGTTAATGCGCTTGTCCTTTGTTTAGGCATCTATCTCTGTAAATCTCATGACTTTCCAAAATGATGGATGGCAGCCCTCTCTGTTCTCCCCTAAAAATACATTCTCCAGGAAACTGGGAGAGGCAAAATATGGGCACTGTAGCCCTGACCTAAGCATCACTCAGATCGGGCAAAACCCTCAAAACTGAATTCACCTAAAATGGTTGCGGTTTTCCCCACCCAAGTTGTAACCTTCCCTCGTTCCTGATTTTCTTGCTCTGCATACCTGCAGGAGTCAGACCTCACTGAACTTGACCTGGAAACTGTAAGTTGGCGGAGCAGCCAGGATGGACCAGTTTGGGCCCTGGGAGCAAACTCAAACTCAGGAACTTAACACAGCAGAAGCTTTTAGTCCTTCTTCGTGCAAAGTCTCCTGTAGATACTACTGATTTTCCACAACAGCTGCCCTCCAGAGCTCCAGCCTGGCTTTGCAGGCTGCTTGGCCCTCTCAGCTCCAACATCCGCTGTGCACTTCCACCTTGGCCGCGGCAGGGTACGGGCAGCCTGGAGAGCCGGACACTGACCGTTCGGACTTTGGGAAGGAAGTGACGCAGGCCGTTTCCGGTCACATTTCACTGGTCAGAACTGGTCCGCGGTCAGCCCAACCGTAAGAGGGCAGGAAGTGCACCCGGAAGTAAATGAGCCATTCGCTCTGCTGCACGTGAGTGAAACCTTTTGGACCATTGACAGTTGTTTCTATACTTGCCCCAAGTGTTGCTTGCTTAACCCAGGTGTCAGCGGTCTGGGAGTTCCAACAGACTTTTGAAGTCACCCATTAAAAAAAAAAATAAAAATAAAAAATAAAATATATATATATATATATAAAAACTATGTATATTATATATATACATATATAATTTTAAATAGGCTTTATTTTTTTTAAGAGCACTTTTAGGTTCACAGCAAAGTTTAGCAGAAAGCACAGAGATTTCCCTTATACACCCTGCCTCTCCACAGCCTCCTCTATGTAAGCATCTCCCACCAGGGTGGAACACTGGTTATAACTGATGAGGCTCTGGGGACTCATCACTGTCACCCAAAGTCTGTAGTTAGGGTTCACTCTTTGTGCTGTACATCCTGTGGGATTTGACAAATGCGTAATGATGTGTATCCATCATTATGGTATCATCCAGAACAGTCTCACTGCCTTGAAAATCCTCTGTGTTCTGCCTATTCACTCCTTCCCCCTTACCCTTGGCAACCGCTGATATTTTTACTGTCTCTATAGTTTTACCTTTTTCAGAACATCATCTAGTTGGAATCATATAGTATGTAGCCTTTTCAGATTGGCTTCATTCATTTAGTAATATTTAAGTTTCCTTCATGTCTTTGAGGGCTTGATAAGCTTATTTCTTTTTAGTGCTGAATAATATTCCATTGTCTAAAGGTACCACAGCTATTTATCCACTCACCTACTGAAGCACATTTTGGTTGCTTCCAAGTTTTGCAATTATGAATAAAGTTGTAATAAACATCTGTGTAGGTTTTTGTGTGGACCTAAACTTTCAGCTACTTCGGGTAAATACCAAGAAGGATGACTGTGGGATCATATGGTAAGAGTATGTCTAATTTTGTAAGAAACTACAAACTGTCTTCTAAAGTGTCTGTACCATTTGCATTCCCGTTAGCAATGACTGAGCATTCCTATTGCATTTGGTCTTCTCGGTGTTTTAGATTGTGGCTGTTCTGATTTCTCTGTTGTTTTAATTTGAAATTCCCTAATGATACATAATGTTGTATAGATTCTCTTCTGTTTACTTGCCACCTATATATCTTCTTTGGTGAGGTGTCTGTTTAGTCTCTTGCTCATTCAGTTTTTAGCCAAGTTTTTTTCTTATTTTTGAATTTTAAAAGTTCTTTGTGTATTCTTTATAGCAGTTCTTTAGCAGAATGTCTTTTGCATATATTTTCTCCTAATCTGTGACTTATTTTATTTTTTAAACAAAGTCTCAATTGCCATATGAAACCCAAAATTCCCAGCAATGCCTTTGAAGATTCTTGAAAGTAGAGGGACTTATATTTTTTGTAGTCACTTCTAGCTATGATTCCTGTAGCCAGAGAATTTTTGACCCCTAGTCTTGAGTAGATATGAACATGAGATGTGGCCTCTGTTTTCTTATAATTCCTTTCATCTTCATTGCCCCTCCCTCCATCCTACTTCCCAGCACCACAGAGATACTGAAGTTTTGGGGAAGAGGAGGGAAGTTAGAGCATGGGTCTGTGTAACAGTTTAAAGTGTGATATTGGTTATAGCCATTCTTCAAAGTTTCTCAGCCATACCCAGCATCTGGAATATTTCAGTGGCCACCCTTTCTTTGCCCTGCATGTTGCATTTTTTTCCCACCACTTCTAAGATCTCTCCTCTTGACTTCTTATTTATATCCCCTGCATCTTCTCCAGGCTCTGAACCTCTTATCTTCTCCAGTTTCTGATTGTAGGTACAAATTTATTTCCTCTTATTTCCTGACACAGAGATATTTATTCAGTCTTTTTTTGTTTTGTATTTTCTTCTAGAACATACTTTAAAGTCTGTCTTTTCATACCCAAATAATCCGTGAGGCATTTCATTCAAACATAAGTTATTTTTTCTCTTTTAGAATTTCTAGTCCTGACTTTAAAATATCCCCTCACTCACTTTTGTAGGATAATCTTCCCAAGTGGGATATGGGGACAGGGTTTTAAAACAGTGTAGAAATAACCAGCTGCACTGCACATCCAGCTTCAGAGAGAGGAAGTGGTATGTTATCCCTGGTAGTCCCTCACACACACATCTGCGCATAGAAGAAATCTCATCCTAAAAGCAGGTCTATAACTTGTTTTAGGGACAGTCTACCCATAAAGTCCTCTGAAGGGCTGCCATAAAGAAAAAAATGGAAAAGGTCGCAATTTGAAAGTGCCACTGACGAGTCAGAACAGACCAGGGGCACATTGCACTCATGCCCGTCCTTCTCCCCGGCAGCACCGCCCTTGCACTGGGCAGTGCTGACAAGAGCACCCGGTGGTCCAGCTCTTAGGAAATGTTACTCAGTATGTCCATCTATTGGGAACCATCACCATCCATCCCAGGTATACACTTCAGGACTCGGTCAAAATCTGGGATTGCTTGATTATTTCATGATTGCTACTTGTTTTTAATGTTTACCAACATTTGGTTGATTGCTAATTGTGAATAGTAATATTTCCCCCCTTTCCCCTTTTAGCAAGTCATGATGCTGTGCAGGGTACTGGGGAGTGGGGTTACCCCTAAGTGCATTTAGAAATTCAAGGAGGTGCTATTTTGGATTTGGCATAAACTCATTCCACTTAACTCTCTCCAACTGAAATCAACAATTTCCTTCTCTGGTACCAAACCTGTATCTCTTGAACTGTTTTTCTCCTTCTAACCCTGTCCCTGGTTCCCTCACCCTCATACCATGATCTTGGAATGCTTGGGAAAGCTGGCCATGGGATTTTTTTCATCACTGTGGCCAAAACAGGATACAAAATTCCACATCTTCAGTCTTCTCCCAACTTAGTCTCCTTCAGAACTCTGAGATGCCACCTGGTATTATATGTCCTCATTGTTTGTGACATTATTGAAGACAATTGGGAGAGGACAAGAATAGTTGACACCTTATAGCTAAAGGATTGAAAATATAATGCAGAGTTCATTGGATATTTTCACTTTGGGGGTAAATACGTTGTCTTTAGCCAGGTTTGAGTTGGAATTTTAAGAAAGGAGTATTGACAGTTTCCATCTTTGTTTCCCTTGCCCTGCCCTGTACTATGTAGGGAAGAGGAGGCAGATTGGGAGTGAAAAAAAGATGAAGAAATATCTGTATTTATTTCCTTTTAATTTCTAACCTCTTAATAAGAAGTGGAAAGAAATTAACCAATAATAACAAGAATAAACTATTGCGGCGTCTACATGTAATGATTGTGGTGTTAGGTGCTTGGCACTAACTCTCACGAGGGTTGTTGGATTTATGTTGAGGGAGCAGGTTTTCTGCTTCAAAGAGCTTGGCTGCTGCAGAGAGCAGGTGAAACTGTGTCAATGGATGGAACTTACAAAAAGACAGATATTAAGAATATAAAGAAATTGCTAAGGAGTTAGCCCTATCTGATAACTAATGCGCCACCCTGGAGGAAAGTGACTTCTGGACTGAAAGTTTAGAGGTTTGTCCTAAGGATTGCCAACAAATCAAGCCAGACATTATTACCACCTGAAAACATCTCTTAATTTTTTTATACTTCTATGATCAGGAAAAATAACCAGTGTAATTTTTAAGGGCATTGATTGTCTCATTGTCCACAGGGAGCCACGCTAAAGAGTGTGCTGTGGGAACATCCCAAGCACGAAAGCCATTCCCTTTAGAAAGTGTCAGGTCAGGAGGATAACCCTGAAATAGAGGAGGTCCTTCACATTGCCTTTAATACCTCCTTTTCAGGTTCAGTGGAAGTCAAGCTTAATCCAAGTGGAATGGGACTTATCTCCTTTCTAAGAATGGGGACACTCTTCTTAGAAAAGGTAGTGTGTTTGTGATGGGCTGGACATGGAAGAGAGCACCATGCTTGGGTCAATGGGAAGGAAGAGACACTTGGATCCATCCTAAGAGGAGGCCCAGGAGTGGAAGTGAGTGGTTGACGCCAGCACTGCGCTTAGACCCAGCCAGAGGGATGCTCTTTTGGGGTCCTCCTCTGTCTCTCTTCTGCCTGTGCTCTATGGGTGCTGAGGGGTCATGGGACTGGGACGTGTGTCCACCCTGGACTCGTGCCTCTCCACCTCTACTTCCTGCCTGGAATTCCTTGGCCCTTCTCCTGGGTCAGTGCTCCAGAGCACAGAATACAATACTTACATGCACACGTTGGGCTTGCAGGCTTGGTAGGGGACTGTGGCTCATAGAAGGCATATTTGGGACTTGGGGGTGTGGACTGGAGCACCTGCGTATATGAGAGGCTTATGCTCTGCAGGACAGGATGACAAGGGAAGAGGCAGCGGGTCGAAATCCTGGGATGGGCTTTCTTTGCATCTCCTCATCCCAGGCAGAACCCTAAGGAGTCTGAGAAGTCTCAGTGTGAAACTGGTCTTCCAGCTTGAGGGTGTATGTGTAAGGTATGAGTATAGAAAATAATATATTTTTAAAAATAATCCACTCAGTGGTACTTATTAGAAACTTCCTCTGTGGCTCCCACTCTTATTCCTGCCTTTTCTTTTTAAAGTTATTTTATTTATGTATTTGTTTTTGGATGTGCTAGGTCTTCACTGCTGCATGCAGGCTTTCTTTCATTGCAGAGAGCAGGGGCTACTCTCTAGTTGCAGTGCAGAGACTTCTCCTTGTGGTGGCTTCTCCTGTTGCAGTGCACAGGCTCTAGAGTTTGTGGGCTCAGTAGCTGAGGCTTGTGGGCTCTAGAATGAGGGCTCAATAGTGGTGCACGGGCTTAGTCGCTCTGCAGCATGTAGGATCTTCAGGGACTAGGGATCGAACCCATGCCCCTTGCATTGGCAGGCGGATTCTTAACCACTGGACCACCAGGTAAGTCCCCTATACCTGTTTTGGGTGTGCAAATGTTCCCTCTCCTCCTTGAGATTGTCGTGAAGGATTTTCCTTCCAGAGTTCCTGGGGCAGAAGACAAAGGCAGTGGAGGACAGAGGCATCTGGTCTCCTCTTCCTAATGACCTATCAGATTCATTCTGGGCAAAATGGAACACGAGTCCCCACCAGTAAGGCCCGTCTCACTGAATTCTCTCTGTGTGTTTGGTTTAGCACAAGGCACCCGTCCTCATTTTGTGGTACGCAGAGGAGAGGGGTGCTGCTTTTGTTCCCGAATTCCTTTAACCCTCTATGATGAGAGGGAGAACTTGGAAGAAGGATAAATTGCAAGAGAGATCCAGCCCCTGCCTACGCACGCAGTTTGACGCTCCTCCTTCCCTGCCTTTGCCTCTCTACACTCAAGAGGCTCCACGGAGGCTTTGCTTCCACCTGTGTGCATCAGCTACCAAAGGGGGATTGCAAAGAGAGTTGCCATGGCACATCTTTGCAGATAACAGAAGTTGGCAGATGTTTTTTAATTAAAGAAATTCAGGTTATGAAAAAGATGTCATGGGTAGAGAGGATGGGAACGTGCCAGCCACCAACCCCAGCGCGCAGCATCTGCTTCTGGATCCTGTGAAATGCCACTGTCAGGAGTGGGAGGGAGGGGGCGCAGATGTAGGGAGCAGGATGCTGCCAGCGCTTGATTCCCTACCATGTGGGGTCCAGGGCCAAAGCTCGAAAGATCTACATCCGTGGTGAACACAGAACAACGGTGCAGCGGAGGGTTTTGACTTCCTTCTTGGACAGATCATGCATTGAAGCTTTGTAGGACTTTGAGTCTTCATGACTCTCCCTTCTTTGGGGGCCAATGACAGCAAGGAAATGATGTGCAAAGGACAGAGAAGCAAGTGTTTTCAAGCCCTTCCCTTCCATGTAGCTCTCTCTGATTGCTTTTGCCAGCAAGCCATCTTGTAGGCCTTCAGAAAGGAAGTTTGAAGTCTTCTAGTTCCATCTTTCATTGCCATTAAGGGAATGAAAGCCCGTGAGGGGAACTGACTTGTTCAAGGTCTCCCAGTGACATCAGTCACAGAGCTGGGTCTAGAACCAGGTCTCCTGATATGGCCACCACCCTGCCCACAAGAACTGCCTCCTTCCGAAGCTTTTGGAGCCTTTGTGGGTCATGCAGACTAACCTTTGGTTGAATGCTATTCTTTGGCAGCCATCCTGTGTCAGTATCTTTTAATAAACCCTACAAAAGCGTGAGTGTGACTATGCGAGTCACACAATTGAGATACTTACAGAAGCCTGTGGATAAAGTAAATGTGTAACAGGCCAGGTGAAAAACAATGGGGCTGATAGAGCCTGAGGCTTGGTAGAAGATGCATACCCCTCGTAAAGGCATCTAAATAATAAAGATTTTGAACACTGTCCTGACCAAACAGAATATTTGCAGGATACAGTTGTGTTGCTAGACTGTAACCCCTCCCAAAGAGCCTTAGATTTCAATAGTAGCCAGGCATATGGACCAGCATTGCCTGGTAGGGATATAATGCAGGCCTTCTCCAGATATAATTTTAATTTTTCTAGTAACCACATTAAAAGTAAAAAGTAGGTAAAATTAATATCTGTAATATGTCTTACTTAACCACATATATCCAAAATTTTATCATTTCAGCAGGTAGTCAGTTTAAACTTTATTAATGAGATGCTTTGCATAACAAGTGTTTGAAATCCAGTGTATATTTTGTGGCAGGTCTGGGATTTGAATTTATCCTTCTGATAAACTACTTACCCTATCTCATGGATGCTGGCAGAGGAGATGAGATTCTTGGGTCAGAGACAGAGGACTTTTTTACTCATGGCACAGCAAAGCAGTGTGAGTTATCAGCATGTTTGCTTCCGTTGCCCTGGACCCGTGTCAGCAGAATTCCAAGATGGCCTCAGAGATTCCCATCTCCTCACACACACACACCTTCTAGTTACTCAACCAAACCCTGCTATGCAGGGATTTTGCAGATGTGCTTAAGACCTTAAATCATTTGATAAATACATTTTAAGAATGAAGATTAATCAGGTCAGTGTGGCCTCTTTAAATATGGGGCTGAAGGTCAGAGACAGAGAGAGTGATGAATAACACTGATGGATTTTCAGTAAGAAATTGTTGACTTTGACATGGAGGGGGCCATGTGACAAGAAATGTAGGTGGCCTCTATGAACTTAGAGTGGCCCCTGCTGATAGCCAGCAAGGAAAATGGGGGTCTTGGTTATATAATCACAAGGAATTAATTTCTGCCAGCAACCTGAATAAGCTTGGAGGTGGATTTTTCCTGAGTCTCCAGATGAGAATTCAGCCTTTGAGGCCCTGAGCAGATAACGTTGTCTGGTCTCATGACCTATAGAACTGTGAGTAAATAAATGAGTCTTATTTTAATCTGCCACATTTGTGATAATTTATTACTCTGCAATAGAAAACTAGTAAGCTCCATAAAGGTGGCATGGAAGGTCCAGATAGATGCTGCACATGGGTTTATATCACACTTGAGGAACTTAGAGCTTGGAAAACTCACCCTTTCATAGACAGCAGCAGGCAAGTCTGCTCTGTGTCCCAGAGAAAGATATTATCTCATCCTTCAAGGCTGCTTACTATAAACATGACTGATAAATGCCTTCATGTAAAACGTAGGGGGCCTCACATTCTTGGCATACTGCTATAGACCAAATGATTATGTCCCCCCCAAATTCTCATGTTGAAATTGAGTCCACATTGTGATACTGTTTGGATGTGAGGCTTCTGGGGTGATTTGGTCATAAGGGGGTGCCCTCGTTAATGGGGTTGATGTCCTTATAGAAGTTTTCCCAGAGAGTCCCTCATCCTTTGAGCCATGTGAGGACCCCGCAGGAAGATGTCAGTCTGTGAACCAGGAGTGGGCCCTTGCCACACCCAAATCTACCACCATCATGATCATGGACTTGCAGATGCCAGATGTGAGAAATACGTTTCTGTTGTTCAAGCCACAGTCTATGGTATTTTTGTTATAAAATCCCCAAAGGACTAACACTCATACCAAGCAAAACACTCAGCAGCAAGAGAGATTTTGAAGGAATGTCTTCCAGCTTTTCTCACTGACAGCACGTCTCCATTTCAATCACCTACATTTCAAGAGCTCATTGCCACAGGTGACTAGTGGCAAATATATTACACAGATACAGAAACTACTAAATAAATATTTGTTGAGAGGCTGTTTGGAAAATCGAGAGTTGAGTTTTGTGGTCCTTTACCAATGTGATTGACTCCTTTTCCTGAAGTTTATTTATTTTTTTCTTTTTTTGTAGCATTTTCACCTTCCCATCAACAGTATATGCTGCTGCTGCTAAGTTGCTTCAGTCATGTCTGACTCCGTGTGACCCCATAGATGGCAGCCCACCAGGCTCCCCTGTCCCTGGGATTCTCCAGGCAAGAACACTGGAGTGGGTTGCCATTTCCTTCTCCAATGCATGAAAGTGAAAAGTGAAAGTGAAGTCGCTCAGTCGTGTCCGACTCTTAGCGACCCCATGGACTGCAGCCTACCAGGCCCCTCCGTCCATGGGATTTTCCAAGCAAGAGTACTGGAGTGGGTTGCCATTGCCCTCTACATTTCCTGAAGTTTAAAAGCTGTTAATGATGGAGAGGTTGATTAATTAGCCTAGCCAGTGCCTAGGTGTAGAATATACTTTAGGGCAGAATCTGGTTGTCAGACTCATGTATCTACCTACTTACAGGTTTTATCCTCTGGAGAGATATTTCCCAATTTTTTAAAAATTGTTGCCCTGTTAATTGAGCATTTTTAGGCTCAAAATTTCACCCTAATAGAAATTTTATATACTGTATGTCTGTTTATGTGCTGTGGCCCTTTGGAAGATTGTTAATTATTTCATTATAATATTTAAGTAATTTTACTCTCCCAATCAAGTTCTGCCCCCTTGGCAGTGATACTTCCTCTGCTAAGAATGTGCACTCCAGAGGACTGAGTTACATTTACCAGACTCACCAGAGGAAGACTGATAGGTTAGATGCCTGTGTATTGCATTTAAGATGAGGTGACTTACTCTGCCTTTTGTACAGGGATGCTCCCGTGGTGCGTCAGGCGCTCAGAGCAATGGGATGCTGGAGTGTTCAGATTAGGATCCAGAGAGCTGGACAACTGCCATCGTTGTCCTGAGTCCATGTTGCTGTCTGAAGTGCCCCTTTGCTTCTCTTTTCTAGACTCTTGTCCTGCTAGACTGCAACTCTTACCCTAGGGCCTAAAACTTCAATAGTAACCAGGCTTATAGACCAGCACTCCCTTCTTGGATAAATACCAAAGCATGTTTACATTCTTAGGGTCCCACTCATCCATCAGTTACACACTTCAATCCCAGTGAACATCACCTTTCTTTTTTTAAGAAAATATTAAATACTTTGTAAAGTAAGGGAATATTTAAGTTTGTGTTTTCTTTTCTTTTCTTTTTTGGGGGGGGCACTCCATATGGCATGTGGCATCTTAGTTCCCCAACCAGGGATCGAACCCATGCCTGCTGAAGTGGAAGTGCAGAGTCTTAGCCCCTGGGCTGCCAGCATCCCTTTTTAAGCATTTTCTAGGAGTGACAGCCCAATTCATCTTGTAAGAAAACTAGTTTGTCCTTCAGAAGAGTGAAAGGGAAAGCTTTCCACCTGGATATATCTGCTTCAGGAAGACTATGACAAATCAAACTTTTCTGGTGAAAGTGTTTTTAAGTTCCTGGAAGTCAGTTGTTGGGCAAACAAGTCTAGGGGAGTCAAGATCACACTTTCAATATCCTTAGAGGCTAGGTTCTTTTCCCCTGTTTTGGGGCTTCTAATTTCACTTCTGAAAAGGAATATATTGCCCACTTTACTTAGAAGTATGCTTTTTACATCTTTAGTTTTTTTTGTAATTAACTTCTAATTTAATTGTATAATGGCATTTGATTTGTATGATACCAGTACTTTGGTATTTATTGAAACTTACTTTGCAGCCTAGCATATGGCCAAATTTTGCTAGTATTTTATGTGTATCTGAGAAAATATATTCTACAAAGTTGCCTGAAAAGTTCTTCGTATAACTCTAGGTGAAGTTTGTTAATTGTGTTGTTGAATCTTCTATGTTATTATTGATTTTTCTACCTGCTTGATTACCAATTTTAAAGATGTATATTGTTATCTCTTACTGTGATTTATTCTTGAAAGTTTAATTTTTTGTTTTAGATATTTCAAAGCTTATACCCATAGAAGTTTGTAAATTTTCTTAGTTTCATGATGAGTTGCTCTCTTTATAAAGAGCCTCTCTTTATCTCTAATAATTTTTAAAATCTATTTCATCTGATGTTAATATGGTGACACCAGCATTCTATTGGATAATGTTTATCCAATATTTTTTTTCCATCTTTTCACTTATAATATTCCTATGCTCTTACATCTTTTATATACTATATATAGCTGATCAGAAATGCAACAAAACCCTCAACCTTTTACTTGGGAAATTTATTTCATTTATATTTATTGGAATTACTGATACATTTTAGGTTTACTTCTCTCAAAGGTTTTGTGTTTTCTATTTTTTGTGTGTGATTTAATTTTTTCTTTTTCTTTCTATTCCTACTTTGGCTGATCAAGCTCTCTTTATTCTCCTCTCTCTTCTACTGATTTTAAGATTGTTCATTTTATTTTTGTTCTTTAGAGGCAACCTTAATGTTATAGCACAAATATTTAGAAACTGTCATCCAGTTTTGTGTTGTACACTTCCAGGGTGTACCAGTCACATTGTTTTCTGGATTGTAACATGCTAAGACCTTGATTTCTACCCTTTCTCCCAAAAGTACAAGGAGTTTAAAACATTTTAACTGATCATTTCCTTCTATCTCCTGTATTATTGTCCAATGTTTTTACTGCCCTTTGCTTTTATACTACAGATTAGTGTTTTTAAAATTGTTATTGATTAATACTATCCTTTCTTATTTATATTTACTCATAAGTTTGACATTTTTTCTTGTATTTTATTTTTTCTCTGGATTCAATGTTTTTTCTTGAAGGAAGAACGTTAGTGGTTCTTGCATTGAGAGTTTGTTAATAATATCTTCTCAGTTTTTGATTGCCTGAAAAGTCTTAATTTACCTATATGTTACACATTTTCTCTTCTATGTATTATATGAAGTATAACAAAGAAAAATGATTTTTAGTTATTGTTGGTACTTTTTAATGATAGGTTAACTGGGTATAGAATTCTAAGTTCACACGTATTTCTTTTTCTTAGCACATGGACAATATTTGTGCTGGTTATTAACTTATTGCCCCTCAGCTCAAAATCCACCTTTCTTTTTCATACTTTGTGATATCAGATCTGAGCTCTGTCGATTATGTTTCTTCATTGCCAGAAGGTTCCATGTTAGATTCTGCCAAGAGAGGGCACCAGAGGGACATTACAGTGCTGAAAGAGGAAAAAGAAATTTTCTTCCTCCTGGTGTTCTGGATTTTTTTGGTCTCAGCAGAATGAGTTATCAGGGTGTAGAGATCCTTATTTAATTGTGGCATCCTCCCTCCAGTTTCTTTGTTACCACATTGGAGGGTGGCTCTTAGGGCTCATGGCTCATCAGTGGCCAGTTTCTTCGTTACCACCTCAGTGGGCATCATGTTCCTGTGGCACCCATGCCCTCTCCTTAGAGGTCTAAATTTCAGCTTTGCAGGATCTTGTCTTCTGAGATTTTATTGTCATTTTTTATTGACTGTCCTCTGGGATTTTAAATTAATTTTTTTTGTTCACTTTTCTTTGATCCCTAAGGGTAACAGTATTATTTTTTTCCCCTATAGTTTCTATCTATCTAGATCTCAGGGTTGGTTTTGCCTGTTTTAGTTGGTAACCACATCTTACTAGTTAATAATTCATTATATTAAACTTTTCCTGCTTAAATTGCTGGTTTTATTTCTGACCAGACCCTCACTGATGAAATATTATTCTATTGTTTTCTGTTTTAATTTGTTGACATGCAAAAGACTATTGTCAGCAAAAGATTTGAATAGATACTTTATATAAAAGATTTACAACCAGCCAATAAGCCCGTAAGAAAATGTTCTACATTTTTAGCCATCAGAGAAACATAAATTAAAACCACAATGAGCTACCACTATACACCCACTAGAATGACTAAAATTAAAAAGTTTGACAACAGTAAATGTTGGTGAAGATGTGTAACAACTGGAACTCTCATACATCATTGAGAATGTAAAATTGTACAACCAATTTGGAGAGAAGTCTGGTAGTATAATATAAATGTGCACATACTCTATGATCCCAGCAATTCCATTCTTAGGTATTTACCCAAGAAAAACAAACAAAAATATGTTAACAAAAAGGCTTGTTCATAGCAGCTTTTTTCATAATCTCTAAAATGGAAATAGGAGAGGTGGCTGCTGATAGGGGAAAGATGAACAAACTGATGGATTCATATAGTAGGAAACTACTTAGCAATAAAAAAGAATTAACTACTGATGCATGCAACATCATGGATGACAATGTAAATCGGTATGTTAAGTGAAAGAAGCTTTATACAAAAATGTAGACTTTTCCTTATATGCAATTCCAGAATAGGTAAAACTAATCCTTGGCAGAAAAAAAAAGTCAGTATAATGGTTGACTTTGAGGGGATGTAGCTGGGATTGACCAGAAAGGTACATGAGGGAATTTTCTGAAAGTGATGGCACAGTTTTATACTTGATAGAAGCTTGGGTCATAGAAAAATTTACACTTATGATTTGTGCATTTCATTGTATGCAAACTTGACATCAAAATAAAGCACCTGTAGACAAATTTTGAACTCTATTTAATAATAAACTTGCTGAAGCATTTAAGAGGAAGTGTAGTCATACCTGTAATTTACTTTGAAAGGCACACATACAAAAAAAATCCTCAAATAAAACAAAATAACAACAACAAAAAGCTATTAAGGGACTGATGGACAAATACAGAGATAGATAAAAGATGTGTGATAAAGCAAATATAGTAAAATTGGATAAAGTATTAATGGTAGAATCTAAGTAGTGGGAATATAGGTATTCACTGCAAAGTTCTATCAACTTTGTTCTCTGTTTGAAAATTTTATAATAAAAGGTTGGGAAAGCTGCTGTCCATCTAATAATATTTTTTAAAGTAATCTCTGTTTTCTCTATTTATTTAAAATAATTGTTTTTAACATTCTGCCTTTCAGTGTAATGTGTTTGCATGTGTGCGTGCTCAGTTGTATTTGACTCTTTGTGACCCCATGGACTGTAGCCCACCAGGCTCCTCTGTCCATGGGATTCTCCAGGCAAGAATACTGGAGTGGGTTGCCATTTCCTTCTCTAGGGGATCTTGCTGACCCAGGAATTGAACCTGGGTCTCCTGCAATGCAGGCAGATTCTTTACTGCTGAGCCACCAGGGAAGTTTAGGTATATATTAATTTTTATTGTACTCAAGACTTATGAGCTTACATTTTTTTTCAATTCTTAAAACTTCTCAACCCTTATTTCTTTGTGTCTTGTCTTTCTCCTTCTGGAATTCCCATTATATCTGTGCTGAAATTTCTCATCCTTTCAACCTCAAATATTAGCCTTTGCTTTGTGTATCTTTATCTCTCTTGGCTGCAATTTGGGTGCCCTCACTTTGCATCTTTAGATATTTCATTTTCATATTCATCGTTCAGTTTACTGATTCTCTCTTTGGCTATATCTAATATTCTGGTTAAACTGTGACAGTTTTTCATTTCTACAAATTCTATTTAATTATTTCCCCAACATAATCATCATTTTATTGTGTCCTTTAAAAAATTCTTTTATTATAGTGCAGATGAACTTACTTGCAAAGTAGAAATAGAGACACAGATGTAGAGAACAAACTTGTGGATACCAAAGAGAGAAGGGGGATGGGATGAATTGGGAGACTGGGATTGACATATATACTGTCTCATTTGCACGTGTGCTCAGTTGTGTCTGACTCTGCGACTCTGTGGATGGACTGTAGCCTGCCAGGCTCCGCTGTCCATGGGATTTTCCCAGCAAGAATACCAGAGTGAGTTGCCATTTCCTCCTCCAGGAGGTCTTCTTGACCCAAGGATTGAACCCGCATCTCCTGCATTTCCTGCATTGCAGGTGAATTCTTTACTGCTGAGCCGCTGGGAACACCCCATATATACTCTATTATGTATAAAATAGATAACTAATGAAAATCTACTGTATAGCATGGGGAACTCTACTCAATGCTCTGTGGTGACCTAAGTGGGAAGGAAAACTAGAAAAAGAGGGGAGATGGGTATTGGTATTATGTGCCTGCTTAGTCGTGTCCAACTCTTTACGACCCCATAGACTGTAGCCCCCCAGGTTCCTCTGTCCCTGGGATTTTCTAGGCAAGAATACCAGAGTGGGTTGCCATTTCCTGCTCCAGGGGATCTTCCTGACCCACGGATCAAATCTGAGTCCCCTGCATCTCCTGCATTGGCAGGCAGATTCTTTACCACTGTGCCACCTAGGAAGCCCTTACTAAAAGAGAGGGGATATATATATGTATATGTGTGTGTGTGTGTGTGTATATATATGTATATATATATATATATATATATGTATGTATGTTTGTATAACTGATTCACTTTGCTGTATGGCAGAAACTAACACACATTGTAATGCAACTATACTCCAATAAAAATGAAAAAATTCTCTTATGTATTTAATAGTTTTAAACATCTTTAGTTTTTAGCTTAATCCTAATAGTTTATTTTAGGTGGGTGTTATCAGGGGTCAAAATTATACTATTTGCTGAATTCGATGACTCTAGCCCATTGTGGATTGCTTCCTTGTGTCCTTCATAAATCTGGATTGTGACTATGGTAGTGGACATTTATCTGAGGGACTATTCCAGCTTGAGAAAGATTATGTCCTTCCAGAGAAATTTTTTCATTTATTTCTGCTGGATACACCAGTCATAGGCCCTAGTCACTTTCTATGTTATGCATCTAGAGCAAAGTTGAATCCTAAACCCACATGATGGCAGTCCTGTGCTCATGAATTATCAGAGGAGGCTATTTCTTTTCTTCATTCAGGCCAAGTTTGAGATAGCTAAGCTGCTTGATCATCTTACTGAGTCTGAATGTAGATTTTGTTTACCCCTTCCTATAAAAAAGTTCAGTTGCTCAGTCGTGTCTGACTCTTTGCAACTCCATGGACTGCAGCACCCCAGGCCTCCCTGTCCATCACCAACTCCCGGAGTTTACTCAGACTCATGTCCATTGAGTCGGTGATGCCATCCAACCATCTCATCCTCTGTCGTCCCCTTCTCCCCTTGCCTTCAATCTTTCCCAGCATCAGGGTCTTTTCCAAGGAGTCAACTCTTTGCATCAGGTGGCCAAAGTATTGGAGTTTCAGCTTTGGCATCAGACCTTGAAATGAATATTCAGGACTGATTTCCTTTAGGAAGGACTGGTTGGATCTCCTTGCAGTCCAAGGGACTCTCAAGAGTCTTCTCCAAAAACACAGTTCAAAGCATCAATTCTTTGGTGCTCAGCTTTCTTTATAGTCCAACTCTCACATCTATACATGACTACTGGAAAAACCATAGCTTTGACTCGACAGACCTTTGTTGGCAAAGTAATGTCTCTGCTTTTTAATATGCTGTCTAGGTTGGTCATAACTTTTCTTCCAAGGAGCAAGCGTCTTTTAATTTCATGGCTACAGTCACCATCTGCAGTGATTTTGGAGCCCCCCAAAATAAAGTCAGCCACTGTTTCCACTGTTTCCCCATCTATTAGCCATGAAGTGATGTTTGCATTTTACTTCTTTGCATCATGTGGACTCAAGATCTTATCTGCTGACTCCATGTGGGCATTCACATCTAAGCCCTTACATTACCAAGTCTGGAAGCCTTCCCGTAGGCAGCTCAGGGTTTCTACACTGGTTTTCAGTTCTGTTTATTTTGTGTCCCTGGAAGATTTCCTCACTTTCTTATAAATCCAGATATTGCTTTTAAAAAGATATTTATTATAATCTACTTGGTATATTCTAGGTGTTTCATATTGGGAGGGTCTTCAAGTAACCTGATCTTCCAGAATACCGGAAATGAAAGCTGTGTTAGGCATTTCACATGGATTATTTTATTAATTTTTTACAGCAACCCTATAGTATATGTATTATTAGTGTAGGAAATCTAGGCATAGAGGGATTCAGCAGTGTTTCCAGGTCTCACAAGCTGGTAAGTGTGAAACAGCTGGGATTCCTCCAATGTCTAAATGATTCTGGTATGTAGACTTTTGTTCTCTTATGTCGCGAGGATAGAGAAACCCATTTGCTGGCCTGGGAACATTGTTTTGCCTGGGTCAGCAGTGTTAATAGAGTAGTATGATAACAGCCTCTCCTCTGGATGTGCATTTGCTATTGTCTTATTCCTGTAGCAAGGCCTGAAAAGTATTCTTTGTACCATAAGAGACAAGTGTCTTGAATTTCTCCCATTGCCTGTCCTGTCCAGCCTGTGGGCCATCTGAAAAAACCATGTTTGAGGTCCTTTATGAGGCCACTGTCAATTGACCTTCTGCTGCCTGACCAGAACACTCAGCCGCAGGAACGTTGGGCCTTCTGTGTCTCAGGTAGATTTTGAATGCTGCTGCTACCTCACTTCAGTCGCGTCCGACTCTGTGCGACCCCATAGACGACAGCCCACCAGGCACCGCCGTCCCTGGGATTCTCCAGGCAAGAACACTGGAGTGGGTTGCCATTGCCTTCTCTGGATTTTGAATGAGTTCTGTTTAAGCCATGGGCTCCTCTCTGCAAATCTGAGAAGTAATGAGCTTTCTGTTTGTCTCTGAATCTGCCCTGCAGACAGTGAGGGTGACCAGTGGCTCTGGCTTACCTGGGATGAGGTGTTTCTCGGGATGTGGGACTTTGAGTGCTAGCACTGTGACTTCGGGGGAAACCAGGACGTTAGTCAGTGCGGACCACTCTGGGATGTTGTTAACCAGATCAGTCCCAGCCCTTTGCCATGGGAGGCCAGAGCATCTTCTGGTTTCCAGATTTCCCTAGAGATGAAAGGAAGGGGATTTAATGGTGAGAAGAGGAGCACAGAGGACAGAAGATTCATTTCAAGGACATGTGCAATGAAGCAAAACCTCGCCAGGTATTTCCCAGCTGTTCCTACTTACACCCCAGCAGAAGATGGAGCAGCTTCTGAGGGACAGAAAGTAAGAGCGACGAGGGAGGGAGCTAAGATTTATAGAGCCTGGGTCCCTGTGCCAGGTGTTGGGTTAGATTCTTACTCTAGCTCTATTTTAGCATCTAGTCCTGCCTGGAACACTGAAGCAGACAGTATGATGCCTATTTTGAAGAAAAGGAAACGGAAGCTCAGCAAGATGAAGTTACTTGCCCAGTATCACCTGTTTGCAAAAAGTGATGCCTGGGTTCAAACCCAGGTGGATCTGACCTCAAAGCCTGAGCTTCTGCTATCTGGAACACAGCGAGGGGCTGAGGAGGAGCGCTCTTTATGCCAGCACTGATTTAGGGAGTTATGAGGTGAAGAAGCAGAGTGAAAGAGAGGCAGGCACTGCATGGTGTCACAGACCTTGCAAACACCCACTACGACCGGGAAGTAACAGATAGTGGCTGCTGCTCCAGCGGCATCATCAGGCTTGGGGGATTCAGGGAAGTGGGCAGCAGCGCTTGGGGTGCTCTCTGCCCGTACCCGGCTCCTTTTTCCTTTTCCCTCCACTGTATACTTCTACCCACTGTTGGCTTTGATGGCGTGTGTGGTCTGGAGGCTGGGCGTGGAGATAAAAATTCTTCCCTTCAGCTCTGCTGTTTGTAGACCACCGTGCGGGCAGTCCTGGTCCTCTGATGTTTGTATCTTTGCTCCATGTTGTTAGGTGCCTTAGTGCCTGATCTGAAGTCGCGAGCTTGGTCTCTCATGTCCCCACTTGCTCGTCTTTAGAACAGCCTTTCCACTGCCTGTCTGTTGCATTGTCAAACGCTGTATCAATATTAAACATTAGTAGGGCATCCTTGCCTATTAAACACATCCTAAGGACCCAATGATCGCAGCTGCTTTTAAAAGGCCTCTCGCAATATTTACCTACCTGGCTTCCTTCTATACCCTTAGCTGTGTTTTTCTGAAACAGCTGTGTCCGGAACAGAAGGCTCTTTTGTGCAAACTCATAAGTCACCTGTACTTATTTTGTGTATCCAGGGCTGTTATGTTCTGCAGCAAGCTATTTTTATTTAAATAAGAGTGGGTATTTGATATAATAGATTATTACATGTTCTGCATATAAATTACTAGGTCTTAGAAGCAAGAAATGAGTAATTTTGCCCTGAGGTAATGTAACAGCTACTGCGGAGTCACTAAAATCAATTAAATAGATCATTTGTGGTCAGGGCAGAAGCGTGGAATTACTACCTGAATAGCATTCAGCAGTCCTTCCCTTGTTTAATCATTCAACAACAAGTATGAAGAACCCAAGGTGAGTTTGAGACATTAGCTAAGTGGTGGGCAGGGCTACAAAGAAATATAAAACATGCAAACTCAAGGAGGCCAAAGACTTTACCAAATCCTTTCCATAGGAAGTGAACTGAAGTCATTGTCCTCTTTGATGGATAAAACTAAGCACCAGGGAATTAGGCTGGCTTACAAAGAAACTGGACATGGAAACAGAAGTGGGAGGGGTAACCTGCACAGTTTTGTTCAGGAGAACATAGAGTGAGGAAGAACAGGCAGCCTGAATCAGACCTCTAGACTCTGCCTCGAGAAGAACAGTTATGATGCAGGATGTATTCAGAGCCAGGGGCCTTTGTACTCAGCCTAGCTCTATTGCTTATTAACTGAATGATTTGGGACAAGTTACATAACCTCAGATATGCAGATGATACCACCTTAATGGCAGAAAGTAAAGAGAAACTAAAGAGCCCCTTGATGAAGGTGAAAGATGAGAGGCAAAAACCTGGCTTAAAACTCAACATTCAGAAAACTAAGATCATGGCATCTGGTTCCATCACTTCATGGCAAATAGATGGGGAAAAAATGGAAACAACAGCAGATTTTATTTTCTTGGGCTCCAGTATCACTGTGGACAGTGACTGCAGGCATGAAATTAAAAGACACTAACTCCTTGAAAGAAAAGCTATGACAAACCTAGATAGTGTATTAAAATGCAGAGACATTATTTTACTGACCAAGTTCCATCTAGTCAAACCTGTGATTTTTCCAGTAGTCATGTATGGATATGAGAGTTGGACCATAAAGAAGGCTGAGCACCAAAGAACTGATGCTTTTGAACTGTGATGCTGGAGAAGACTCTTGAGAGTCCCTTGGACAGCAAGGAGATCCAACCAGTCCATCCTAAAGGAAATCAGACCTGAATCTTCATTGGAAGGATGGATGCTGAAGCTGAAACTCCAATACTTTGGCCACCTGATGTGAAAAACTGACTCATTGGAAAAGACACTGACGATGGGAAAGATTGAAGCCTGGAGGAGAAGGGGGTGGCAGAGGATGAGATGGTTGGAGGGCATCACCGACTCAATGGACATAAATTTGAGCAAACTCCAGAAGATGGTAGAGGACAGGGAAGCCTGGTGTGCTGCAGTTTGTGGGGTCACAAAGAGTCAGATACAACTTAGTCACTGAGCAACAACAGTAATAAAAACAACTTAACCTCCTTGAGTTCCAGTTTCTTTCATCTGTCAAAAGGAATAATTGGACTGTTTACTGCAGAGTGATTGAAAGGATTAAATGAGATACTGTATGTGAAATGCTTGGCACGGAGTGGGCTCAAATAATAAGAAGGGTCATGATGCTTTTAACACTGGTCCACATGAAAGGACTGGGCACCACTCTCACTGTGGGGATGACCCCATGCTGCTCAGAAGACAGAGTTGTGAGGCTCTAATCCTGCCCTTGCTATTGATCTGTATCTCAGCTGGAAATGAGCTATCTCACCCGCTTTTCTCGTGGTCCCCAAAGAAGAATCCAGTTGTGTGTGCGAGTCATGGAGATGGTGGCATCCTTATCCAGGATAGAAGACCCTTTGCTACCAGTTTTCTCCCTAAGAATCACTTCATTCTTTGCCCACGAGAAACTTTTCATTTGCCTCTATATTTGAAGTGGAACCTCTGGGTTTTTGGGTCAGTGTCGTCCGGCCTGTGAGTCATCCAGGGCAGTCGTCCACTTTTTAATGAAGTGATTCAAGAATGTATTGTCGCAGGGCAAATTCGGTGGAGGGTGAGAGTTTAACAAATGAATCTGAGTGGTCTAGCCCCGCTCCTACACCACTTCCAGGAGCACAACACCCTTCAACCCTGATCCCACCCACTTCTTTGTCACCGTAAAATCCACCCAACAAGAATGGGTGGACCCAACTGAACTTCTTTTATTAAAGCACCGATGAGTGAAAGATACTGTAAAATAACACTTATGTCAGAAACTAAAGTCAAAATGATGTCTTACTTTGATAATTAATGTGATCAGACTTCACAGCAGAATATGCTAAATAAATTAGTCATTACATGCTTATGTTTCCTTCAATTATAGGTTATTGGTCTAATAATTGCTTCCCTGAACAGATGAATTGTCTCAATATTCTGCTTACTTTTGCCTATAAAGATGTGACTTTTTAAAACCAATATTCAATGAAAATACCTTTCTTCTGGCCTTGTTGTATAAAATAGAGAATTTTTTTTTTTTTTTTAATGGCAATTCATGGAACGCATGAGAACGACTTTGATTAGATTTAGCTGATTTTTGCTGGGTGTCTTCTCAGCATAAGTACCAGGGCCAGCCACTGAAGGGGACACAGGGGACAGACAAGGGAAAGGGTCATGATGACTCTGAGGGACTAAGAGCCAGAAAGGTCCTTGAAGAGTAGCATCAGAGGACAGTAGCCTTTTCAAAATGCTTTGCAGATAGCTGAACCTTGGAAGCAGAGAGGACGGTGGGGAAGAGTTTTCTGGGTTGAAGGCACGGCAAGGCCTGGGGAGGACAGAAGGAGGAGAGACCTCAGAGATGGCCATTCGCTGCTCTCTTTGAAGGGCCTTATTACATGTAGTTCCCTGAATGTTAGGAATCCCTGTGTCCCTTTAGGTCATTTCTAAGCACCTCAGTGTCACTGGCTAATAAGCAAAGAAGCCAAAATTCCACACTGGGTCTCTCTGATGCCTTTGAACATCTTGCTACTGCTTCTTAGACTTAAGGCACAACAGATTCACCTGGGGGCACTTTTGAGACACAGAATCCAGGATGTCACTGCAGATCGTCCCCAGAGCCTCAGGATTGGAGCCTGGGCAGGTGTACACGGGAAGTAAATGGCCTGGGGTAGTGCTTCTCAAACCTTGTGTGCGCCCAGGTTTTCTAAGGAGCTTGTTAAATGCAGAGGCCTGGGGCGGAATCTGTGTGTGGTGCTTAGTCGCTCAGTCGTGTCCAACTCTGCGACCCCAGGGACTGTAGCCCGCCAGGCTCCTCTGTCCATAGGGTTCTCCAGGCAAGGATACTGGAGTGGGTTGCCATGCCCTCCTCTGGGGGATCCTCCCAACTTAAGGATTGAACCCAGGTCTCCCACATTGCAGGTGGATTCTTTACTGTCTGAGCCATGAGGGAAGCCCAGGACCCAAGAGTTGGCATTTTCACAAGCACCCAGGTGGGGCTGACCCTCTAGGTCGCTAACTCTTTGGCTAGCAGGGCCCTGGGTTTCGGAACCGCAGCCAAGGTTGGGAATCACGGCACTCACTGGTCTACATGGTCTCCTGTTTCATGCTTAGTCGCTCTGCTGTGTCCAACTCTGCAACCCCAGGGACTGTAGCCCGCCAGGCTCCTCTGTCCGTGGAATTTTTCAGTCAAGAATACTGGAGCGGGTTGCCATTTCCTCCTCCAGGGGATCTTCCCAAGCTTCGCAGGTATTAAATACCCGGTTCTCCTGCACTGGCAGGCGGATCCTTTACCGTCTGAGCCCCCAGGGAAGCCCTGTTTAAACTGCTCTAAATATGAAAAGGGGCCAGAGAGGCCCAGAGCCGAGAGGCAGGAGGAAATCAAGCTTGGGGCTGGACTGTGGGGTCCAAGCAGGCGGTGATTTCAAAGGAGAAGGACGAGAAGGTAGAGCCGCCGGCTCCAGAGAGGTGCCGGGCCGAGCTCTGCGGCAGGCGGGCTCGAGCTGCCCTCCTGCCCCTGACAGAACCCACACACAAGGCCCTCAGAAGGACCCTCTGATTGAATAAATGTGTTCTTCGCGTAGGAGGAAAGCCCCAGGTTTAAAACTAATTTCCCTTCTGTGGGGCTGTTCCTCTCTTCCCCAGTGTAGACACACATTGACGTTCTCAGAGGAAATCAGTTGGTGCTTTGAAACAAACCCACACGAGGGAGGCACATACAGGCTTTGATAGAAAGATGGCCCTCCTGATTTGCTCTGGTTCCCAGACTGAGGAAATATTATTCATGTTCCAGTTATGTTGAAATGAAACACATTTTAAAGTTTTTTTTTTTTAATAATGGAAAAAACAGGTAATCCAAAGAAATGAATATAATTCCTTTAAACATTTTTTTTAAAATAAATCAATTTATTATTTTTAAAAATTTAAATAAGGAAATAGCTTCATTGTTTTTGAGTTTGGGTATAATTAGATCATGGATTTGGTCTCATTAGAAAGTGAATGTTTATCAAAGACCCTGTGAAGTGGATGGTGGGGAGTAGCCAAATATTGATACATACTGTTAATTTCTTTATAAAAAGATAAAAATTAGGATAAGTGAATGGCATCCATGGGTAGTGGAGCAAATGTCTTATTTTCCCAAAAGCCCCCATCTTGGCAATATTGTGTTGCTTAGGAACTGACAAAACATGTCTCTCTCTGTGTGTGTTTCTCCCTCTCTTTCTTTTTTTTTTTAATGGTCCCTTTGTGCCCTGATATTTTTCCAAGTTGGCAGCTGTGAGGAAAAACAATGTGATTTGGTTAGATGCAGCCTCCCTCTCTCAAGTCTGGAGCAGAATAGATAAGAACTTGTATGTCAGAATACAAAGTTTACTCAGCACCAGTCAAAAGCTTTTGATGTTGCCTGCCCAATCTGGCCTCGCATCTTTGAAGTTCTATTACACATGCTAGGGTTCCGTCAATAAGAAACAGACCTTTCTTTTCCCCTGCTAGTTAAAACATCTGCCTCCTGGAAACGCCCTGCATTAGAGCAGGTTAGAATAGTTACAGGGCTAGTAGAGACCCGAGCTTGGCCACGTCAGTGACTAGAAGAGGAATGTTTAAGGAACAGAAGTCATTTAAGAAAATCCTCAAGGATGTGGGGGTGATGGGAATATTTTCCCATTCCAAGATGGGAAGGGAGCAGAGTCAGCTTGGTTGGGTCTCTCATGAATGCAGTGGCTGACCAGGATGGTCTCCTCCTTTGGCTCTTTATGTAGGGCTGTATTCACATTATAAGTTTATAAGCCACATGTGATCTCCACTCCTTATCTGGAGCGTTAGCTGTTTCTCGGTGAATAGGAGCAGAGAGAAAAACAGGCTTATTGGTTTGTAGTGTCACTCTTTGCAATGTCATTTAAACTGCTCGGCAAATGGCTTATTTGTCAAAGAATATTGCTTTTTCCTGGAATGAAACCCAGTTACTGATTGCTGAAACCTATGGCTATCAGAAATGATATCACGATGCACTTCTGCTGCCTCACAGGGGTGCCCTTTGAGGGGACAGAGAGGAGAGGTGGGGGTGGGAGCCTTTGTTCCTGGAAATGAAAAGCATCTAAACAATGGAGTATATCTGAAGGACCGCAGATGCCAGGCTCTGTGCCCCAAACTCTGGCTTGTGACAAAAGCCTTTACCTCAGAGAGTTGGGTTCTGGAAATGTCAGAGATGGGTGGAGATCCAAGGAATATCGGTGAAGGGCAGGTGGGCAGACAAGCAGATGGACTGCAAACCAATGGCTGGTAGTCCCAGCTGCAAGTCTTGACTCCGTGGCTGTAGATCCCATACATCAGCTGTTAGGAGGCTGGGGAGTGAAAGTCAGAATGAAAAAGAACATAAGCCTGTGCCTCAGAAAATCCTTGCCAAAATGCTGAGCTTGGCGAGTCAATGGCAGGGCAGGGGCAAGTTGGTGTGCTAAGGGTAACAAAGTCATTGGGCAGATTAGTTGCTCTAAGACATCACTAGTACCCTCTTTCTGTGTCTTTTCCTCTCTTGATAGTATCTTTGTTTTCTCCCAATTTCTAAATTTGGTGCTCTCATAGTCTTCTGTTCTCCATGTTGTTCTACCTACCTTCAAATGCTAATGCAGGACTAGAATCTTTTCAGCTTATCCTGTCTAAGAATAAATGGCTAGAAATACTCAGTTGTTAATTCCTGTTAAGAGCATTTTGCTTTTAAGGGAAGAAGGAAAACAAAGTTTATGTCAAAGAAATGAATCTCTAATGGTGGAATTTCAGTCATTGAGTGGCAGAATTTAATTTCCCTGGTTACAATACCATGGAAGGTCTCTACTAACCTTGATGAGGAAAGATAAACAGACCTTTCCTTCAGTCAGTTTGAAAAATCATAGAGAAGAAAACCACAAGAGACCCAGAATTCTTACCTGAAACATTTAGGGATAAACCAAGTCATGGTCATATTATGATATGGATAGTGGAAGGTCTTGGTAAGGAGAGTCCATAGAGGTTTGGTCATACCTCTACAACTGCTGTGAGCCGTTCTAAGCCAGGTTTTAGGTATGTGGTAACATGGGAGAAAGTCTGAGGTCCTGGAAGTAGCACGTGGGTCAACCTGGCCGCAAACCAGACCAACCACGTGAGGGTGCTGGATGAGGGAAGGGTGAGGAGGGTCCTGGTCCCCAGGTCTGGAAGGCAGGACCAAGTCACTGTGGGCCCCAGTCTGGGGAGGAGCACCATGACATCCCCATCTGGCAAGAACCACGCTGTGCAGTCTGGACTGGAAGAGGGGGAGGCAGAGAGATGAGTCAGGGAAGGTCCCCAAAGGCAGTGAGGTCTTGGGAGCATAGCTCCATAGCCTGATGGCCACATCAGTCTCCACTCTGCCATCCTGTTGCTGGATGATTTAACCTTTGGGCAGGTGACTTAACCTGAGTTACAGGGTCTTTAATAAGATGGGGATGATACTGGTGTCTATCTCGCAGGATTCCTATGATGAAATGAATTTTAATATATGTATTTTTTATCCTGTATATCACCTGATCTGTGCGTGGCACATAGCGCGTTTGATGTCAGTGCTAGTGTTTATCGTTGTATCCAGATGTAAGGAGGGGAAGCACAGGCCCGCGGTGTCCACCAGGGGTGATGTTGGTGAAACAGTCTCAGCATCAGACCTGCAGTCGGGGCTTCAGATCCTACACGGGGAAGCTCTGTGCATCCAGGCAGAGGAGGGGCGTGCCCCCAGGAAGGCCGATGCAGCCTGTGAACTCTCCGTGGACACTTTTGTCAGAATTTAGCACCAAGCTCAGAAGGAAAACTGACCTTCACTTCTGTCCTCACATTCCCGCCTGGGGAAAAATTGGAAGAAATGGGCTCAACTTGCAGTTAGACACAAGGACATACAAGCTATATGGGGATTGTTAGAGCGCCATTCCTGAGATGGAAATGAGTTGCCAGCCCCTCACGGGTGGGTTGGAGGAGAACTGGCTTCCATTGCTGCCTCGTCTCATGTCCCATGGCCGGGCTTGGTGACCACATGGGCCGGGAGACACTTTCTGCACCTGCAGCCTTCATGCTCTGCTCACACCTCCAAAGCACCAATGACAGGTCAGCTGTCACCCTCTGAAAGAGAAGTGGCGCCAAAGTGTCCACTTCTGCTCCTGTCTGCTGCCTTCCCCCCCACTTCAACCACTCCCACTCCCCACCCCTACCCAGCTGTCATTAAAATGACATTTTATTGTTGAATTCTCCCTTAGTTGTCAGTCAGAATCTATCTGCCTACCCCTTTCTAAACTATTTTGGGTCAAAAGACAGAGCCTCTTATGGGGCTGAAAAGCCTGGAAAAGGAACTATTTATCTAAGGAAGGAAATAAGGTCCTTTTTTATTTTGGAGACCATCTAAGATTACTCTTAACAACTTTCAAATGTATGATAAAATATTATTAATTATAGTCACTCAACATTTAGAAAATAAGATCATGGCATCCAGTCCCATCACTTCATGGCAAATAGATGGGGAAACAGTGGAAACAGTGGCTGACTTTATTTTTTGGGGGCTCCAGAATCACTGCAGATGATGATTGCAGCCAAGAAATTAAGACGCTTACTCCTTGGAAGGAAAGTTATGACCAACCTAGACAGCACATTAAAAAGCAGATACATTACTTTATTAACAAAGGTCCGTCTAGTTAAGGCTGTGGTTTTTCCAGTAGTCATGTATAGAAGTGAGAGTTGGACTATAAAGAAAGCTGAGCACTGAAGAATTGATGCTTTTGAACTGTGGTGTTGGAGAAGACTCTTGAGAGTCCCTTGGACTGCAAGGAGATCCAACCAGTCCATCCTAAAGGAGATCAGTCCTAGGTGTTCATTGGAAGGACTGATGTTGAAGCTGAAACTCCACTACTTTGACCACCTGCTGTGAAAGGCTGACTCATTTGAAAAGGCCCTGATGCTGGGGAAAATTGAGGGCAGGAGGAGAAGGGGATGACAGAGGATGAGATGGTTGGATGGCATCACCGACTCAATGGACATGGGTTTGGGTAGACTCCGGGAGTTGGTGATGGACAGGGAGGTGTGGCGTGCTGTGGTTCATGGGGTTGCAAAGAGTCGGACACGACTGAGCGACTGAACTGAACTGAACTGATAGTCACTGTGCTATGCGTTGCATCCCTAAGAATTATTTATTTTACAACTGAAAGTTTGTACCTTTTGACCACTTTCACCCATTTTGCCTACTCTCTCTACCTCCCTCCCCCTGCAACAACCAGTCTATTCTCTGTGTCTATGAGCTTGGCCTTTTTTTTTTTTTTTTTTTTTTTTTTTTTTTAGTTTCCATATATAAGTGAAATCATATGGTATTTGTCTGTCTCTGTCTGGTTTATTTAGCATAATGCCCTAGTGGCCCACCTGTGTTGCCACAAATGGCAAGACTCTTCTTGGTGGCTGAATAATATTCTATTGTGTATAAATATATCTTATATATATATATGTATATACCACATTTCCTTTATCCATTTATCCATCAAAGGACACTTAGATTGTTTCCATATCTTGGCTATTTAAATAATGCTGCAGTAAACATGGGAGTGCAGGTTTTTTTGGTAAGTTAATACTCTTGTTTCCTTTAGCTAAATACCTAGCAGTGGAGTTTCTGGATCATATGGTACTTCTATTTTTGTTGTTTGAGGAACCTCCATATAGTTTTCCATAATAGCTGCACCAACTTACATTCCCACCAAGAGTGTACATTGGTTCCCCTTTCTCCAATCCTCACTGACACTTATCTCCTGTCTTTTTGATGATGGCCATTCTGAAAGGTGTGAGATGATATCTCACTGTAGTTTTGATTTGCATTTCCCAGATGACTAGTTGTGTTCAGCATCTTTTCCGTGTTCCTGTAGGCCATGTGTCAGTCTTCTTTTGAAAAATGTTTATTCAAATCCTCTGCCCATTTCTCAACCTTTCTTAAGGTTAATTTTTTTAACCATTTAATTGTTTGAGGTCCTTGTACATTTTTGATATTAATCTCTTATCAAGGAGGTACTTATTAAAGTACTTTGACTCTTCTAGGTGGGGAGAGAAGCTTGAGGAAATAGATGCAGGCAGGAAGGTCTATATGGTATTTGCTGAGTAACAAGTAGTGCTGTTTGGCTGAGATACAACTGATGAAGTACTTTAAAAATGACCTAGTCATTTACTTCGATTCTTGTTCATTGTTAGAAGCCACCAGAGGTAGAGGTTTTATTGCCATTTTATAGATAAGTGTACTGAGTTGAGGGCTTCCCAGGTGGCGCTAGTGGTCAAGAATCCACCTGCCAATGCAGGTGATGTGACAGAGGGGAGCTGGATCCTTGGATCAGGAAGATCTCCCGGAGGAGGGCCTGGCAACCCACTGCAGTATTCTTGTCTGGAGAATCCCATGGACAGAGGAGCCTGGTGGGCTACAGTCCGTGGCATTGCAGAGTCAGACATGACTGCATGTACATCAAACACACAGAGTTATAAAAGGTAGCAGTAATTGGTCCAAGGTGATATAACTACTACAGGCCCCAAACTTTCCTCTCCCCTATGCCCCGACTACGGGAGGTTTGTACCAGGAAATAGCAGGGGAGAGTTTGGAAGGGTATATTGAGGCAAGATTGAAAATGGACTTGAAAGGTTAAATTACCGTATTCTGATCACAGAAGGGAGCCAGCAGAAGTTCTTGAGAAGGAGAGCACAGTGGCCAGAGATCTGCTGTAGAAAGGGCCAACGGGAAACAATGGGCCGAGGGGAAACAGTCTAGTGGAGAACAGGAGAACAGAGCGGAAGCGGATGGCCAGACGGGTCGCAAGCTCTGCACCAGTGGTGGGGCAGAGGGACACAGCAATGGGGCGGGGGCAACTCAGGGACAGGAAGGATCCCTGGATCCGAAAGAACAGAAGAGGGGCCGGGAGCCAAAGGGTTCAGAAGCAGAGAAGAGAAGGAGCGAGGGCTGGTTTCAAGAGTCCCTTGCAGTCTGGTGAATTAGATCTGTCCACAGAGAGATGGCAACCAGAAAGCCACGTTCTAAAGTGGAGGTGACTCATTTCAGAGTTCTTATTTTCTTTCCACGGTGGGATCTGGAGGGGGCACAAGTGAGGGGGAAATGAAAGAAAAACACAAACAGTAAATATAGGCAGCTCCGGAGCCATAGCAAAGGCTTAAGTGGACACAATTTCCAACTGGTGTGATATGTTTAGAGACGGAAGCCCAGGCGCCGTCTGGATTGGCTTGGCTTGGATTCTTAGGTTGGGTTTCCTTGAAGCAGCACTCGGGATTCGTTGAGGAAGAGCTCTCTGAAGAGGCCTGTAAGGGGCTTAGGGAAGCTGGATAAGGCCAGGGAAGTCAGACACACGTGGGGCCGCAGAGCCCGTCTAATCCCAGGGGGCGCTCTGGAGCAAGGATTGCATCATGGCGGAAGTTGTCCTGCCAGCAGGCCGGTCAGCCATTGGCTGCGGGTCTTCC
Source organism: Cervus canadensis (assembly GCF_019320065.1). Classification (NCBI taxonomy): domain Eukaryota; kingdom Metazoa; phylum Chordata; class Mammalia; order Artiodactyla; family Cervidae; genus Cervus; species Cervus canadensis. The sequence continues at coordinate 10,453,840 of NC_057398.1, forward strand.
GGAGGTGGGGGCTTCTAAACGCCCTGGCGTCTGTAGCTGAGGTGGCACCAGTCAGCCACGGGCGGTCTCTAGCCATCAGCGCAAGTGTGAGCACTTTAAAGCCACGCTTTATCTGCAGCAAGTGGGAAGACAGCAGCTTCCAATAATGGGTGTCCACCGCCTTCATTCAAGGCTTTTACCTGTTGTGGTCCTCTTCACTCTTCATTCCTGTCATTGATTTTGTTTGCTTTCTCTGGCCTTATCAGGCTTTTTCAGGCCTTTGTGCTGTTCCACATGCTATTCCCTGTGCTCAGAAAGCCTCTTTTCCCCTTTCTCTGTCTGTTGCGCATTTAATCATCATTTCAGACGAAGCTAAAGCATCAGTTCCTCTGTGGAGCCTTCCTACTCTTCTCAGGCAGGAGCTGACTCTGACTTCCTCTGTAACCCATAGCATCTTGCATCTATGGGTATCAGAACATTATGAAATGTTGCTTTTATTTTTTTTTTTTCTTGTGTATCTGTGTTCTGTATACTCTTTGCATTCTTGGAGGACAGGAAGTATATATTTAAAAATATTTGGTTCTGAACCCCCAATTGCTGTCCTCTGTGTCTGGCACATAATTTGAATATGGGCTTACTGAGAATGCCCCGAAGGAAGGGGCTGCAACCATAAGGTGCAAGTGAATGGGGGAAGGAGAGCCTGATTTCCAACATAGTGTACTCTCCATGTGGGTGTTTTGGGTAAATGGCTTAATTCTTCTGGACTGAAAACTACTGTCCATAAATATGCCTGCCCTTGGACACGAGCTCGGTCCTGTTCTCCAGTGGCTTTGGGATTCTCCTGCCAGGTCAAAATGAAACCGAGGCAAACATGGCCTCCATCTGGTATTGGCCAGAAGTGCCTAAATTCCTTCCTGACCGCGTGCAACCCTGCTGCTAACCTTCATCAGCCACGATCCCATGATCGATGGTGAACACATCCTTAAATCAGCAAGAACATTTAAAAATGTATATAAACATTGAAGCATGATGCTTACCCATTTATTTTAAAAGACAACTTTACATAATTCATGGGGCTTCTAGAGTTTTGAAGTAGGAAGGATGGTTTTGGGGTGAGAGGAATAATGGATTAGAGTACTTCAATTGGGATAAGGAGAAGGGAACAGGAAAGTTAAGTAATCTGGTCAAAGTCACATAGCTCATAAATGATGGGGCTTTTTTGAACTTTAAAAAATATATAAAATCAATTTTATCGAGTTATAATTCATATACAATAAAGTATACCCGCTTTAAGTATAGAGACTGATGCGTTTCAATGAATACACTCGCCTATGTAACATTTCCAAAATCAAGATACAAGACATTTTCATCACCCTCAAAAGTTCCTTCATGCCCCTTTATAGTCAGTTCTCCCATCTCTGGCCTAGACATCCAGTGCTCTGCTTTACGTCACTGCTTTTTCTAGAATTTCATTTGAAATGAATGATACCGTATGTAGTCATCTGTGTCTGGGTTTTTTCCACTTGGCGTATTGTTTCAAGATTCGTCCTTTGGTATAACATTAGTGGTTTGTTGGTTTTCTTGCTGAGGAGCTTCCCACTGTGTGGATGTCCCGCATTTATTCATTCAGCCCCAGGTGATGGGCTTGGAGCTGTTCCAGATTTGGAGCTACAGTGTGTAATGCTGCTCTGAACATTTGTGTGCAGGTTGTTGTGTGGACATGTTTTTGTTTCTCTTGGGAAACGTCCTAGGAATGCAATTGCTGGGCTGTCTAGTAAGTATTCATTTAATCTTACAAGAGAGTGTCCAACTGCTTTTCCAAGTGGTTGCACCATTTTCCATTTCAAGCAACAGTGGATGAGGATTTCACTGTGGAGCTTAATTCTGAGCTGAGGTCCATCTGATTGTGAAACCCAGGTCCTTTCTCCCCTGTGTACCAGGCATATTCATATTCCCAAATCTGAGCGTATGTGTCAGTCATCCAGGGAAAAGTATTAGTCACTCAGTCATGTCCGACTTGTTGCAACCCCATAGGGGGTTGCAGGATACTGGAGTGGGTTTCCATTTCCTTCTTCAGGGGATCTTCCTGGCCCAGGGATTGAACCTGGCTCTCCTGCATTGCAGGCAGATTCTTTACCGTCTGAGCCACCAGAGGAACTCTATGCATGAATCATCCTGTGAAACTGTTACAAATACAGATTTAGGACCCCATCCTTCAGAGTATCCGATTCAGTAGGCCTGGAGTAGAGCTTGGCAATTTGCATCTTTAACAGATGGCCCCAGAAGTTTGGGGTGATGCTGGTCCACACAACACTCTTTGAGAAAGTGTGCTATGTAGTTCACCAGATTTTCCAGAGAAAATCCCCCACACCCCCAAGCAGAGACATCTGGTATTCTAACAGGGAAATGGCTGCACTTAACAAATGCCAACATCTGGCTCATCCAGCTGTTTCTCTATCACCATTATCTATGGATGCTGTAGATGAAGAGATAAATGGCAAGGAATGGTGGATAATTTCCAAACCTTTCTGAAGTGACTTTGAAATGTATGTTTGTGCTTATTTTTTTCCTGATCGTCTGCTCCTAGGGAATCATGTCAAGCAAATACAGAGACTGCATTTTCAGGATAGAAGTCAGGAATTTCTGAGAAACTGTGTAATTTCCCTGACTGCTAAAGTCCTCCAGGACACCAAGTATAGGCTTTGAAAAGATGAGTGGTTCTCAAATGTCCTGTACATATGAATCTCCCAGGGCATGTGTTGCTAAGCAGTGCTTGGCAGGACTCCCACCAGGAAACTGCCTTGGATTATAGACATCCCAGGTATGACCCATGATGGTGGTGGGTGCTGAACCTCACTCTGTGAAATGGACGTAAACCGTTGTTTCTCCGTCTCTCTTCAGGGCAAGAGGAAATGGTCAATTCCAAAGAATTATAGCCAAAGAAACAGGAGTTTGTTATTATTAATAGTATTATCTGTAGTCTTCTCAGTTGGTGTTAGGATGTGGTAGGTAAGAAACTGTTCCTTGGATGGGACTTACCTCGTGGTCCATAGACTAACACTGCACTCCCAATGCAGGGGGCCTGGGTTCGACCCCCTGGTCAGGGAACTAGACCCCACATGCCATAACTAAGAGATCCTGCATGTCACAGCAAAGATCGAAGGTCCTGTGTGCTGCAACTAAGACCCGGCACAGCCGAATAAATAAATAATATTTAAAAAGAAAAGGAAAGTGTGTGCTAATAATTTAAAAAAAGGAGACTAGACCTTGGAATCAGACCTTCAGCTCCACCAGTTACTAGGTGTGTGGTCGTGGGATAGTATCCTAAGCCTCAGTTGTCTCATCTGTAAAATGGCAATAATACTTCTTTCACTGTCCTCAGCTGTCTATGGCTGTGATGGTTGATTGAGATCCCTCCCAGAGCCTGGCATATAGTTAGCTCGCTGGGTGAATGTCAGAGGAGCAACATTGTCACCTGCTCTCATTCCCTGGGCCCCTGTTGGTCCAGGGTCGCAAATGGCAAGTCCTCATTATGCTCAAATTCCCTCTGGAGAACCTGGGCCTTCAGCAAGATGTGGAGCTGGCCCTCTTCCCTTCTAACCAGGGAGCTTGTGGACAAAGCATTTATTCCACCCCTCTTCTCCCCGGGGAATGAAAAGTGCTCCCAGCCCCCAGGCCCTCAGCCGTGTCCCCAGGGAGCCAGAACTCATTGCTACTTGTCACTTCTTATCTGATCTCCAAATAACACAAAGGCAACTCCTGCCCAGTGAAGGTCTGATTGGAAGTGACCTTCAGACACCCGGGCGTGTGAATGTGTGAGAACAGGCCCGGCCTGGCACAAGGAATCTGTCTTCTCCCAGCTCCACCTCATCCTGGGGATGGGGTCCTGCCCCTCCCCTCTGCACCCCGCCTTGCCTCTGGGGGGCCCCCCAGAGCGGGACAGAAGTACCTTCCTTCCTGAGATTTCTCAAGCTCAGCAGACTGTCTGCAGGTGGAGAGAGGAGCAGAGTTTTCTGGGTCTCTCTACACAGACCCTGGGCACAGCCCAACAAGCCTTGCACAGAGAGTCCAGGGCCAGCAAAGAGCAGGTGCCCAGGATGATGTTCAGGTCAGGGACCAGGGGCTGCCTCTTCTCAGGCCTCCTTAGCCTCAGAGGGAGATGAGACGTGCTCAGTGGAGAGCAAGGGGGTCTCGCCATTAGAACTCGACTCTGCCTTCCTGTCTCCAGTCTCCCCCGCCCAGATTCCAGGCTCAAGTTCCTTTCTTGACAGTCACGTTCCGTCTCTCCAGAACACTCTTTCTTTGGAATTCTTCGCTCCTGCTCTGAAGCGCATTTCCCTCCCCTCCCCTTTGCCATACACAGTGACCTTGGCATGTCTGCCAACACTCAACATCGTGAGGCTTTATAAACCTCATATCTCAGAAGGGGCTGACATTACATTACAAGAGGATCTGTAAACCTCCCCGGGATGACTGATGTCTTTTTTAAACAACAGACCAAGACTTCATTTAAATTAGTAACATGGAGATTAGAGGCGCTCTCTCAGCCCCTGGCTTGGCCACGCCGCGACGCTGGGAATATCAGTCACATGAAAGCTGTTAAGTTTGAGATGGAAATAAATCTGGGAGCCTGTAAAAACTGTCAGCAGGTCAGGGAAGTTTATGAACTCTTGCTGTATCTAATCATAAATCATCAGAATAAGCTAAAACTGAGAAGAAAAATGTCCTCTTTTGTAATCTAATGCTGTCTGTTAGGGCAATAAAACTCAAATGAAATGCATGCATTGCAATTTTTAGCTGATACTTTACATTATTAGCAGAGTGAAGGAAGAGACTCAACTTAAAAGAGTGAGACAGATGAGGGTAAGGCCACCGTCCTCCTAAGGCTTAATCCTCAGCTTCGTGGCTCTTTCTTCCCCTCCCACCGCTGTGGGCCTCAAAAGCAGGAAGTACACAGATGCCGGGTGATACGGATGCCAGGGACTTAGGTGCTGAGAGACAGGTAGTGGGTGTCCTGGTGGTGGCCTTGGAGGTCACATGGCCGGGTCTCAGCTCCCAGGGGCTTTCCACACTGCCCTTATTGGCCCAGATGACATTCCCACACTTTCAGAGGGTAGAAGGTATGGGCAAAGCTCTCCTTGTTCCCATCAGCCTCGACATGTACCCTCATCCTCCAGGCCCTTTGGGGGTGACTCATTTCCAAGCCAACTTCTCAGGCTCTCCTCTGTATCCCTGAAAACCCTCAGTGATGACTCAGCTGTCTCATGCCTTTCCCTCGTTTTCTGTGGTGTTTGATGCTAAGGATCTCCTTTTGCCTTTATGTCTTCTGGGACCTGCCCAGGAATTAACAAAGCCTCAAGCAACCGTGGCAGTTTTGTGAGGAAAAGGGCTGTTTCATTCACATCAGCTGTATATTGTATGCCTGATTTGTGCTGGGTGCCAGAGACCCAAAGAGAAATAAGTCAATACTCCACAAGAGGGTGGGAGGAAGGTGGGGCAGTCCTGGGCTCCTGCTCCAGATATCAAGTGTGGCATCCACTTGATGGATGCCCCTTGTGGATCTTCCTAAACGCTGGGAAGATATGAAAGGCTCGAGATGGAATGGGGCAAGAGCCAGATGCCTTCGAGAAGGTGGAGGGTTTTCATGAGGTGGGTGGTGAGCTGCCATTATTCACGCCTGCTGATAACTCTGCAAGAGAAACAGCTCATCTAATGCTTTGACCAATGCAGGCCTTGGAGGATTTGATATATAAAAGAATGAATGAAATGGGTTTAAGGTAAAGCAATTGAGATTTTGATTGACTAGATGGTAGAACTTCTGGATCTTTGAAATGTTCAAAAATTGGAATAAGGTAGCCCAGGGAGCTTGTGAAGACCCCATCCCTGAGGATCATCCAGAAAACATTAAATTCCCACTTGTCTAAGTTTAGATATCCTCCTGCAAGAAGGCAAGAGTCTGGGCAAGCTCATCTGTGGAAGTCCCACTCAGCACTCCTCTCTGCCCTGTACTCAGCTGAATTGTAGGGTGGGAATCCTCCTCCAAGAAGCCGTTGGCATGCCCCCACACCCCATACCTGTGCTCCTAACAGCACCTCCCTGGGCTCTTCTCACTGGTCCTCTGTGACTCTCTTTTCCTGGTGGAAATAGAGCAATGGGCAGATTCTTCTGCAGGGGACTTGTACTCAGTTAGGGATCAGCATGGCAGGTGGTCATCCCCACTTGGTCTCAAGTTGGGGGACCAGATGAGCCTCATGAAGAGTGAACTTCCCAGAGTAGGCTCCCAAAAGTAAATAGAAGGTTGGATGGCATCACCAACTCAGTGGTCATGAGTTTGAGTAAACTCTGGGAGTTGGTGATGGACAAGGAAGCCTGGTGTGCTGCAGTCCATGGGGTTGCAAAGAGTCAGACATGACTGAGCGACTGAACTGAACTGAGAACAGGAGACAAAAAAGTAGAATTGATTAGAGGGAGATGCTGAGCTGTGATGCAATCTTTGCTGAGGCTGCTGATGACATATGGGAGCTCTGAAGATGGGATGACCCTTCAGGGATGACCTGAGTTGAGGTGAGGGAACTGAGCATTTTTACCCTCATGCTGATGAGTTACAGCAAGTGGGCTGCTCTAGGAAGTGGGTGTGACCCTGGTTGAGGGGGCTGTCTTCAGCTGAGGCCATTCCCAGAGATGACTGGCATCCTGGGATGGTCTGCTGGTAGCACTTCTGGCAGATAGATGGTCAGGGTGGTGGCCAGTCCATTCCCAAAGGGAGGTCCGGGTAGCACATTACAGTGTCCATCACAGCCACCCTGCACACTTCAGAATCACTCCTTATATGTTCTCAGAGCAGTTCCTCCAGGACTCAGTGGGGATTTCATCTCTCTCAAGAAAATTTGGAAGAGGACAGTTATGGGAACAAGTTATATACCCAAACAGCTTCCCAGGTGGCACTAGTGGTAAAGAACCTGCCTTCCAAAGCAGGGGATGTTAAGAGATACGGGTTCAATCCCCAGGTCAGGAAAATCTCCTGGAGGAGAATACTGCAACCCACTCCACTATTCTTGCCAGGAGAATCCCATGGGCAGAGGAACCTGGCAGGCCATGTTCCACAGGGTTGCAAAGTGTCAGACATGACTGAAGTGACTTAGCGCACACACACACACACACACACATAGCCCACATAGATGAGTTTTGCTATATTTGTCCATTCACTGTCAAAATTGGGCAAGAGAAAGCCAGAAGAAAGTGAAAGTTGCTTCAGTCAGTTCAGTTCAGTCACTCAGTCACGTCTGACTCCTTGCGACCCCATGAATCGCAGCACGCCAGGCCTCCCTGTCCATCACCAACTCCCGGAGTTTACTCAAACTCATGTCCATCGAGTTGGTGATGCCATCCAGCCATCTCATTTTCTGTCATCCCCTTCTCCTTCTGCCCCCAATCCCTCCCAGCATCAGGGTCTTTTCCAATGAGTCAGTTCTTCGCATGAGGTGGCCAAAGTATTGGAGTTTCAGCTTCAACATCAGTCCTTCCAATGAACACCCAGGACTGATCTCCTTCAGGATGGACTGGGTGAATCTCCTTGCAGTCCAAGGGACTCTCAAGAGTCTTCTCCAACATCACAGTTCAAAAGCATCATTTCTTCAGCACTCAGCTTTCTTCACAGTCCAACTCTCACATCCATACATGACCACTGGAAAAACCATAGCCTTGACTAGATGGACCTTTGTTGGCAAAGTAATGTCTCTGTTTTTTAATATGCTATCTAGGTTGGTCATAACTTTCCTTCCAAGGAGTAAGCGTCTTTTAATTTCATGGGTGCAATCACCATCTGCAGTGATTTTGGAGCCCCCAAAAATAAAGTCTGACACTGTTTCCCCATTTATTCCCATGAAGTGATGGGACCAGATGCCATGATCTTAGTTTTCTGATGTTGAGCTTTAAGCCAACTTTTTCACTCTCCTCTTTCACTTTCATCAAGAGGCTCTTTAGTTCTTCTTCACTTTCTGCCATAAGGGTGGTGTCATCTGCATATCTGAGGTTATTGATATTTCTCCCAGCAATCCTGATTCCAGCTTGTGCTTCTTCCAGTCCAGCATTTCTCATGAATGTACTCTGCATATAAGTTAAATAAGCAGGGTGACAGTATACAGCCTTGGCGTACTCCTTTTCCTATTTGGAACCAGTCTGTTGTTCTATGTCCAGTTCTAATTGCTGCTTCCAGACCTGCATATAGGTTTCTCAAGAGGCAGGTCAGGTGGTCTGATATTCCCATCTCTTTCAGAATTTTCCACAGTTTATTGTGATCCACACAGTCAAAGGCTTTGGCATAGTCAATAAAGCAGAAGTAGACGTTTTTCTGGAAGTCTCTTGCCTTTTTGATGATCCAGCAGATGTTGGCAATTTGATCTCTGGTTCTTCTGCCTTTTCTAAAACTAGCTTGAACATCTGGAAGTTCACAGTTCACATATTGCTGAAGCCTGGCTTGGAGAATTTTGAGCATTACTTTTCTAGCGTGTGAGATGAGTGCAATTGTGCGGTAGTTTGAGCATTCTTTAGGATTGCCTTTCTTTGGGATTAGAATGAAAACTGACCTTTTCCAGTCCTGTGGCCACTGCTGAGTTTTCCAAATTTGCTGGCATATTGAGTGCAGCACTTTCACAGCATCATCTTTCAGGATTTGAAATAGCTCAACAGGAATTCTATCTCCTCCACTAGCTTTGTTTGTAGTGATGCTTTCTAAGGCCCACTTGACTTCACATTCCAGGATGTCTGGCTCTAGGTGAGTGATCACACCATCATGATGATCTGGGTCATGAAGATCTTTTTTGTACAGTTCTTCTGTGTATTCTTGCCACCTCTTCTTAATGTCTTCTGCTTCTGTTAGGTCCATACTATTTCTGCCCTTTATCGAACCCATCTTTGCCTGAAATGTTCCCTTGGTATCTCTAATTTTCTTGAAGAGATCTCTAGTCTTTCTCATTCTGTTGTGTTCCTCTATTTCTTTGCATTGATCACTGAGGAAGGCTTCCTTATTTCTCCTTGCTATTCTTAGTTGCTTAGTTGTGTCCAACTCTTTGTGACCCCATGGACTGTAGCCCACCAGACTCCTCTGTCCATGGAATTCTCCAGGCAAGATTACTAGAATAGGTTGCTATTCCCTTCTCCAGGGCATCTTCCCAACCCAAGGATTGAACCCACGTTTTCTGCGTTGCCGGCAGAGTCTCTGCTATCTGAGCCACCAGGAAGCCCCACCCCCTTCTGTAACAACAGCCCTGCCTCCTCCTGCAGGCCAGGGTCTACTCCCTTTCCCAAGATGGCCACTCCTCCTCTTGACGGCTCATTCTTGCACACATGAAGCCCAAAATGCAGTTACTCATGATCCAGCTTTTACTAGCTTTCTTGGTTGCCTCAAATGAACTTCCCAGGAGCCACCAAATTCTACACTGTTCCTATGATTACTTTCCTCAAATACCTCATTCATTGCCCCCGCTAATGAATCCCCCTCAGCCAGCACATCATCCTATTTTATCACGTAGGAAAGTGCTGACAGGGCTGCAACCTTGAGCGGGGCTCTCTGTGCCTGTCCCAGCACCAGGGATGGGGTCCTTGTTGCCAGCCAGGGGCTGAGAGATCTCATTTTCTCACTTCTGATACCAACAGTCACACTTGGGGCCCCCAAGGAGCAGAATCAGATAAAGATTATGTGTAAGAATTGAGTAGGGGGTGCTAATATTTATGAAAGAGAAGTTAATGAAACAGGGTTAGGTAGTGGGAGAAGTTGGACTGTGCTGGCCTCAGTAGACCCTATTGTTGAAGTGTGTTATTCACACAGTCCTTACTTTTTGTGACCCCATGGACCCCAAGCCCACCAGGTTGATCTGTCCAAGGAAGAATACTGGAGTGGGTTTCCATTCTCTTCTCCAGGGGCTCTTCCCCACCCAAGGATTGAACCACGTCTCCTGCATTGTAGGCATATTCTTTATTATCTGAGCCACCAGGGAAGCCCCAGGAGACCCTGTGGGGGTGTGCCCCTTCAGAGGTGTCTTGACTTGGGGCAAGAGAGATAGAACTCTATTCCTTTGTGTCAGTCTATTGATGGATTTGCCCCCCGCCCCCAGAAGGAGAGTTGCCTTGGGCCAGGCAAATCTCTTCCACTTAGATAATACCCAGAGGAGGTTGGGGATGGCTTCCTTGGTGGCTCAGATGGTAAAGCGTCTGCCTGCAATGCTGGAGACCCGGGTTCAGTCTCTGGGTCAGGAAGATCCCCTGGAGAAGGAAATGGCAACCCACTCCAGTACTCTTGCCTGGAAAATTCCATGGATGGAGAAGCCTGGTAGGTTACAGTCCATGGGGTCGCAAAGAGTTGGACACGACTGAGCAACTTCACTTTCACGTTTTTTCACTTTCAAGGGTTGTCTGCAGGCAATGCTTCCAGCCGTTTCAGTTCAGTTCGGGCGCTCAGTCGTGTCCGATTCTTTGCAACCCCATGGAATGCAGCATGCCAGCCCTCCTTGTCCGTCACCAACTATCAGAGTTTACTGACACTCATGTCCATTGAGTCAGTGATGCCATCCAACCATCTCATCCTCTGTCATCCCCTTCTCCTCCTGCCTTCAATCTTTCCCAGCATCAGGGTCTTTTCCAATGAATCAGTTCTTCACATCAAGTGGCCAAAGTATTGGAGTTTCAGCTTCAACATCAGTCCTTCCAATGAATATTCAGGACTGATCTTCTTTAGGATGGACTGATCTGCTTTAGGTTGGATCTCCTTGCTGTCCAAGGGACTCTCAAGAGTCCTCTCCAACACCACAGTTCAAAAGCATCAATTCTTTGATGCTCAGCTTTCTTTATAGTCAAACTCTCACATCCATACATGACTACTGGAAAATCCATAGCCTTGACTAGATGGACCTTTGTTAGCAAAGTAATGTCTCTGTTTTTTAATATACTATCTAGGTTGGTCATAACTTTCCTTTCAAGGAGTAAGCATCTTTTAATTTCATGGCTGCAATCACCATCTGCGGTGATTTTGGAGCCCCCAAAAATAAAGTCTGTCACTGTTTCCACTGTTTCCCCATCTATTTCCCATGAAGTGATGGGACCAGATGCCATGATCTTAGTTTTCTGAATGTTGAGCTTTAAGTCAACTTTTTCACTCTCCTCTTTCACTTTCATCAAGAGGCTCTTTAGTTCTTCTTCACTTTCTGCCATAAGGGTGGTGTCATCTGCATATCTGAGGTTATTGATATTTCTCCCAGCAATCTTGATTCCAGTTTGTGCTTCCTCCAGCCCAGTGTTTCTCATGATATTCTCTGTATATAAGTTAAATAAGCAGGGTGACAGTATACAGCCTTGGCGTACTCCTTCCCCAATTTGGAACCAGTCTGTTGTTCCGCGTCCAATTCTAACTGTTGCCTCCTGACCTGAATACAGATTTCTCAAGAGGCAGGTCAGGTGGTCTGATAGTCCCATCTCTTTCAGAATTTTCCACAGTTTATTGTGATCCACACAGTCAAAGGCTTTGGCATAGTCAATAAAGCAGAAATAGATGTTTTTCTGGAAGTCTCTTGCTTTTTTGATGATCCAGCAGGTGTTGGCAATTTGATCTCTGGTTCCTCTGCCTTTTCTAAAACTAGCTTGAATATCTGGAAGTTCACAGTTCATGTATTTTAAAGGTATAAAATCTTCATTCCTGAAGAGGGATTTAAGTGGGTGGTGCATTTCAGCATCTCTTGCATGATTGATTCCCACAATTTAATATGATCAAAGAAAACGAGGATTGAAATCAAAAGGTATTGGATTTGGTACTCAAAAACCCCAGTGACTTCTGAGTTACTGAGTTGAAGGAAACACTAGAAGAGGAATGTAAAAAAGAAAAAAGAAAAAGAAAGTTATGCGTCTCAGGTTATTTTTTTGGTCAAAGGTTCAGTTGAAATTGGATAAGAAATAAAAATTAAACTGAAGGTATTAGAATTCAGAGTTGCAAACTTGTAGGCTAAATAAGGCCAGCAGTCTTATTTTGTCTATATAATTTTAATAATTAAATTATTCTATTTAAAAAGTTGAATGTTTAGCTTTTCTGGAAAAATCAAAGATTTGGGTTACAAATAGGCCTGTATTCTGATGAAGCAGCAATGATTTGAGCTGAGTGATTTTGCTTCTTCTAAACGGAACCAGTGCTCTCCAGTTGGCCACAGCCCCCACCCCTCCCTATTGTGCTTTGTGAAAGAAAGTGAAGTTGCTCAGTCGTGTCCGACTCTGCAACCCCATGGACTGTAGCCTACCAGGTTCCTCCATCCATGGGATTTTCCAGGCAAGAATACTGGAGTGGGTTGCCATTGCCTTCTTCAGGAGATCTTCCCGACCCAGGGATTGACTCTGGGTCTCCCACATTGTAGGCAGACGCTTTACCATCTGAGTGACCAGGGAAGCTATTGTGCCTTACTCATATACTATTGCCAAATCTTCGTAGGGACTTGAGTTTACAATCACATTTTTATCTGCTTTGTGAATTGTGATATTGGTTGAGCCCTTAATGTATCACTGGGTTTTTCCAACTGTAGGAGTTACATGGGATTTTATATATTCATTCAATAATTTGAAATATTGAAATTTCCATTTTGCTGAGCTTCTGGGTCCTAAGGCACAGTCATGAGCAGAAGGGGTGAGCTCTCTGCTTACATTCCAGGGGAGAGGCACACATTAAACAAGCCAGTCAATTAGTGAACAGTGATGTCAAATAGTTGTAAGAAAGATCAACAGAATTGTAAGAACAGATGAAGAAAATCCAGCAGAGAGCTGTGAAAGAGTGTAAGTCTGGGGTTCAGGAAGGGAGTGGAGACTAGTGGGATTTCAGGCAAGATATCACTTAGGATGAGAGAAAATCAGCTGAGTATGATCTAGGGCTGGGGCGAGCAAGAAAAACAGAGGGTCCATTAATTGCACCGGGCCTGAGGTGGACATGAACTTGAGGTACTCAAGCAGGCTATCAAGGGCTTCCTTGATAGCTCAGTTGGTAAAGAATCCATTTGCAATGCAGGAGACCCTGGTTTGATGCCTGGGTTGGGAAGATCCGCTGGAGAAGGGATAGGCTTCACACTCCAATATTCTTGGGCTTCCCTTGTTGCTCAGCTGGTAAAGAATCTGCCTGCAATGCTGGAGACCTGGGTTCGATCTCTGGGTTGGGAAGATCCCCTGGAGAAGGGAAAGGCTACCGTCTCCAGTATTCTGGCCTGGAGAATTCCATGGACTGTATAGTCTATGTGGTTGCAAAGAGTCAGACACTACTGAGCAACTTTCAGTTTCACAAGCAGCTGAAGGAAGGCCAGTGTGGCTGGGTCCAGTGATGGGGAAGACAATGAAGCCATAGAGGCAGGCCCCCAACCCCCACCCTAGTAAAGTTGCAGAAGCCAGTCTGAGAAACGTGCATTTCATTTTAAGAAAAATGCTAAGTCACCAGAAGACTTTTAGCTGGAGAGATGTGTGATCATTTGTGCTTTCATTCGGGTCACTCTGGCTGCTGGGTGGAGGATGGATTTTCAAGGGGTGCAGGGGAGGGAGGGAGCAGGGAGACTAGTTAGGAGGCTACTATGATCACCCAGGTGAGAGGAAAATGGTTTGGAATGCTCTGGGATGCGCTCCTGAAGGGTTTACAGTCAAGTTGGGAACAGAGAATGTGCATGCATGCATTCATTCACACATGCTTGTGCACACACACACACACACATACACACACACACACATGTTGCAAATAGATGCAGATGGATGCAGAAGCATCTGCCTAGCAGATAGATGCAGAGGTGTTCGGATTGCAAAGAACAGAGCCTTGAGCACCCCAGGCTGGAGGGCATGCTGATAATTTCTAAGAGGAAGCTGCTGGGAAAGGCTTCACGGTGGAAGTGAGTTTGGAGTTGACAGAGGTCATGGATGAGAGGAGGGAGAGGCGTTCCAGGTAAGGGGAAAGGTGTGAGCAAAGGCCCAGCATAGGCAGGAACCCGTGCAGGAGTGTGAGGAGAGTGTGGTGGAGCCAGGATGCTGTGGGCCTGGCGGGAGGTGTGAGGGCCACAGAGGAAGTTGGTGGGCAGCTCAGACCTGCCCAGGCCAATACACCGGCCACTAGCTGCTCAGAGCTTGATTTTTACCACTGCTGTCTCCCAGGGGGGTGTGGTTAAGCAACGTGTCAAGAGCTACTGCGTGTCTGTGATTGATATCTGCTACTTTTAATCTTGGTAATTCCAAGGGCATTCTCACTCCCGTGTCTGTTGAGTACTTGACATGTAACCAACGAAACTAAGGCAACTGAATTTGAAATTTAATTCAAATTCAAATTTAAAACTTGAAGCCACGAGGACCATTTTTTCCCTATTAAACAAAACTTCAGTGCTTCAGCAGGTTTGTTTGACTTGAATCGTTGAAAGCCTAGCATCCATACTGAGGTGTGCTGTATACATAAACTCTACTCCAGATTTCCAAGGCATGGCATTCAAATAAAAAAGTAAAATATCTCATAAATAATTTTATATTGATTGCATGTTGAAATTAGAATTTTTGGTTCATGGAGAAAATAAAATGCTATTAACATTAATGTCATCTTTTTGTTTTTTACTTTAAAAAATATGATTACTAGAAAACTTAACATTGCATATGACTCCAACTGTATTTCTGTTTGACAGTACTGCTCTAGAGAACCAAGGTGAAGAGCTCCTGTAATTTCTCATTCAGTAATTTAGAGTTGACTTTTAATCAAAGTCCTCAAGTAGTGATTGCATATACCACCCCAGTCTTCATGACAATAATGATCCATTAATTATCACCTCCTACAGTACTATTGGTTAGCGTTTATTGAGTGCTTATTTTTGTAGCATGGTTCTAAGTACTCTCCACAGACAGATACATGTACGTTTAATCCCCAGTGCAACAGGCAGACCCATTAAGGCACGGACTCTGGCATGAATGATCAAATGGGATGCGTTACTCTTGGTAGGAAGGGCCAGGCAGGACCAGAGACAAGGAGCTGGAAGGCAGAGAAGTGTGGGCACAGAGGTGAGCCAGGGTAGAGAAGATGTCAAAGTGAAGCCCATTCTGCCTGGAGAAGTGCCCCGGGGCTGGATTGTCTTGTAAAAAGTCTTGGCCCTCTTGGCCTTTGGGGGGTGAGGTAATCCATTAGAAACATCCACTGGAAGAAGGAAGAGAGTCATTTCAGAACAATACTTCTTTATATCCCATCTTAAGCTGTGAAAAGAGAAATTTCCTGTTTATGAAAACAAAATTGGACTCCATTCTGGACTTGTGATGACACCACCAGCTCCCAGGCTCTTCCTCTTTTTCATCTTTACTTTCAGGGTAAAACTCCCCCGTGATCTGTAGCGTAAAGGGTGACCCAAATGGATGCCTGCGACCTCACCCAGAGACCCAGACATGAGCACGTGGGTCAAAGAACTCCTTTGGCTTTCCTGCTAGAGTTTCCACCTCCCACCGTTGTACCCCGGAAGGAATGACCCAAGTTGGGTTAACGACAGCGACTTCCTCTTGCAGCCTCCAAAACACAGTGGATGCTTGCTCTCCAGTCCCCAGCGGGGCATCGGGGCAGAGGAAAAGGTGATGAAACAGCCTCTCGTCCATTTCTCCTCATTGTTGTGGGGAGAGGACGTTACAGCTGTGTTTCCTCTGCAAAGGGCAGGCGGGAGAAAGGAGCAGACAGGCACACAGGTGTCCTCTTCCTGACCATGAATGGCCGGGACAGAGACCACCCATCTCCTGACACTCTCTTCAGCTGCTTTCAGAAGCTGATGGCTTTATCCTGCCCGCCCTTCAGTTTATGCCTTGCTCAGGACACCACGTAACAGTTCTTCTGACATTTTGTTGGATACACAAAGCCTTTACTTTAGGAGTCATAGTGAAGCCCAATTGAACAGAGTACTTAAAATATGGCATTGATCTATGGGACAGTGTCAATATTCATTTTTGATCTGCCAACATGATAACTTCATCATTATTAACCTAATAGCAGCTGAAACTGGGGTGGGGAAAATAGGATAAGTTGGGGGTAGGACATTAACAGATGCACACTGCCGTGTATAAAGTAGGTAAACAACAAGGATTTACTATACAGCACAGGGAACTATGTTGAATATCTTGTCACGAACTATAATGAAATAAAGAACAGACATATGCATACATAAATGTGTAACGGAATCACTTTGCTCTATACCTGAAACTAGCACACTATTATAAATTGACTATACTTCGGGAAAAATAAAATAACATCTGAAACGGTGTGTGCCATAGCCTAGTGGACACTTCCACATTTTATAGTCACCCCTGAATGACATGATAAAATGCTCAGTTCCCCGCAGGTTGTATTATATGGAAGGTTTGTTTTTCTTTCTTGTTTTATTTTGTTGTATTTTAAGTACTGGAAAGAAAGGCAGAAGTGTAGAGAGAAAAAGGACATGGAAAAATAATTGTCACAGATAAGTTAATTATAAATGCCAGATAATTTAAAACTGTCTGAGTTATGGAGGTGGTTGCTCTTTTTCAGTCACTCAGTCGTGTCCTACTCTTTGCGACCCCATGGACTGCAGCACGCCAAGCTTCCCTGTCCTTCACCATTTCCCGGAGCTTGCTCAAACTCAAGTCCATTGAGTCGGTGATGCCATCCAACCATCCCATCCTGTCACCTCCTTCTCCTCCTGCCCTCAGTCTTTCCCAGTATCACGGCCTTTTCCAATGAATTGGCTCTTTGCAGCAGGTGGCCAAAGTATTGGAGCTTCAGCTTCAGCATCAGCATGGAAGTGGTAGGAACTGGCAAAGGCTGTCTTGGTCAGGAGGATACTGCAAAGTAAACTGGAAAGCCTTGTCAATTTGGATAAGTGATAGGAGGGGATAGAGAGGCTTAGGGCAGCTTCACGAAAAGGAGTAAGCAGCTCTCTGTCTTCAGTCATGCTCTCGGTGACAGCTCGAGGGATACCCTGTGAGCTGATCAGAGTCAGGGTGGGAGGGACTTTCCCTGGTGGTTCAGTGACCACACAGTCTCCTTGGCTCCAGTCGTCCAGCAAGAGGTGGCCGTCTGCCGTCTTTGAAGGGCTTGCTCCACCAGTCTTGTAAACGAGGTCCGATGAGGGGAGAGAACAAAGTAAGATAAGCCACTGGGAGAATTGGTTTTACACAGGTTTGGCTACGATGGAACGAAGGGTCAGCTTTTCACTGTGCCCACTTGTATCATCTCGTGTCCCCTTTGTTCGCAAAAGGGACCTTGGGTGAGAACACCCTGCTGCTCGGCTGGTGAGCGTTTCCATCACTCGGGGTTTGATCTTTTACTAATCATTAGCACTGAAAATTGACAGCTTGATCACAGAGTCTTACTTTTGAAGAATTCAAATCCTTAAATTATTTTCCTCTCGCTTGGCCTTGTAGCTGTCACTCTCTCTCTCTCTGTCAATCATTTAGAAATCTCTCTCAAATGCCAAGAGCTGAAGACACAGTTTTTGCCCTTGTGAAGTCAAATACTGAGATACACGTCAAGTGACACAGGGAGAGATTTACCAAGGAGGGTGATGAACTTTAAGTTTGATACCTTGGCCCTGCCTGCCGGGGTGGCCACGTGGACAGAACCCAGTGATGACGCCTGGCCTGCGGCATTGCTCCAAGTGGGGCCAAAGTCAATGTCAGGACAGACAGTTCAAAAACCAGGTTACTGATTAGAGGCTGTACACGCTGAGAGCCACAGAGGATGGCATATCCAAACAGGGGAATGGAAATATTGGGTTTTTTTTTCCTTAACACACAGATGTTTAAATATTTGTATGATTAAATTTATTTTTCCTTTGTGATTTCTTCCCTTGCTTTTAGGTTTAGAAAGTTCTTTCCCATTTATAGTAAACCTATAAAAAAACCTATAAAAAAGAGATAAATATTCACGTGTTTTCCTCTACTTAAGAAAATACAGGATGGGGGAAGGATGAATTAGGAGTTTGGGATTAACATATACACACCAATGTATGTAAAACATATAAACAACAAGGGCCTACTATATAGCATAGGGGACAATACTCAATATCTTTTAATAACCTGTAATGGAAAGAATCTGAGTAAGAATATATACAAATGTATGGATAACTGCATCACTTTGCTATATACCTGAAACTAACACAGCATTGTAAATCAACTATATTTCAATATTTAAAAAGTAGGAGAAAAAAAAGAACTCAGTGAGCTATATCTCAACCAAGAATTTCCTAAAAAAGGAATTTGATATATTCAGAGATAGAAAAGAAAATGTAAAACTGATATTTGAATATCCAAGTGATAGCCTTCCAAGGACATGAAGAGTTGAGGCTGTTGCTCAGATGTGAGATGGGTTTGGGGCTCATCAGCCATCACAGGAGTGACGGAATCAGGGCCAAGTTCACAGCTGGGAGAGGAAATCTTTCCAGGGCATCAAGAGGAAGAAGAAGACAGGCTGGGCAGGAGGACCCAGAGGAGAACATTGTAGAAACCAGGAGGAAGAGATTTGAGAAGAGAAGGGTAAATGCATGCCTCATTTAGCTGGACAGTCCATTTCAGATGAGACAGGCAGAAGAAACAGAGGCTGCCTAAGTCACTCAGAGGGTCAGGAGCAGTTTGGGACCAGCCCTGGGTGGCTGAGGAAGCTCTGGTTTCTATAGACTTTTGAAGCTCCCAGCTGTTTCACCTGATGCTGCTAAATACGAGGAAGCCAGAGCTGCTCCACCTGAAGGACCCAATTATTTTGTTGTTAATTAGGAAATATACATATAAAACAATGTAGGAAACAAACAATGTGAAAACTAAAGGATGGAGTCGGGAGCAGGGTCAGGTGAACCTGTGGAGCCTTTAAAGAAGCGCTGAATGCCTACCCAGTTTAAGTACGTAGATGGGCTGATATACATGACGACTATGAGCCCAATTCTAAGAGGAAGTTGGGCTTCCCTGGTGGTACAGTGGCCAAGAATCCACCTGCCGATGCAGGAGATGCAAGCTTGCTCCCTAGGTTGGGAAGATCCCCCGGACCAGGAAATGGCAACTCACTATAGTATTCTTGCCTGGAAAATTCCATGGACAGAGGAGCCTGACGGGCTACAGTCCATAGGGTCATAAAAGAGTCAGATACAACTTAGTAACTTAACAACAACAGAAAGGAAGTTAGGCTTTAAGAAGTCACTTTTCAAACTCAAGGTTATTTTTTTAAGGGGCACAGAGATAGCTTGTCTCAAGATGCATGGAAAAAAAAAAAAAAGAAAACCTTCTAGAAACACCGTCTTGCCTGTGCCAGGAGAATACCCATCAGAAAGTATATCTTTGTCCTACAGAGCTGTGTATATCATTATGACCCATCTTCTTTATTCCCTGGACATGGATGGGGAGGTGGGGGAAGGGACTGAGGAAGTTATACAATCCAACAAAACGTATGTCACCAGGTATTAACAAATAGAACTCCTGTTGTGCAAAGCCACCCCAAAGTTGAACTGACTAACTCACTTAACCAGGGCACTGAGCCGTGTATAGTGAGACGTAAATTCTGTTACTAACTCTGTAACTGGCTATCTGTGTGACCTTGAGAAAATCAGTTCCTTTCTTTGGGTCCTCAGTGGTCTCACCTATGAGACGGGTGGATTGAACTGAAGGATCCCCAGTGTCTCCATTTACCTTTAGCAATTTACAGTTGGGGAAACCAAAGATTAGAAAAAAATCAGAGCACTCCTTGAAAAAAAAAAACCAAAAAACTAATTTGGGGACTCTGTGTTTCAACCTTTCAAAGTAGACCACATCTTACTTTAGAATCTTGTGACATTTTTAGATTCTTGGATTCCCTAAAATCCATATGAACAAAATGCATGGTGCTTCATCTGCCCTGTTTGGTGTTTGGCAGTGGATAGGAGCCAGGATATGAGGGGAGTGTGTTATTGTTTTGCACATTTATGATCGCTGGTTGCATTTGTTATAAACAACTCTGTTCTATTTAGGGAGCTGGTGATCAATAAGGCAGATAATATTTTCATCATATTCGAAAAGACTAATGTTGTGAAGACAGCCTGTTGAGGGGGCCTCTGTTTTCTTAGCAGCTTTACAATTTCCTGCAGACTGTCTGCCATCCAGACGCTTTTCTTTGCTGGGTCTGTCGTCCGTTCCAAGCACCAAGCATCATACTCCGTCATTTGTTAACGCCGGATTGAAAAAAAAAGGAAAGTGTCACTTCTGGTAGAACTAGAGGGAAAAAAAAAAATCATGGCAAGATTTTCTTTCTCCATATTTCCAAACAGTGGGGGGAAAATAATGGAATGTTTGCCTTGAATTTTGTGTTGCTTTGGCTGCGATGAAGAGAGAGTTTCTTGAAGGCAAAAATCTGTCTTTTGTCTTATTATTGCCATCTTCAATCACAGGGAAATCTGCTCTAGCTGGCGGTTTTGCATTATTCCTTTCCCCCCCCCCCTCCAATCTGTCATGTGTACCAATCCTGGAGTTTCTCGAACCAAGCATGGACTTGAAGGGCATGGAAAAGAAAGCAGCTGTGGCTCAGAAGACAGACCAGAATGGTATGCTGCTTCTCCCCCATTCCTCCTCTTCACAACGGAGTCTAGGAGACCCGAAGCCCGCAAAGGTGCTGGGTGTTACAGCTGTGCGGATCTTGGTACTCAGTCGTATCTCAGAGGCTCCTTTCCATCTGGGGCAGAAAGCTTAGGACAGGCCACACTCCAGAAAAGCATACAGCTGGTCCCTGTCTACCCCATTGATCTTCCTGAAAATCACTTTTTGAACAGACATAGAGGCATATAAGGGATCATCATTTTGGTGATTCTCTTCTGCGAAAATAGCTTGTTTTTCTATTCAGGCCTGTGGCAGAGTGCACTTGAATCCTTTCTAGCTCTTTTCCTTGGACCCCCGAGTCTCCTGTTTGCCTTTCCTTTCTTTCCTACAAAGCCCAAATTGATGAGACAGGTGTCTGTTTTAGGAGGTGGCAAAGCTTTCCCCACTAACGTCATTGGGAACCATCCCTCCATCCCCACCACCCCTACCATTCCGCACTAGCAAGATACTCACCAAAATTTTGGCCTAAATTTCTTATGCATGCTAAGTTGCTTCAGTCGTGTCTGACTCTTTATGACCCTACAGACAATAGCCCTCCAGGCTCCTCTGTCCCTGGGATTCTCCAGGCAAGAATACTGGAGTGGGTTGCCATGCCCTCCTCCAGGGGATCCTCCCAACCCAGGGATCGAACCGGCATCTCTTATGTCTCCTGCCTTGGCCGTTGGATTCTTTACCACTAGCGCCACCTGGGAAGCCCATACTTTTAAAATAAACAATCATATTGATAGTATGTATAGTTTTGATAAGATAATTTTCCTTGATGAGATCATCTTAAATATAATGGCTGGTAGAACCTAGTTACTCAGTCACGTTTGTTAAGTGAATGAATGCATACATGAATAAGGGGTAGTGCATTATGTGGCCCCACCCATTGGCTGACTTTGTAGGCAACCAGGGAAAGATTTGTGATCTCCCAGGCTGGGAGGGAGGACAAGCCAGCGCGCCTTGCCTGTGAAGCACTCTAGGTGAGGCAGTGCTTCACGAGATGGAAGGAAATTACGAGGCGAGAACAAAGAAGCCATGAGAGAAGACAGACGCCTCCTGATCCCTTGTACCCTGGCACGGGGCCAGATTCAGGGTTTTCAGAAACAGGTGGAAAATTCCACAAAATGAGTTGATTTTCTTTTTCCACAACAAAACTCTGATTCAGTCCACGTGAATTAGGTTCAAGGTGGTGGTTCATATTTCTGTTTGAGCATGTTTGTTTTTAAAGTCCTTAAGGCCCACAGAAAGTTCTCAGATGGTCAAGGACTCCGAAGGCGGCCACAGGTCCCAGGGCCTTGACTCCCAAGAACTTAGGAGTCAGGACTGAGAAGGAAGCCCCCCTCCATCCATGGACTGGTCATGCTGCTCCCGTGCCTGGCCTGGGGCTGGGCTCTGAGCTGGCCCGTGGGGTGTCCTGGGTCGGGGCAGCCACTGAGTATGTAGTAGACGTTAGAACAGAAGGAAGCCAGGTGGGAGGTTAGCTTAGGAGAGAGCCCAAACCTGACAAGTTGCTAAAAGAAAGCAGCTGGTGCTGGGGATCTTCAGGGAGAGACGTAGGAGGAAGGAAGGAGCAGAGACTCTGTATCTGTTGGGTTCTCAGCAGCTTTATTCAGAACCTCCTGGGGCTCTCTGAGGGTGGAGTTCCTTGGATGGGAAGCTGAATGGTTTCTCAGAACTTGGTGGTTTTCTCTGAAAGTATTCTCAGAACTCCAAGCCCCCATATTGGATTCTGTCCACTCTCTGTGGTTCTCTGGGAGTTACGATGGCCATATCCTTTTAAATTTTTTGCTCCTCAGGGACTAGAGAATAATTCTCATTCCTCCAAATAAAATTTCCTTTCCTCATTTATATATTATTTATTCATTTGTCTATTAACTCATTCATCTTTCAACATGAAATCTCTGGATTCAATGAGATAATATTTGAAAGCCCTCTTTGAGGCTTATTAGGAACCCAGAAAGAAGAAGTTATCTTTTTTTTTCTGCTGCACTGATCATCTTGTGGAATCTTAGTTCCAGACCAGGGATTGAACTCAGGTCTTTGGCAGTGAAAGCGTAGAGTTTTAACCATTGGACTATCAGGGATTCCCCAAGAAAAGGTCATCTTAGACTTGATTTTTTTCAGTTAATCTGAGGTTTTGTATTTCCCAGGTCATGACCTCGGAAGGTCTGATCAAGGCTCTGATCAAGATAGGATTATTGGAAAACAGGTGTATTGATGTCTTAGCTAGAAATGTTGGATGCCAAGCAAACATGACCAAGGCTTTTCTCATTAAATTTTCTTAAACTCTCTTGTGACCTCAGTTTTGGATCTTTATTTTGTGGAATTTCCCTAATAGAGACAGAAGAGGCACTCATTTCCTTTTTCTCCATGAAGGTCAGAGCAACGTGTCTGATCTCATGTCTCCATAAGACAAAGCAGCAAATACAGAGGGGCTTAACTATAGGGAGTCAAGATGATGTGTTTCATGGACTTCATGAGATCTCTGAGAAGCTCCAGAAATTTATGTTGTTGTGTTAGTAAACCCCAACTAGCAGATAGTAACCTAAATTTGATAGATGCCTGGCACTTTGTAGTTGACAAAGCCCTACCAGGAAGACTGATCTCATTTAAGTCTCACAATAACACAGTAGGGCCGATATTATTATTTCTCCTTGCTTTATGGTGAAGGTTTTGGACATTGTCAGGGTTCAGACCCAGGCTGCTGGCCCAGACCCCACTGTGTCACTGGCCCAGATGGCGCTGTCCTGATGCTATTGCTGCAACTCCTGACCTCGCCCCCTGGCTTCCCCTCAGCAGACATGCAGGGCTTCAGAGGTACTTTGAGCAGCAGGTACAGTGGGGGAGAGACAAAATACCCAGGCATGAGTAGAGAGGAAGGAAAGGGAACCATGGGGCGAGGTGGCAGCAGTGGGCCAGGTAACTGGGTTATTGGTTTCTCATTTTTTATTCCTTCTAATTCCAAGTTGGCCTTGGTGTTTTATCAAGCATCTGGGTGGCCCCATCTCTCACTTTCTAATCGTTGGCTTTTCCTCTTTGTGTGGAGAGCCAACCCATTTGGAGAGATCCATTTCTCCTCTGGCTTTGCTCTGCATTGGGGGAAGATTATAACTCCAAGCAACTTTTGGTCTTGTTTTTATTTTTATTAAAGAAACTAAAGTAATAATTTTTTAACTTTAGAAAATTTGGAAAAATACAGAAAAATAGCAAAAAGAAAAACTAAAAGATCAGTTACATTCTGCCCACTTAGATAATATTCGGTTATATTGTCCTCCAGCCATTGCTCAATTTCTTCTTTTCTCTCTGCTGTTTCTAATTGCATACACCGGATAGGCATTTTATCTTACGAGTTAGGGTGCAACTTAGTGCCCCAGGGGACACGATTTAAGAAATGTTCCCCTGTTTTCATGTGCTGTTACAGAGCGTGTTTTTTCCCCCTTATCTCCCACCTTATTCCACAGTGTGGTTTTATCATATAATTTTTAAAATAACCCCCTGCTTTTGGACGTTAAAGTTGTTTCTGATTTTCCCCTGTTATAAATAGACCACTTCCTCCCAGCTGGTCACTCTCAGCGCTGGTGCTTGTTCTTGTAACTGGGATCCTACTTTGTTCTTTGTCATTGAACCTCCACCCGGTGCCCCATTTCTGGGAACTGTGGCCCTGCCTGGTTTCCTGCTTGGGGCCTCAGTTCCTTCCAGGGCCTGGAGTCCTGTCTCTGATGTCCAGCCTCTCCCTGGCCGCCTCTCTGTCACCTGCTGCCAGGCCAGCCATGTGGGGTGCTGACACCCCTCTCTCGCCTGCCACTCGACACTCCTGGGGCGACCATCTGCCTGGCCCGGCTCCAGGAGGCGTGTTGCATCTTTAGGTCTTGATTTTCCCTGCTCGGAGTGTGATCTCGGGCCTTGGAGGGAGACGAGAGGGTCCAGCCGGCACTTGGGAAGGGAAGGGGAGGGGTGTGCAAATGCGTGAGTGAGTGGGCGTGGGGGTGGCAATGGCTGATGGAAGGGGTGGCTTACCAGGGTTGGGTGGGGGGAGCAGGAATCCAGGACATACTAGACAATTTAAAGTCCCCTCCACCCCGCCCTGTTCTCTCTCTTATCTGGGCCCTGGATATCACGTTACTTGGCTTGGAACATTCTTTCCTCTCAGCCCAACTAACAAATCCTCATCCTTCAGGTCCCAAGCTTAGATCAGAGATTCCCCAAGCTTTCACAAGCTTTGCAGCCAAGAGAAATCCCTAACAGTTATTCTGGTTAAGTAGCTGGGTCTGAACAATGTAGTGTTAAGTCTACACCCGAGTAACTTAGTAACCGTTTGAAAAATAACCTCACATGTAGAAGGAGATCCAATATTTAAAATTCATTCTTAAATAAGCACAGTTACCTGTTCATGGCATGTACAGCGGTGCTGGCCAGTATCTGCCTTCTTGAATTTTAGGATCAGATTAGGCACTGCACTGGTTTTTCTATGCAAGCACCTCTTTTATCACAGCAGATGATGAAAAGTCAGCTTTCTATATGCATCCTTGCAAGGAATGCAATGTGATCCAGTGCAGAAAGAGATACCACTTCAAGCCAGTGGGTCGAGTTGTACCGGGCACACGGAGGGTAGTGCTGTGTGACCCTCGAAGACTTCAAATACCCACTGAGTCATAGTTTGTTGTGATGAACTGGGCTTTTGGGGCTCATCACCCGGCACCATCTGCTTACTTGTCTCTTTCCTGTTGACTTAGTTGTAAGCCCCCAGGACAGGCAGCATATCTGTCTAGTTTATCTAGAAGAGTGCTGCCGCCTAGGAGGCGCACAATACATGCTCATGCAGTGGAGGACTTGTTGTTGTGGTTTAGTCGCTCAGTTGTGTCTGACTCTTTGGGACCCCGTGGACTGTAGCCCGCCAGGCTCCTCTGTCCATGGGATTTCCCAGGCAAGACTACTGAAGTAGGTTGCCATTTTCTTCTCCAGGGGCTCTTCCCCACCCAGGGATTGAACCGATGTCTCCTGCATTGGCAGATGGATTCTTTGCTGCTGAACCACCTGGGAAGCCCAGTGGAGGAATGGAGCCCATTAGCTTCTCATGCCTGATCTCCTTACAGGGGTAAGGTTGGAGGATTTATAGGTAAATTAGCTGAAGTGCTGGTTTGGTGAGAGCAAGGACAACATTTTCAATTTAAAGAGCTCTGGTGGAGGGTGCGAGGAAATCATCAAGGTTGTATCAGAGGACATGCACAGGTGCTGGGAAGGATGCTGCCGATTATAGAATGAGGGTGAGGGCGTGCAAACCATGATAAGAAAAGCCCAAGGAGAGGATGAAAAGAAGATTGCACAAGAGGTCAAGACAGATAATGAGAAACGCTTCCCTCACATAAGGAATGTCCGCTCGTGGAGGACAGTGGCAGTGCCCCCTCCAAGACTGAGCAAAAGTAATTTATTGACAGACATGGTTTCTGAAAATTAAATGGATCTTTGCCTTGGTATGCTCACAAAAGAAGGGCAGGGGACAGATCCACAAAGACACAGATTTCCCAAGGGACAGAGAGGAAATATCATGGAAGACAAGAAGGGTGAGTGGAGAAGGGAGAAAAAAAAAAAAAACAACACCTTATTTTCATAGCATGGCTATGACCTTCGGGGCTGGCAAATGGTCCAAACGGGACATCAATTGAGGAAACCAATCTCTTATCGCTGGCCCTGCTGGCCCCAAAGCTGCCAAGTGTTTGGTGCCCACATCAGTCCCCGGGGACTCATTTGGTCACATTCTGTTCCTGGGTCTGGGGCAAACTGCTCCAAACAGGCTTCCTTGCCAAGTCAGGGCAGCGAGAAAGCTGCACTTTTGAAGTTGCTATTAGTGTCTTCCTCAGCTGATTCTGTAAGGTATTGTTTTCCGGTTAAGGAGGAATAAGGGAAATACTTAAACAATAACTGCTCTGAGGGAATGTGTACAGGGAAATCATTATCTCTTATTGTGCCAATAAGTTTCAAGGCACCAAGCCAAGCTTTTCTTCGGCTGATGGAGGCCAGGCTGCAGCTCTGAGGTCGAACCATGTACCAAGGAGGGAGTTTGTGCGCCATGCCTCCCGGAGACTCCCAATCTGTCGGAGGTGAGTTTGCCACTAACTGTTTCTCTCCTAGTGGGAATTGTGGTTTTGTATTCTGTTTTTCAAGAAGAGAAAAGACACCCTCACAATGGCAATAGAACATGAGAGCTGATGTTACCGAGCTCCTCTTCTGTGCTAGGCGCTGGAATCGACACTTGGTGTATAATCTCATTTAAAACTCATTAAACAGCCATCTCCATTTACAAATGAGGGATCTGAGAGCAGAATTCACCCCAGGCCAGCTTGTTTGAGAGCTTAGGTTTTTGCCTGGGGAGTGATGCTGAGACTATCCAGCCAGCCCACTTAGTCTGCCTGTTTCCTGAGCGTGTATTATGGGTGAAGCGTGTTTTCAGTGTTGAGGTGGCCAAGCAGAGAAGACTGATGTGCTTTCCCCTGGGTCCTCCCCTCAAGGAATTTACTGGGAACACAAAACTAACTCAGAAGAAACAGGCATCAACTGAGGGGCTAAACTGGCCAAGCTGGAAATAAGTACAATTTCAGAAAAAGTTTTAGGGGTGTGGCTCTATTATTACAAACTGGAAAATTGATCTCAGATTTCAGGGAAAAAAGAAAATAGGATACATGTCCTTAGAATGATACAGTCTTAGAGGAATAAAGGATTTGGAAATTTAGTAGAATCCTTTGTTTTTTTTAAGAGGAAGAAATTAGGGGCCAGAATGGTTGTCATGTGATTTTCCTGGTAGATGTCCATCACTAGTGGTCTGTACTCCAACATTTACAACAAACTTCCAGACTGACTCATGACTCCCAGCCTGCCTAACGAGGGCTGGAGAACATGGGGTGTGTGGGGAGCAGCAGTGAAGCTCTTGCCCAGCTTCTTGGCGAGGCTGTGTGGATGAGTTAGGGCCAGTGAGCAGGAGGAAGTCCATACTGGGGGAAATAATATTAAGATTGTTGTTGTTCAGTAGCTAAGTCATGTCTGACTCTTTGTGACCCCATGGACTGTAGCAAACCAGGTTTCCTTGTCCTTCACTGTCTCTCGAAGTTTGCTCAAACTCATGTCCATCGAGTCAGTGATACTATACAAACATCTCATCCTCTCCTCATCCTCTCAACCTTCTCCTCCTGCCTTCAATCTTTCCAAGCATCAGGGTCTTTTCCAATGAACTGGCTCTTCACGCCAGGTGGCCAAAGTATTGGAGCTTCAGCTTCAGCATTCATCCCTCCAATGAGGGATTGTATTCAGGGTTGTTTTCCTTTATGATTAACTGGTTTGATTTCCTTGGAGTCCAAGGGACTCTCAACAGTCTTCTCCAGCACCACAATTTGAAAGTGTCAATTCTTCGGTGCTCAGCTTTCTTTATGGTCCAACTCTCTCATCTGTACATGACTACAGGAAAAACCATAGGTTTGACTAGATGGACCTTTGTTGGAAAAGTAATGTCTCTGCTTTTTAATATGCTGTCTAGGTTTGTCATAACTTTTCTTCCAAGGAGTAAGCATCTGTTAATTTCGTGGTTGCAGTCACCCTCTGCAATGATTTTGAAGCCCAAGAAAATAACGTCTGTCACTGTTTCCACTTTTTCCCCATCTATTTGCCATGAAGTGATGTGACCAGATGCCATAATCTTAGTTTTTTGAATGTTGAGTTTTAAGCCAGGTTTTTCACTCTCCTCTTTTACTGTCATCAAGAGGCTCTTTAGTTCCTTTTCACTTTCTGCCATTAGAGTGGTCTCATCTGAATATCTGAGCTTGTTGATATTTCTCCTGGCAATCTTGGTTCCAGCTTGTGAGTCATCCAGCTGGGCAGACAGCTGGGTGACAGTAAAACACCTTGATTTATTCCTTTCCCAATTTTGAACCAGTCTGTTGTTTCATGTCTGGTTCTAACTGTCACTTCTTGACCCGCCTACAAGTTTCTCAAGAGACAGGTAAGGTGGTCTGGTATTCCCAGGTCTGGTATTCCCATCTCTTTAAAACTTTTCTGCAGTTTGTTGTGATCCACACAGTCAAAGACTTTAGCCTAGTCAATGAAGCAGAAGTAGATATTTTTCTGGAATTCTCTTGATTTTTCTGTGACCCAACGGATGTTCACAATTTGGTCTCTGGTTCCTCCGCCTTTTCTAAATCCAGCTTGAACATCTGAAAGTTCTTGGTTCACTTACTGCTGAAGTTTAGGTTGAAGGATTTTGAGCATTACCTTGCTATCGTGTGAAATGAGTGCAACTGTATGGTAGTTTGAACATTCGTTGGCATTGCCTTTCTTTGGGATTGAAATGAAAAATGACCTTTTCCAGTCCTGTGATCACTGCTGAGTTTTCCAAATTTGCTGGCATATTGAGTGTAGCACTTTAACAGCATCATCTTTTACGATTTGAAATAGCTCAGCTGGAATTCCATCACTTCACTAGCTTTGTTCATAGTAATGCTTCCTAAGACTCACTTAGCTTCATACTTCAGGATGTCTGGCTCTAGGTGAGTGATCACACTGTCATGGTTAATTGGGTCATTAAGACCTTTTTGACAAATCTAGATGATAAGATGGTTGGATGGCATCATCAACCCAATGGACATGAGTTTGAGCAAACTCTGGGAGATAGTGAAGGACAGGGAAGGCTGGCTGGCGTGCTGCAGTCCATGGGGTCACAAAGAGCCGGACATGACTGAGCGACTGAACAACAAACAACAGCTTTTTTTGTATGGTTCTTCTGTGTTTTCTTGCCACCTCTTCTTAATCTCTTCTGCTTCTGTTAGGGCCTTGCTGTTTCTGTCCTTTATTGTGCCCATCTTTGCATGAAATATTGCCTTGGTATCTCCAACTTATGGTATTTCTCCATAATAGGATGCTAGTCTGTTATTTGGAAGGGTTTCTTGAACACTGATCATGGTTACACCATTACAATAAGAGATGCTCACTTCTCCTGTCTCGACATTTAGAAATGTCAGTTGCCCAGCAGTTCTCATCTGCATCTTTGTGCTTGATTTCTAATTTGAATAAGAGGCATCTGGGCTCAACTGGCCTTCCTTCCAGTCTCAGTTTTCTGATACTCAGGGGAGTATCTCAATCTTCTCTCCTTTAGGTCTTAGCTGGTTTGCTGAAAGGAGGTTATTGAGATGGTTTGGTTTTAGGCACTAGATAGACAGCTTGCTTCCCTCTGCTCTCCCCAAATGCCTTTACATTCAGAAGTCACCTGCTGGACATCCTGCCTTTGGAGATTCTTTCCCTGGGCTAAGTGCACCATCTCCCTGTTGAAAGTGAAGACCCTTAGGAGCTTCAATGTTTGTGTGAAGTAACCAGTTAGGTATTTTCACAGGGAGAGAGAGATAATGAAAGTACCTGCATTGTGGAGCATGGGGAGGAAGGGGGTGGCAGTGGTGTGGGGCGCTGGGGTGAATGAACCAGGATCTTCAGCAGCTCATAGCAGTCAGGTCCCTCCAGGGAAAGGTCAGGTGGGTCTGCTTGGCTTTTGTAAGAGCATCTTGTAAATGTTGCTTCCCTGGGAAGGCCACCCTCCCAGCCGCCCAGGAAACAGGCAGCTTTGTGATTAAGCTGAGGCCCCAGGGCTGCTCCAGGAATCCAAACGTCAGAAGGTACAGAAGGGAAATAACACTTGGAAAGTGGGATTCCACGGTGGCGACAGGACACAGGGTTCACTTGTGGATTACGTCAAAGGCCACCAGGGTATGGCTTGCTCATGGAAACACAAACCTGGACACAGGGAGACACATGTTTAGACTTTTAATAAGTTTTTCCTGCTTATAAAAGCAACCCCGAATCATTTTAGGAGAAACCCAAAAATATAAAGCAAAAGAATTCCTTATCCAGAATTTCATTTGACATAAACACAGTTAATATCTTAGTGATTTTTCTGTTTTTTACATACATACATGTCTCATATATTCATATTTTAAGTCTTATATTTATACTATATATTCTGTGACTTGCTTCTAAATTAAAATTGTATTGAGCATATTTTTTACTAAAATTCTTCATTAATGTAACATAGATTTACTAAAATAATTTAAAAATACTTACTCATATGGTATGCCATAATTCATTTACTACTTCCCCATTGTTTAGCATTTAGGTTATTTTAATTTCTAGATGCACAAATATTTGTTAACATTTCTAACTTTTTTTAGATTAGATTTATAGACTTGGAATTATTGAAACAAAGAACATCAATTTGTTAGTATGCAGGAAAAAAAATTTAAAAAAGAACATAAGGAGAGATAAAAAGTGGTGGAAAAGAAGGAGAGAAGGAAGGAGAGGAAGGAAGATGGAGAGGAGGGGAGAGAGACAGAGAATTAAAATATCCTTAATTCTACTACCTAAAGCCGTCCATCCCTAACATTCTTGTGGCCTGAGGCAAGTGTATGAATTCAGGTCCACATACCGTATTTGGAAAGTTGAGAAAGTCTGAATATTTAGAGGTTATAAATTCAGCTGACAAACTATTAGATGTGATCTCTTCTGTCCTTACCCTTGAAACAAACTGAAAGAACAGGTTCAAATTTACAGTTCTCGGCCTCCTCGAATTCTCAAACCAGAGTCTGGGAGCCTGGGGAGAGCGGACCCTGGCCACTCCCTTTCCTGACCCAGGCGTGGCTCAGCCTCCACGGCGAGCGTCCTTGTGTGCCCGCGAGGACACTGCTGTCAGTCCCAGGCTCAGGTACCACCCACACCTCGGCAGACAGCTCCCTCCTGACCACCTGTGGGTCTGGGGTGTGCTCCTCAGTGACACAATTTATCCTCCACGAAAGGGACCCAGAAAGAAGCTTATGCAGCCTGGGAAATGGGAATTCCAGAGTCCAGGGTTTTAGAAGGAGAAGGAGCTAGGGTTTCAGGTGGGTTCATCCCTACAGCCTTGGAGAGTCCCTGCCTCATGCAAGCGGCAGGATAGAGAAGGGCTTGAGTGAAACCCTCTAAGACATGGGGCTTCGGGAAGGACCCGGGCCTCAGGGTGGTACAGAGTCAAAGAATATCAGAACTAAAAGTTGGGAATATATCCTTCCAGATACATTTCCACACTCACCCATACCTGTACACCCACAGATAAGATTGTTTTATATAAGCTATTTTATAATCATCTTTATAACCCGAGGTATTGTGAACATATTTCCAGGTTATTCAGTGCATATGCATGAACACTTTTACTCAGATTTTGTAGAGCATCTTCCAGTAAGGGTCTCATTACCAGTACCTTGTTTTAATCCACATCCTTGCTCACACCTAACATTTTCATGTCGGTTTAATTGCTAATGTGGGAAGCCAAAAAAAAAAAAATGACATTTTAACGTTGAGTCATAGTTTGAACAGTTTTCCGTATATTCGTGAACCAGTTTGTTTTGTTTGATTCATTGTCTCTTTGCACCTTGGCCTGCTTATTCAGGCGGTGTTAGAGAGTGCTTCTGAAGCCTGAAGAAAGGAGAGAAGGCGGAGGGCTATGGATGGATGAGGAGCTGGGATGCCCCATCCTCACTGCTGGTCAAGAACTGTTGCTTTGCTGAAGAGTACGGAGACATGGAAGAGTCTGCAAAGGGATGCCAGGGCAACCAGGTATCTCTGTGTAGGAGCCTGGAGGATATTGGACTGAAGCTCCCACTATCAGGGGCACAGACCTGATTCCACAGAGGAAATGCTACTCTTTGGGCATCTTTGTTGTTCAGTTGCTCAGTCACGTCTGACTCTTTGCGACCCCATGGACTGCAGCATGCCAGCCTTCCCTGTCCTCACTGTCTCTGGAGGTTGCTCAAACTCATGTCCATTGAATCGATGATGCCATCCAACCATCTCCTCCTCTCTCACCACCTTCTCCTGCCCTCAATCTTTCCCAGGGGAGGAAAGACTTCCAGAGTCTTTTCCAATGAGTCAGCTCTTCGTATCAGGTGACCAAAGTATTAGAGCTTCAGCATCAGTCCTTCCAATGAATATCTCATGTCCATTGAGTCGATGATGGCATCCAACCATCTCATCCTAGGGCTTCCTCTATCACGGTGCTGTTTTTCTCCTCCAGGAATACAGCATCTGGCTTGTGATCTTGAAGTTTACTTGGATTGGGGCAGGTGTTTATCGTCTGGAACACACTTCCCAGGGCAGGAATTGTTTCAATACTTTCCTCATCCTGATTTGCAGGAAGACAATATATGACAGTTGTGGACTGATGAGTGTGTGCCAGGTATTCAGCTAGGGAAAGGGTCATTCTCTGAGAGTTAATTTGCTTCAGGGAATCCTATTTGTTTGTACAAGAAGAACTCCACAGATCTAGCAGCTGGAGTCACTGGATTTGCCAGCAGGAGCAAGTTAGGCACTTTCCTGTTTGCAAGCCCATCTTTGGGAATGTGTAGACCAGCCATCTCCAAAGACATGTGAAGCATTTGCTCTGTATAATGACTGTCTTCTTGGGTTGCCTATAGGGGTTGACACCATAAATTCCTTTATGATGTCTTGTATTGCTTCCTCCATGAATCTTCCCTGACAGCCTTAAAGGCTCCTTGGGGGCACGCCTGTTTGATTCTTTCTCAGCTTTGTGGGCAGTGGGGCCAGAGAGGGCCTGCTTATTCCAGTCTTGTTATCTTTTACGACGAGGGAACTCCATTTGTGTAACACACCTGGCCCACTTCTGCCTCCTCACTCACTCTTCTCCAGGAAAGGAGGGATGACTCATCTGCTTTGTCACTTTGAGAGAATTCCTCCTTCCTTCCTCTTGGGATCCGACCGCCCACGTGAAGCAGGTGTTCTGCTCTGTCTCTCTCCCTTCGCCCTGCATGCCTTGGATTTTACAAGTCAGGCTACCTATGTGTGTCCTTTGGGGAAGGGCTGGTTGAGGAGTAAACTTGACACTGAGGACGTATCCTGTCAACTCCATAGGATCTGTCACTCACACCTTAAAGTGGAATATTTTCTAATGAGTATTTATCAGATTGCTCTTACTCCAAGAAATGATAGGAAGCATCATCAAGGAAATAAAAGGAGGCTGTAGTCTTGTAAAATTGGAAAGATCTATGTTAAAGTTAAACCATTCTATATCCTGCAGGACTTCTCAGGGCCTTGAGTATACTAATGTGCATTTTGGATCATGTAGGGAGGCTGGGGGACTATGGATGGGATGGTATTTAGTCCCTGGGGCTAATTAGCAAAGCTGCTTCTTTGGCTAAAACATGTGTTCCTCATATCTGTCTTGTAAAGTCCTCAGTGTTTCTCAGAACCCACGGTGAAAGGCTGCGATTTACAATCATAGCCATCATCACTAGGATAGATATAAAGTTTGTGGCAGGGAAGGAGCCCCATGGCATTCATAGTACAGGCTCCTTCTTGAAGAGACCTCAGCAGTAGAGGGGCTAGGAGATGAGGCAACAATCCTGTGATGAATTTGTGCAGAGGCCAATTGGATGGACCAGACCACAGACAGATGCAGAAGTAGAGGGAAGGCTTACTCCTACCTCTTTGGCTGCTTCAGCTGAAAATCCCCAGGTCACCGGTTGTCCAGGTATGTGCCCTGGGTCAGAAGCATCAGCATCACGTGGGAGCTTATTGGAAATGCAAGTTCTCAGCCCCACCCCAGATCTTCTCAATCAGACACTCTAGCGGTGGGGCCCAGCAATGGGGTTTAACAAGTCTCTGGACGATTCTGATACACGCTCAAGTTTGACAGCCACTTGGTTTATGCAATACCCCAGTCTGTATTCTGATTCAGTAAGAACCTCTACATTTCTACAATCAATGACTCCGGTCACTACTAGTTTTAAGACCAATCTTATGAATAAAGGGACCTCAGAAATTTGACAAACCATATGGTGTAGAGGGAAGAACTGAGGCCTTGAGATATGAGACGCCAGTTAAAGCATCAGTTGCTAAGGGTCTTAAATAACTCATTTCATTTTCCTCATCAATAAAGTGGGAGGATTAAAACCTGCCCTGCATAGCTCATGGGATTGTATAAAAGGAAACTGTAAATGTAAGTAAAGTCACTGGACAATTTGTAAAGTATTTTGTATGTGTCGAGAGTGATGTTGGGTCAATGCTCATTGAATCTGATTTAGGCAAAACGCAGTCTCCGTTTCCAATTAATAATTATAGTCTGAGTACAAAATCCAAAGTTGTTGTGGATTCAGGCATTGCTTTTCCACTGAGGCTTCACCTTAAAATAATCACTGGGGTTTTAATGAGACTGTTGGGAGATCTTTCCCTCCAACATCCATTATGAAGTATATTTGCTTTGTCAAGGGAAAATGTAAAATATCTCTGTCAAATTATTCTTGATGTCATCTTTAGCTTCTCCTTTAGAGAATAAAAAGAATTGTAGTTCCTACTTTTTAATGCCGTCTTCCAAAGCCTTGGTGATGAGGATGGAGGAAATTAATACAGCTGTCCCCAGGATGGTGCCTGTCATCACCTCTGTGTCTTCACTGCCTCGATTGCTCATGTCATCAGCAAATAACCGACTTTCCCAACTCCATCCCCAGCCACCCTCAGAAGGCTTTAGTTAAGTAGAATTCAGTAGGATGGTAGCACATTTTTACTTGGCCAGGTGTTATTATGAATGGTGGACATGAGTGAAGTTGTTTTTAGGAGTAAGAGGAACCAGGTAGAATAACTATTGAGGTAATCCTCTCTGTATCAAATGGTACCACCTGGACTTACTGTGCTAAACTCTCCACCACCAGATCATTCTTCCTGTAGGTTAATCTTTGTTGCTCCTTACTGTCCACCATGAAAAGGTAGCATTGGCACTACCCCCCTTCTTGAGAGGATTGGTTTTGGGGCTACAGCAAGTTTGGAGCAAGAGGAAGTATTCTGGAGCACGGTGCAGGCTCCAGATAAGGTGAATTGGGACCAAAAACATGGGGAACATGTCCAAAGAGACAGTGGTGAGCTTTAAATTCCAGCCACTTGACAAAGTCATACAAAACTATCTCTGGCTTTGGAACTGATATAATAATTGGCAGCAGACAGTGTTGCAGTAAAGATGGATCTATTGGCCTTCTTATAGGAAGATGCTCTAATTTTAAAGGCAGGGGACCTCCCGTTGCAAACGAGGTCTTTCAGGGTAAGTTTGCCGCACATGAAGCCGTAGTACCTCAATGTATCTGTGCTAGAATCACATCTCTGGACAGAGGGTGAGCCGGCTGGTGCCAGAAAGAAGGTGCCCACCCCACTCACCTCAGGGTGTGTGTGTAGCATTAATCTAATGAAACAATAACCACCCCTATGTATGATGCACTGATACGTTCTATTCCATTCTATTCCATTCAAACAATTGCTAGCTGTGACCTGGTAGGTTGCCTTGTTCCACGGATGGGTCACGGTCCTACAATTTGAGAACCGCTGCCACTGAGGATGCATCTCCAGCTCCCTCTGGAACAGCCTGGAGGAGTGGGAGGCTGGGGGTGGGAGGAGCTGGAACTTTAGATAGTCCAGGCGGGCTGCTCTGGGGGTGCTGTGGCGCCAGGAGCACGTGGAAGGAACAGTACAGGGGCTCTTGCATTGGCCAATGTCCTCGTTCTGTGGATAAACAGAAGACACCAGCCTTCAGTGCCTGCAATCTGCTATCTTTCAAGAGCTTTCCAACTCAGCCTGAGAGAGGAAGGAAGGAAGGCTTGATGAGAAAGAAGAAAGCAACCTCCTCTGGCCAAAATGCCTCCAGCACTTGCAGGCTGGATGTGGCCAAGGCTTTCTTTCGCCATCAGGATGCCTGTTAGGAGCAAGACATCTTGCAGAAGGGCCAAGACAGAGGGACAAATGATTTGGTGGCACTCAGCCCCCAGGCTGTGTTCCTCCCTAGCAGGTGCCTGCCTCCATCACCGCATGCTCCACAGAACACGCCATCTGGGGGCCTTGATGCAGGAGATGGCTGGGACTTTGGGAGCCGATTGAGCTGCTGCTAAGACAGAATGTGTCCCTGTGAGAATGTACACTGCGTCCAGGGGGAGGCATCCAGCCTGCTTCCCTTTAAGTCTGGCTCTGCCTGTCTCCATGGGGACTTGGGGGCAGGGAGGCACAGGGGGAGGAAGCGATTCTCTGCAAGGAGTGACCACTGGGAGTTGGGTGCAAGGCCACCTCTGTGACTGTTCTGGGGTAGGGAGAGGTCAAACGATTAAAAAAAATTAGTTGGTTATTTGACTAACTCTAGTTCCAAACCCAAAGTGAGCCAGATGCCTCATGGATCAGGTGCTCAGAGGAATCCTGTTATCTTAGGTGCCCCCTCTGCTCTCCACTGCAATAGACTGGAGTTTGGTAAAAACAGGGTTGGAAAAGCAGCATCAGCAAAGTGCAAGGCATGGCCCCAGCTTCTAAGGAGCTTACAATCCAATCAGAAAAAGGATATTAAAAACAGAAAGCTATTAACGCACAGTACATGTGAGACTATAAACAAATGCTAAGTGGGCAGAATGAGGATGCTACAGGAGTTCAGGAAAGAAGTCTGGGGGAGACGGGGGATCTGAGCTGGTCAGGCAGCTCTCATAGAGGCCTTGTTGGAAAGGAGGAGGGTGGCCATCGAAGGGGTGGCCCGGGAAAGGCCTGGAGGTGAGGAGAAGTGAGAAGCCCACAGCGACAGGCACTGAAGATGCAGGTAGGGTCATGATGGAGGGTGCAGCAGTCTGGAGATTCTCGACACCAGGCTGAGGGAATTTAAAGTCCAGAGCCTTAATCTTTCTGTGACGTATATGGCGTGTGCAACAGATACAGCTCTGTGAGGTGGACCCAGGGCAGGAAGTGTGTCAGTGTGGCTGGGAAGCCACTGTAGGACATCTGATGGGACTGGACTGAAATGCGGAGGTTGAGGCCACTGGGGGTCCTTGAGCCCCGGACGACGGATCTATGATTGGCAGCTGGGCATGGTGAGCAGGTATGGTTCTGGAAGCAGACAGGCCTGTGTTCGTACTCTTGTGTCAGCTTCGAGCTGTGAGATGTCATTAATTATGCAGGCCTCAGTGTTCTTATCAGTAAAAAGGGAGGCAGCGCAGTCGTCCATGCAGGACACCTGTCAAATGGCAATGTGATAGGTCTGGCATATTTCTAGACCCATGCTGTGATCACGATGTTTGTGTCCCCTGACCCCAAATTTCAGGATGGTATTTGGAGGTGGAGACTTTGGGGTTATTAGGTCACGAGAGTGGTACCCTCGTGAATGGGATTAGTGCTCTTATAAGAGAGACCCCACAGGGCTCCTTCACCCTTCTCACCACGTGAAACACAGTGAAAAGTCAGCAGTCAGTGACCCAGAAGAAGGTCCTCACCAGGACCCAAGCATGCTGTCAACTTGCTCTTGGGCTTCCAGCCTCCAGAACTGTGAGAGATGCATTTCTGTTGTTTATGAGCTACCGTCTGTGGTGTTTTGTTTTAGCAGCTCAAGAAGTTGGGACAGCCCTTAGTAGATACAGTTGTTATTATTATTTATTATTATTATTATTTCTCTGTGCATGTGTGTTAGTCGCTCAGTTGTGTCTGACTCTTTGCAACCTCTTGGACTGAAGCCCGCCAGTCTCCTCTGTCCATGGAATTCTCCAAGCAAGAATACTGGAGTGGATTGCCATTCCCTTCTCCAGGGGATCTTCCAACCCAGGGATCGAACCCAGGTCTCCCGTATTGCAGGCAGATTCTTTACCGTCTGAGCCACCAGGGAAGCCCCATTATTGTTACTGCTACTACTACTCCATTCTTATTTCTCTAGCCTGTCTCCTGCCTCCTAATGCAAAATGACAAGCTGCTACCAAATTTCCCCTATCCTAGAGGTCACCTAGGGATATGTCGAGTGCGATCAACACACAGTGGCTCCCTGGCACCATTCCCCTTCTTTGGCAGTAAGGTCACCACATCTGATGGGAACTATAACCATGTTCTGCTGGGTCCCATGGCCAGGTACCACCCCTGGACCCCACTAAAGTAACCTAGATCTGCATCAATCAGATGTGTGCAACTGACACCAGAAGGTAGGAGGGGGCAGAGCATCTCCACTGACCTCAAGTGGAGATGGAAGGGGGAATGTCAATCCCGGCTTTATTTCTGTTTGATTAAAAAAAAAAAAAAAAAAGGTGTGCTGCATGTACTGAGTGTCTTCTCTGTGGTTGGAATTGTTATCCATCAATATCTGTTATTTTATTGGAAACACAGTCATTCAACAATTGATCAGGTAGTTAAACACTGAAAGATTATTATGAGTGAGTTAAGAAAACATATATATTATGCTTTAGATAATCCATGAAAAGAGGATTTTGCTCTTAAGGGGAGAGTTGAGTAGGAAAACTCATGTGCTCTTATGAAAAATGAAAGCTTGTCCTTACTGACTCCCTTGCTCATAGGCATCAGGTGATACCTGCTCTGTCTTCACTTCTAAGGGACCTGTTGAGTGGCTGGTGATGAGTGTTGACTGCCTGGTCCATGGGAACAAAGACATTCCAGCATCCTAAAGCCTGGGATGGAAGCAAAGAGATGCTCTAAAGAATGAGATTTCTCTTATTGCTTTAGCTCTATGTCTCCATCAAAGAGCTTTTGACAGAGGGGTCTTCTCGGAATGAAAAATGTGCATGGAACTGGAAATTAGGGAATTGCTATTTGCAGCCTTGTTTCTTTGGGGAATTGGTTCTTCCTCATGATTTATTTTTCCACTTTGAAATATTTCATTCATTCATCCCACATTTCATTCATGGCATTTCATCAACATGCCACTATGAAAAACTGGGCCAACTTAATATTTTTTCCTTTGGTGCTTAAAAAATGTTTTCTGATTCAGTCATATTAGGTTCTTTTCCCTTCTAAAAAGTGGTTTCTTATTTATTTTAAAAACAATAAACAGGAAGATACAGGGGAAATAAAGCTCTATAATGATCTCAGTGTAACATATTTAGTTAGCAGCATTAATGACATCAAAATAAAGTGGCTGATCATACCCACAGCTCCTTTGAGAACACTGAATGAAATCATGTGCATAGTCACTTTGACAAGTATTCAGTGCTCAGAAAGGGGTTTTGGGGGAGCAAAATGAGAAGATCCCAGGCTTAGGGGTCAGACACCTGGGCTCTAATCTTGACTTCATTATATACTTGCCCTGTGGCTTTTAGGAAGTTATTTATCCCTGTTAGTTGGGAGCTATGGGTATAGAGGAGTATGATGGACTCAGCTAATGGTAACCTTTATTATTATGCAAGGGCAAGACATTGCTATCGTCATTATAATGGTTACTTTTTTATTATTTTCAGTCTTAGAATGAGTCATATAGCCTTTCTTCAACCTTCTTAATGATATTTCATTTGGGTTAATATTCAAATGAGATTGTATTCCAGAGCTACTGCTGTTGGTGGGAGGTGAGGGTAAGGAGTGCAGCCTCAAGGAGCAGTTCTTTAAGGTTAATTCGGGACAGGGGATAATACCTGAAGTGGCTAAAAGTTGTTTTTTCTTTGAAAACTCTTGGGTTCACTTTAGTTCGTAAAACTTAGTTCGCACCATTTATACTACACCAGGTGCTGGGGATGCAAATAATAAACCTCAAGAGGTTCCTGACCAGAGGAGGCAGATTGTATAACCACAGAATAATGTGGGAAGTGAGACGATAAGGAGATATACGGCTTCTGGGTAGACGAGGGCCAGGGCATATGACACCATAATAGGATGCCCTTTAGCCACTTTGTAACATAAAGCCTGACTAAAAATGGCTTAAATAATAAAAAGAAGCTTTATTTTATGTAAAAAGAAATCCTAACCTAAGAAAGGCCAGAGTTGTTTCATTTAGTAGCTGAACATAGACCCAGGTTCTTTCTATCTTCTCACTTTGCCATCCTCACTCAGTATACTGTCAAAATTTCCCTCAAGATCACAAGATGGCTGCAGTAGCTCCAGACATCAACAGTATCAACAGATTAACACCAAGGGAAAAATAAAATCTCGTTTCTTCCCTAAGTATCACTTTTTAAGAAAACTTTATAAAAAGTAGCTACTCTGCCACAGCAAACTTCTCCTAACATTTCCTAATCAAGTCACCTGGACACTTGTGGAAAAATCACAATACAGTGAAGGGCAATGACAAAGACAGCATTTAAATTTACTAAAATTTACCAAGTCATGGGAGAGCAAGAAGACCTTAAGTAAAACTGGGACTTTGCCAGCACTAAAGAAAATAAAAGTTGGTCTTTAGCAGCCAAAAGAATCATCAACAGCATCTAACTCAGCCTTGGGATGAAAGAGTGGGAACCAGGAAGGCTTTCTGGAGGAACTGACACCTCCTGAATAGGAGGTGCCCAGGTAAAAGTATTTGAAAGTGGAATGGAGCTAGGAAATGGAAAAGAGAACCACATTAACAAAAGCAGCAGGGGAAAAAATAATATAGTAAATTTGGTTGACTACAAAGAGCTCAAAATCATGGAGTTTTAGAGACATTGTTTTAAAATATATAGAAAATTAATCCATCCCTGAAGAATTTGGAAGAATGAATATTTATTGAATGTGCACTGTGTTGCAGGCACTGTTCTGTTTTTGCATATAGGTTGTTCTGGATAGTGGTGTATAGATTGTTTCATTTATGTGTGGCTACTTAACAACCTACTTTAAAACTTAGAACTTTGAAACAACAATCCATTTACTGTGTTTCACAATTTTATGGTCAGAAAATTGGGCAGGCCTCTGCTGGATGATTCTTCTGCTTCAGATTGTGTCAGCTGGGCTCCTTCGGTGATATTCAGCTGGTGGTTAAGCTGGTCTTCAGGGTCCAAGGTGGTTTGACTCACACGCTTGGTGCCTTGGTAGAATGGCTAGACAGTTGGGTTTGTCTGTGTTCCTCTTCCTCTCTTACAGTCTGACTGCTTCCCTGTGGGGCTTCTCCAGTCATCCAGAGATGGTGAATACTACTAGTTCTTTGAAAGTTTAGGCCCAGAACTGACGAATTTCACTCCATTCACCAAAGCCGTAATAAATCAGCCCAGAATCAAGAATAGGAGGACTGAGATTTCCACCTTTCCGTGGGAAGAATGTCAAAGAATTTGCAGCAATCTTTAATCCACCAAATACTAAACTTACTTATTTCCCCAGTGACCCGGAGATAGTTATAAGTTATTAGTTTATAGATAAGGAAATGGGGACATGATGTGGTTATGTAACTTGCCCAAGGTCAATGCTTAGTAAGAGAGGGTTGTCAAGATTGAAACACAGTCAGTCTGGCTCCAGAAGACATATTTAGCTGTAATTCCACTGTTGTCTGTTTTGAGGAAGACCACACTCATGGAAGAATTTAGATAGAATATGTTTCCATAGTTTTAAACCACAAGGAAGATTAGAGCTCCTTTCTCTGAAGAACCGTCAAGAGCCTTCTGCTGGCTAACTCATTCTCCATGACATGTGTGTTGAATAGCTCACAGACACTGTTAATACCCTGGTTTGGTCCCCATATTTTTAAAGAGCTTTTGATCTCTTCTTTCTGCCTCCAGGAACCCTAGCCTGGGCATGGAGGCTCCAGCAGCAGATTAAATGCATTTCAAATGATGAGAAGACAAAACCCTGCCTTCACTGCCCCCACCACTCTCCTGGATTGTTGACGGATTATTTACTGTGTTTGCCTTGACTTGAGCTATTTAATTTTTCCCAAACAGATGCAGCCGATTGATTAATGGCACTCCCCACTAAAAGTCAGAAATGTCAGCGAGACTCTTAGAATCAGTGTCATTCTGGACGAGAACAATAGACACGGCTGAGAAACAGCGACCTGTGCCAAGTCTTCTGGAGGCTAGGAGGTCATGTGCCACTTTTCTGCTAAGAGAGAGATACGTATAAGGGCAAGGGAAGCAGGAGTTTGGGGGTGGGGCATGTGCTAATAATAGGGTGGATCATATGACACCTAAGTCACCTCGAAAGAGGCTTAGTTGGTCGAGGTGAATTAAAGTGCTCGGAATTAAGGACATTTCTTCAAATGTCTCCCAATGTGTAAAAATAGACTGAAGGAAACACATGTGTGATGAAGAGAGAATTGCGAGGTTAGGCTGACCTCCCTTCAGAGGGCTTTTGTGATATTCTAGGGAGTAGTTAGGAGCAGGACTAACTCAGAATTTGTGAGGCGCAGTCAAGTTGCAAATGGTTTAAAGAGTTTTAAGAATATCAAGATGGTGACTGCAGAGCGTTGACAGGGCCCGGGGCCCTCCCGAGTGCGGGGAGCTGTGGGCGGTGCAGGTTTATGCCCACGAAGCTGGCCTTGGCTGGGAGAACATGGTGCCCGATCGCTCTTACCGAGTGGGACAGCCATGAGTGGGTCTACAGTGATTTCAAGGCTGGCCCCAGGTGACACTGGGCGGGGAACTCGTTTCCGCTCTATGACCGCCTCCTCTTCTCTGCCAAGCCTCCTCCCTCCTCAGCTACCCAGAACTCCCTGCCTCTCTCCCCACATTCCTCCCCACCCCTCAGAAAACCTGCCTGCAGGAAGGCATGGAAAAAGCTCCCAGACCCTGAGGTGTAAATGACTGATAATATTTGGAGCGCTCCCCCTATATGTTTGTATTTTTACAGAAATTTAAGCCTCAGGGAAAGCAATGATGAAATTTCGTATTATCTGGTTCATGGGAAAATTTATTCATTTTTCTAATGCTGGGAGGTTTGCCCAGAGCCCTTGAGATCATACTGTTGTAGGCATCCACTTATTCTGGCAGTTGTGGAGGCTCTGGCTCTCTGCTCTTGGGGGCTTTTATCCCTGAGGGCCCAAGCTGTAGCCTCTTCTTTTATGAAGCTGGAAGGACCCTCCCCTACCATCCCCAACGGCCATGGTCTGTAGTCTGGACAGTAGGACATGCTTAAACACTGTTTGCAGGAACTGTGGCCGAGCTAGATTCCGTTTTGGTTGCCCACCTGTAGTCCGAGTCTCGCTCCTCCCTGCTCTGC
The DNA here is from genome assembly GCF_019320065.1 of Cervus canadensis. Lineage (NCBI taxonomy): Eukaryota > Metazoa > Chordata > Mammalia > Artiodactyla > Cervidae > Cervus > Cervus canadensis. Next base: position 10,497,313 of record NC_057398.1, read on the forward strand.
TACCCCCACCCCCAGCCCCTTCCTGCCCACCCAGCTCTCTCAGAGCTTCCGACTTGGCAGGCCTGAGCTGCGCTTCTTTCCTTGACACTCTTTCTGAACATCAGAGACACTTCCGGGGTTGGCTTCACCTATCACTTCCGGCATTCACTCTCCCAGGGCTTCCCCGGTGGATCAGCAGTAAAGAATCTATCTACCTGCAGTGTAGGGAACATGGGGTTCGATCCCTGGGTGGGGAAGATCCCCTGGAGAAGGGAATGGCTACCTACTCCAGGATTCTTGCCTGGATAATCCCGTGGACAGAGGAGCCTGGTGGGCTACTGTCCATAGGGTCATAAAGAATTGGACACGACTGAAGCGACTCAGCACACAGATGTGCACTTTCACTCCCCCAAACCCCCAACAGGCACTTGATCTCATGAGGGTCTTGCTGCTGGGAGGGTTGGGGCTGGGGAGTGCCCTCTGGACACCCTGAACCAGGCTTTGTCTCTTTCTCTTGGGCCTGCTGTGGGTGGCTTGTCTTTCCTCAGGCTTCGTGTCAAGGGAAACGCCTTCTCCAACCACAGACCACCAGGGCCTCCCTTATCTCTCAGATTGACTTGGCTTCTCGGAAGTGGTTGTGGCTTACAAAGCCACGGCATGAGCCCAGGAGAAAACCATTTCAGTTGTACAAGGCTAGACAGAAGCCCGGCCTCACAGAGGAGGTTAATAATAAAGCCCGTCCTAGAGGCAGTCCAGGAAAGCCTTTGGAATTCTCTGTCCTCAGATATGCTCGGACCCATCCACTCAGAAGCACTTTTTTCTCCAGGCCTGTCTCTGTGGCAACCTGACTCTAGAAAGAAGGTGATCGCAAGTCTGGTTTTGAAACCTCGGGGGCTATGACTGTTTTAGGATTTGAAGCCAAAACATATTGAGCAAATAAAAACCTCTGACTCACCAGGAATCTTCACTCTTCGTTTTCAAACACATCAATCAGTCTGTCAACAGCACTGACTGAAGGTCTATTCTGTGAAGAACCGTGGACTGGGCACTGTGGGGAGATTTGCAGAACCGTGTATTAATAGTTTCATTCATCCATCCATTTATCTAGCCATTTAATTCAATTTAATGAATTGAATCAAGTCAGAAATACCCACTGAGCCTTACTAGCCACAAAACCCTGCCTTCGAGGGATGCTGGAACTATAAAGATAGTAATGTATAAAAAAGTCACTCTCAAGAGCTTACCATCTAATCAGGATGGTGGCAAAGGCAAACACAGAAATAGATTAGACCAGGCAAACTATGATAAATGTAACGAGAGAAGTTGGCCAGAGGTGTTCTAGAGATTCAGAAAAGGGACCTGTCACACTGAGATGAAAGAATTGCAAAAGGCGGTTCCTTATTAGGAACTCATTATTAGGCACATTAGGTATTCAGTAAGTATATGTTGAAAATTGCTAAATTAGATGGAGCTGGATACGAGCCTTGGAGGATTGGTAAGATTCATAGGCAGAGGCAATGATAAGGCAGGCATTGTAGGTGGCAATCACCACTGTAGCAAGTCTGGTGAGGTCTAAAGGGAAAGCACATTGTTATGTTTATTCACCCATCATCTTTCCTTCATCCCTTCATCCATCCAAGATGCCACACTTGGCAGTGAGGGGCACCCCAGTGAGTAGGAACTGGAAAGTATTTGCAAACCAAGAAGCAGTGTAGTGAGTGGGGCCAGCAGAATGGAGATGCAGGGTTTAAATGACAGATAAGGCAGGAGCCAGAGGTAGAACCCAAAACATGACCCAGAGGCTGGGGACTGGGCAAGCCAAGGAAGTGGCTGCATCCGGACACCCCAGGTGTGGTCACGGAGTCCCTGTGACTCCGTCTTCAGATGGGTGCTTAGTCCTGGTAAGCTCTTGAGAGTGACTTTTTATACATGACTACCAAATTATATAGTAAGCCCTTGCCGTGTGCTCAGCATTATGCCGGAGGAGAAAAAGATCCAAGAGAAATATATGAAGTGATCTTTGTCCAGACAGAGCTTATAATCTAGTTGAGTTAACGAGGGTAAATTAAAAACAAGGCAAGCGGAGCGTATCCCTATGAGAATAATTGTGAGAGTGTCCATGTACAAGGTTTAGTTTTTAAAGGAACCTCTGTACTGTTTTCCGCTGTGGCCACACTAGTTTAATTCTGGAAAGTTACAAGTACGAAAAGTTGTGGGAATTTGGAAAGAGCATTTGTGATCCCAAATCACTTCATAAATGTTGACGGTGTGCCGGGGCTACACTTTTCTACTTAAGTGTAGCTGATTTACAGTATTGTGTATTAGGTGTATAGCTGAGTGATTTGGTTATACGTGTATATGTATGTGGGCTCCCAGGTGGCCCTCTTGGTAAAGAACCTGCCTGCTAGTGCAGGAGACATAAGAGATGCAGATTCGATCCCTGAGTAGGGAAGATCCCCTGGAGGAGGGCATGGCAACCCACTCCAGTATTCTTGCCTGGAGAATCCCCAGTAGACAGAGGAGCCTGGCAGGCTACAGTCCATGGGGCCGCAAAGAGTTGGAAACAACTGAAGTGCCTGAGCATGCTTGCACACATGTATGTATGTATGTATGTATATTCTTTTTTCCCAATCTCTTTTCCATTATAGTTTGTTTCAATATATTGAATATAGTTCCGTGTGCTATAGAGAAAATCCTTGTTGTCTACTTTATATGTGGCAATGTGCATCTTTTAACCCCGTACACCCAATTTATGCCTCCCACCCTTCCATTTGGTAATGGTAAGTTTGGATTCTGTGACTGTGAGCTTGTTTCTGTTTTGTAAATAAATTTATTTCTAAAATATACAATTTCTAAAATATACAAACAGCTCATACAACTCAATAAAACACAACCCAATCAAAAACTGGACAGAAAACTTAAATAGACTTTTCTCCAAATGTGGCATACAAATGGCCAATAGGCACAAGAAAAAAATTATTAGAGAAATGCAAATCAAAATTACAATGAGGTATCTCCTCACACAGTCAGAATGGCCATCATTAACATGTCTACAAATAATAAATGCTGGCAAGGGTGTGGGGAAAGGGAACTCTCCTACACTATTGGGGGGAATATAAATTGGTACAGCCACTATGGGAAACAGTATGGAGGTTCCTTAAAAAGCTAAATTAGAGCTACCATAGGATCCTTCAATCCCACTCCTGGGCATATATCTGGAAAAGACAGAATCTCTAATTCGAAAAGATGCATGCACTCCAGTATTCATAGTGGCACTATTTATAATATCAAGACATGGAAACAACCTGTGTCCATCAACAGAGGAATGGATAAAGAAGATGTGGTACATATATACAATGGAATATTTCTCAGCCATAAAAACGAATTAAATGATGCCATTTGCAATGACATGCAAATGACCTAGATATTATCATACTAAGTAAGTCAGACCGAGAAAGACAAATATGATATCACTTCTGGGTGGGATCTAGAAAATAGTACAAATAAACTCATTTACAAAACAGAAGAATTAAGTTTTGATCGAGCCTTTGAGGCTCAGCCAGTCAGAGATGGTCAGGCAGGAGAGTGGAGGACTGAGTCCACAGACCTCTGCCTCCATCTACAGAGCTGTTCACAGCCCAGCCACCTGCTGTTCTTGGAAACCTAGGGGCTAAGCAGGTCTGAGGAGGCTCCCAGGCCATTAGTGTGCTAGAGGTGCCTTGCACAGGCTTGGGAGAACCACTCCTCTGCATCTCTTTTCAATTCACTTTTATGTGGCATCATGTTCAGTTCAGTTCAGTTGCTCAGTCGTGTCCGACTCTCTGTGACCCCATGGACTGCAGCACACCAGGCCTCCCTGTCCATCACCAGCTCCTGGAGCTTGCTCAAACTCATGTCCATTGAATTGCTGATGCCATCCAACCATCTCATCCTCTGTATCCCCTTCTCCCACCTTCAATCTTTCCCAGTATCAGGGTCTTTTCTAATGAGTCAGTTCTTCACCTCGGGTGGCCAAAGTATTGGAGTTTCAGCTTCATGTTAGTACCTTGAAATCCACTGTGATGGGAATGTTTACACCACAGACATCAGCAAATGCTACAAATCTGGGAATTATTTCCCACCCTGGATTTCTGACTGATCAGTACACTTTGTTTCTGTTCCATTTCCCTCTATGATTGAATGGTAGAATAATAGAAATAATGAATGATAGAAATGATAGAAATAGGAATGATAGAAGTAAACCATGACCTCCAGGAGGAGAATTCTCAACTTGGGTCTAATCAAGATCTTACTTTTATTTGACACTGTTTAGTAAACAGTTCAAGAGTTCATTTTTAAGAACATGCATTTTTGGGTAACTTACCCCCTGGCAGGCATTGTTCTGGCACTAGGGACCCAAAGATGAGTGTGATATGGTGGTGAGGAGAAAGGGACATACAAATTGATGGCAAAGCAAGCTGGCAAGGGCTTTGATGCAATCCGTAAGATACTACAGGAACATAGAAGGGAGACTGGAGTGGATGGGGTATCAGGAAAGTTTTTCTCGAGAAAGCATCTCTTGTTTTGATTCCTAAAAGACAATTCTAGGCAGAGAAAGCCTATCTGCAAATCAAAGGTATGTCTGAGGGCTTTCTGCTCTACGCACTCTCATTAATAAGGCTGGAATATATTAATAACTGGCTCCGTTTTTTAAACACAGGAGTAATGCATAAATACTTTTTTGATGTAAAAAAAGGAAAAAAAAGAGCCCCAAATCTAGATGCTCCCAATCCCAGTTAATTGTCAGAAGAAAGTACTATTCCTAATTGGTTGTGTATCTGATAGACTTTTTACTGTATTACTATATGTGTGTGTACTTATGAAATACTTCTTTGAAATATACAAGTGATCATATGCTGTATGCATTGATATGCAGTTTGCTCTTTCTTTCCCACTTGAAAACATTCTCAGAACTCTTTTCATGCCACTACAAATAGATTTATCTCATTCTTCTTAAGTGGTATATTGTATTCCGGAGTGCTAATACGTATTCTCGGCTATTTTTCTACTGGTGAACTTTAGGTTGTTCTCAATTCTTTGTGATTAAGAACAATACCAGAGTTGAGATCTGTCTAAGTCTTCTTGGGCATGTATATGAGTGTTTTTCTATATAATAATCATGATTACTGGGTTATAAGTAATAAATATTTCATCTTCTAATAGGTACATTATCTTTTGAAATGATTTATCAATTTAATATTCCACTAGTCTATTTCTCTCAACCTCTTACCTTGAGAAAGGCTATTATCAAAAGAGTTCATTTTTGTTGCCTTGATGGGTTTAAAAATGAGATCTCACTGTTATTCTTATATTTTAAAAAAATGTTATTTTTCGAAATAGAGATTTTTACCTTGTAAAATTCTAGTATTTAAATGATTGGAGTGAAAAACTGGCTTTCCCCCCTTTTGTTGTACAGTTCTATGAATTTTAACACATACAGAATTAAGACACCTTCTTCTCATTTCTAACACCCACCAACCATTAGTGAGTTCTCTGTCACTATAAGGTAGTTATCTGAGAATGTTACATAAATAGAATTATACAGTTTGTAACTCTTTAAGACTGGCTTCTTACTCAATAGAATGCTCCTGAGATTCATGACTGTTGTTGCATAATATCAATAATTTGTCCCTATTATTGCTAAGTAGCATTCCATTGTATGGATGTACAAAGTTTGTTCATTCATTCACTGAATTAAAGACATTTGGGGTGTTTCTAGTTTTTGGCAAGTATGAATACAGCTATTCTAAATACCTGTGTACAGGTTCTATGTCAGTATATATTTTCATTTCTCTAGAGTAAATACCCTGGAATGGAATTTCTGGGTCAAGTGATTATGTATGTTTAATTACATGAAATTGCCAAGTTATCTTCTAGAGTAGCTGTGTCATTTTGCATTCCCACCAGTAATGTGTGAGAGTTTCAGTTCTTCTGCATCCTCACTAGCCCACTCTTGTTATTGCCAGTGTTTTTATTACAGCCATTCTAACGGATTTGTGGTAGTATCTTTTGGTGGCTTAAACTTGCATTTCCCTAGTAGGGAATGATATTGAGCATCTTTTATTTGCCATTTTCATATCTTTTTGGTGATGTGTCCAAATTTTCTGTTCACTTTTTGGTTGGGTTGTTTGTTTATTTTTTATTGTTGAGTTTTGAGAATTATTTATACATTGTGTATATAAGTCCTCTTTGGAATTGTGATTTGCAAATATTTCCTCTCAACTTATAGTCTGTATTTTCACTCTTGGAGAAAAAGTTTTTAATTTTGAAAGATTCCAGTCTATAATTTTTTATGCATATGCTTTTGGTGTCCTGTCTAAGAACCCTTTGCATAATCCAGGTCATGGTAATCTTCTATGTTTTCTAAAAGTTTTGCATGTCATATGTATGTCTATGATCCATTTTCAGTTAATTTTTTGTTAGATCTGATGTATAGGGTGAGGTTTATTGTTTTGCGTATGAATGACAATTGTTTCAAAATCATTTGTTGGAAAGACTCTCCTTTCTTCATTGAATTGCGTTTGCTCCTTTCTCAAAAATTATATTATGGACATATTTTTATGTGTCTACTTTTGGACTCTATTATGTTCCACTTATCTCTTCCTCTACCCCTTTACCAGTATCATATTGTTTTTAATTTGTATCTCATAATTATTTAAAAAATTGAAGTACAGTTAATTTACAGTGCTGTGTTAGTTTCAGGGATACAGCAAAGTGATTCAGTTATATTTCCTTATAAACTATTACAGGATATTGAACATAGTCCCCTATACAATAGGTCCTTGTTTTCTTAATCTATTTTGTATTTAATAGTATGTATCTGTTAATTTCAAACTCCTAATTTATCTGTCCCCCCACCATGCCCTGCTATCCCCTTTGGTAGCCATAATTTTGTTTTCTGTGTCTCTGAGTCTATTTCTATTTTGTAAATAATTCATTTATATCATTTTTTGATTGTACATATAAGGGTATCATAGAATAGTTGTCTTTGTCTGACTTACTTCACTTAGTATGATAATCTCTAGGTCCATCCATGTTGCTGCAAATGACATTATTTCATTCTTTTTTATTTCATTGTAGATACTTAAGTTCATTTAGGTTGCTTCCATGTCTTGGCTATTGTAAATAATGTTACTGTGAGCACTGGGGTGAATATATTCTTTTTTGATTTAGAGTTTTCTACCAGACCACCTGACCTGCCTCTTGAGAAACCTATATGCAGGTCAGGAAGCAACAGTTAGAACTGGACATGGAACAACAGACTGGTTCCAAATAGGAAAAGGAGTACGCCAAGGCTTTATATTGTCACCCTGCTTATTTAACTTATATGCAGAGTACATCATGAAAAGTGCTGGGCTGGAAGAAGCACAAGCTGGAATCAAGATTGCCGGGAGAAATATCAATAACCTCGGATATGCAGATGACACCACCCTTATGGCAGAAAGTGAAGAGGAACTAAAAAGCCACTTGATGAAAGTGAAAGAGGAGAGTGAAAAAGTTGGCTTAAAGCTCAACATTCAGAAAACTAAGATCATGGCATCTGGTCCCATTAAGTGAAGTGAAGTCGCTCAGTAGTGTCCGACTCTGCGACCCCATGGACTGTAGCCCACCAGGGTCCTCAGTCCATGGGATTTTCCAGGCATGAATGCTGGAGTGGGTTGCCGTTTCCTTCTCCAGGGGCTTCCCTGGTAGCTCAGACGGTAAAGCGTCTGCATATAATGCAGGAGACCCAGGTTCTAGTTCCATTACTTCATGGGAAATAGATGGGGAAACAGTAGAAACAGTGTCAGACTTTATTTTTTTGGGCTCCAAAATCACCACAGATAGTGATTGCACCCATGAAATTGAAAGACGCTTACTCCTTGGAAGGAAAGTTATGACCAACCTAGACAGCATATTAAAAAGCAGAGACATTACTTTGCCAACAAAGGTCCGTCTAGTCAAGGCTGTGGTTTTTCCAGTGGTCATGTATGGATGCAAGAGTTGGACTGTGAAGAAAGCTGAGCACTGAAAAATTGATGCTTTTGAACTGTGATGTTGAAGACTCCTGAGAGTCCCTTGGACTGCAAGGAGATCCAGCCAGTCCATCCTAAAGGAGATCAGTCCTGGGTGTTCATTGGAAGGACTGATGCTGAAGCTGAAACTCCAATACTTTGGCCACCTCATGCGCAGAGTTGACTCACTGGAAAAGACCCTGATGCTGGGAGGGATTGGGGGCAGGAGGAGAAGAGGACGACAGAGGATGAGATGGCTGGATGGCATCACCGACTCGATGGACATGGGTTTGGGTGGACTCTGGGAGTTGGTGATGGACAGGGAGGCCTGGTGTGCTGCAATTCATGTGGTCGCAAAGAGTCGGACACGACTGAGCGACTGAGCTGAACTGAACTGAACATACTGTTCTCATAGTGGCTGTACTAACTTACATTCCCATCAAGAGTATAGGTGGGTTCCCTTTTCTCCATACGCTCTCCAGCATTTATTATTTGTAGACATTTTAATGATGGCCATTCTGATTGAGTGTGATACCTCACTGTAGTTTTAATTTGCATTTCTTTAATAATTAGCAATATTAAGGATATTTTCATATGCCTGTTGGCCATCTATATGTTTTCTTTGGAGAAACATCTATTTGGGTCTGCTGTCAATTTTTTGATTAGGTTGTTTGTTTTTTGTTAATGGGTTGTATGAGATATTCATCTGTTTTGGAAATTAATCCCTTGTTGGTAGCATCATTTGCAAATATTTTCTCCCTGTCTGTAGGTTGTTTTTTTATTTTGTTTATGGTTTCTTTTGCTGTGAAAAGGCTTTTAAGATTAATTAGGTCCCATTTGTTTATTTTTGTTTTTATTTCCCTTACTCTAGGAGACAGATCCAAAAAAACATAGCTACAGTTTATGTCAAAATGTGTTCTGCCTATGTTTTCCTCTAGGAGTTTTATAGTATCCAGTCTTATATTTAGATCTTTAATCCATTTGAAGTTTATTTTTGTATATGGTATTGAAGAAAGTTCTAATTTCATCTTTTTACATCCTTTTCTCGACAACACTTACTGAAGAGACTATCTTTTCTCCATTGTATATTCTTGCTTCCTTTGCCATAGATTAATTGACCATAGGTGCATGGTACCTCTGAGCTTCCTATCCTGTTCCGTCGATCTAGATGTATACTTTTGTGCCAGTATCATTCTGTTTTTATTTCTGTGGCTTTGTAGTATAGTCTGAAGTCAGTATGTGTGATTCTTCTAGCTCTGTGCTTCTTTCTCAAGATGGTTCTGACTATTTGGAGTCTTTTGTGTTTCCATGCACATTTAAAAAATTTTGTTCTAGTTCTGTGAAAAAAGTGCCATTGGTAATTGATAGTGATTGCACTGAATCTGTAAGATTACCTTGGATAGTATGATCATTTTAACAATACTGATTCTTCCAATTGAAGAACCCAGTATATCTTTACATCTCTTTTTGTTGTCTACAATTTCTGTCATCAACATCTTATAGTTTTTTGGAGTGCATGTCCTTTGCCTCCTTAGGTAGGTTTCAGTTCAGTTCAGTCGCTCAGTCGTGTCCGACTCTTTGAGACTGCATGGACTGCAGCACACCAGGCCTCCATTCCTAGGTATTTTTTGATGCAGTAGTAATTGGGGTTGTTTCCTAACTTCTCTTTCTGATATTTCATTGTTGGTGTATAGAAATGCAACAGATTTCTGCATATTAATTTTGTGTCCTGAAATTTTACTGAATTCATTGATGAGCTCTAGTTGTTTTCTGGTAGCATTTTTAGGATTTTCTATGTATATCATCGGGTTATTTGTGAGCAGTGACAGTTTTACTTCTTTTCCAGTTTGGATTCCTTTTATATCTTTTTCTTCTCTGATTGCTGTGTTGAGAACTTCCAAAACTATGCTGCATAAAAGCAGTGAGAGTGGGCATCCTTGTCTTGTTCTTGACCTTAGAGGAAATGCTTTCAGCTTTTCACTACTGAGTATGATGTTAGCTGTGGGTTTGTCATATATGGGCTTTATTATGTTGAGTTATGTTCTCTCTATGCCCACTTTCTGAAGAGTTTCTTTTTTATCATAAATGGATGTTGAATTTTATCAAAAGCTCTTTCTGCATCTATTGAAATTATCATATGGTTTTTTATTCTTTGCTTTGTTGATAGGTATATTGCATTTGAGTGCTATACCTTTATAGTAAGTTTTAACATCATATAGTTAGAGACCTCTAACTTTATTCTTTCCAGAGTTGCTTTGTACATTTTGAATCCTTTGCATTGCTATACAAATTTTAGGATCTTCTTATCAATATCTGTAAAAAGGCTTACTGAAATTTTGATTGACACATAATTGAATCTATACATGGATTTAGGGAGAATTGATGCCTTTATTATCCTGAGTCTTCCATTCCATGAGCATGATATGTATTTCCATTTATTTAGGTCCTCTTTGATTTATTTAATCATCATTTCATAGTAATTCTTTACATTTCCATATATAGATACTATACATGTTTTTTAAGATGTATACCCTTCTAAGTATTTCCTTATTCAAAGCTACTGTAAATGTATAATTTATTACATTCAGTTTACAGTTTACATTGCTAGTATGCAGACATACAATATACTTTTTGGTATGGACATTGTATCCTGCTACCTTGCTAAACATACTTCATCCTAGAAGTTTTTGGTAGAGCCCAAGGATTTTCTATCCAAATGATCATGTCATGTGTGAATAGCAAGTTTTACTCCATCCTTTAAAATCTAAATTTATAAATAATTTTGTTTTATTTATTATTAAATAAAATAAATTTATTTTATTTCCTTTTCTTGCATATTTCACTGGCTGAGACTTCCAGTATTATGTTGAATCAAAGTATTGAGAATGGATACCCTAGCTCTCTTTCTGATCTTAAGGAGGATGCATCTTGGGGGGAATTTTTTACTATTAAGTATATTAGCCTAAGGTGTTTTTTGTTTTATAGATGCCCCTTGTTATATTAAAGAAGTTCCCTTCTCTTCCTAAGTTGATGAGAGTATTTCTCATAAATGGATGCTCTATTTTGTCACTTTTTTGAATATATTGATAGGATCTATGGTTTTTCTTTTTTAGATGGTTAGCATGGTAAATTATATTACAGATTTTTGAATACTGAATCAGACTTGTATTCCTGGGATAAATCCAAGTTAATTATGATGAATTATTCTTTTTGTATATTGCTCTATTTTATTTGCCAATATTTTGTTGATTTTTTTCCACCTATGTTCATGAGGAATATTGGTGTGTAGTTTTTTTTTTTTTTTTGGTACTGTCTTTTTGTGTTTTGATATCAGTATAATGTTGGCCTTACAGAACGTGTTGGAAAGTATTGCCTTCTATTTTCTAGAGGGCAGTGTGTAGAACTAGTATTATTTCTTCTTTAAATGTTTGGTAAAATTTTATAGTGAATCCTGTTTGGAACTAGAGATTCTTTTGGAGGAAGATTTAACTAAAATTCTATTTATTTAATGGTTGTAGGATTATTCAAGCTATCTACTTCATCTAAGGTGAGTTTCACAGTTTATAGTTCACAAGGAATTGTTCCATTTAATCTGTGGTATCAGGTTATTGTGCAGAGTAGCTTGTAGTGTTTTTTAAATTATCATTCTAACATCTGTGGGGTCTGCAGTGATAGTGCCTCTTTCATCCCTGATACAGATAATTTGTGTCCTCTGTTGTATTTTTGGCAGTCTCGTTAGAGACATTGATTTTATTGGTTTTTCTCTAAGAACAAGCTTCAGTTTTAATAATATTTCTCTAGTCATTTAAAAAATCTAGTCATTAGATTTTTCTCTAATCATTTTTTAAGGATTTTTGTATTTCTGTCTTCAATTTTATTGATTTGTGCATTTATCTTCACCGTTTACTTTTTTCTGCTTGATTTGTATATTTTTAACTCTATTTTCTAGTTTGTTAAGGTAGAAACGTAGATTATTTGATACCTTTTTCTCTTTATAGCAAAGGCATTTTAGTGCTATAAATTTCCCTGCAAGCACTGCTTTAGCCACATCCTATGACTTTTCATATGTTGCATTTTCCTTTTCATGTGGTTTTATCGAAAATGTGACCCTCTTTGAATCATGGGTTACTTAAAAATTTTTTGTAAATTAAAGTATAGTATAGATTATATTAGTAATATTATATTAGTTTCAGTTGTACAACATAGTGATTAAGTATTTTTATATATTATCCTCCATTAAAATTATTTTAAAATATTGACTATATTTCCTGTGCTATGCTATATCTTTGTATCTTATTTATTTTATACATAGTAATCTGTACCTCTTAATACCCATAGGCTACTTTTTAAAAATTTATTTATTTTTTAATTGAAGAATAATTGCTTTACAGAATTTTGTTGTTTTCTGCCAAATATCAACATGAATCAGCCATAGGTATCCATATGTCCCCTCCCTGTTGAACCTCTCTCCATGGACCACTTTTAAGCGTTCTAAATTTTCAGTGTTTGGACACATTCCTGTTAAATTCTGTTTATTGATTACTAGTAAGGGGTCACAAAGAGTCAGACATGACTGAACAACTAAGCGCACACAGACAGTATAATTCCATTATGGTCAGAAAATACACTTTGTATGATTTCAATTATTTTAAATTTGTTAATGTTTTATTTTATGAACTTAGATGCAGTCTACAGATCTTGGTGAATAATCCATGTTCATTTGGAAAAAATGTGTATTCATCTGTTTCTGGTTAAAAATTAGGTCTAGATAATGGATGATGTTGGTCAATTCTTCTATTTTCTTGCTGATTTTCTGTCTACTGGTTCTATAACTGAGAGTGTTAAAGTTTGCAACTATAATCATGTGTTTGTCTACTTATTCTTTCATTTCTGTCAGTTTTTGTTTCACATATTTTGAAGCTCCTGTTGTTAGGAATATATATGTTTGGGAATGGTATGCCTTTTTGGTAAATTGATATTTTAATCGTATGTATTATTTCTCTTTAGCTTTGGGACGTTTTCTTTTTGCCATGAAGCTTACTTTGATTCTAATATAACCACTTGTGATAGGGAAACTCTAAAATGGGCTCCAATGATCTTCACTTTCTTGTATGTTTGCCCTTATGGAATTCCCTCCTCTTGAGTATAGGTTGACCCTAGTTACTTACTCCTAATCAATAGAATTCAGCATAGGATGTCATATTCATGATTAAGTTACAAAAGATTCTGGTTTTTGTCTTGCTAGCAGACTCTCTCTTTTCTGGCTCTGATGAAGCAAGTTCCCATGTTGGAGAGGCCTCCATTACAGGTGGCCTTGAGCCAACAGTCAGTAAGGAACTGAGGCCATCAGTCCTGCAGTCAGCAGAGACTTGTATCCTGACAACTGTATTAGTTAGAGGACTCTCCAGAGAAAGAGACTCAGTAGGAATACATAGATAGGATTTGGCTTGTGTGATATGAATATGATTTGTCTGGGTGTGGATTTCTTTGGTTTATCCAGTTTGGGGTACTTTTGAGCCTTTAGGTTGTTGTCTTTTGTCAAACTTGAGGGGCGTCCAGCCTTTATTTCTTCAAATACTTCTTCAGAACTTCCCTCTTTCTTATCCCTTTGTAGAACTCTGATCACAGAAACATTAAACCCTTTGTTACTGCCCACAGGTCCCTGAGGCTCTGTCTTTCTTTTTTTTTTTAAATCATCTTTTCTTTTTGTTCTTCACATTAGAATGTTTCTATTGATCTATCTTCAAGTTCACAGACTCTTCTGTCATCTCAAATCTGCTAGTAAGTCCTTTCAGTTAATTCAAAATTTTTAAAATTTTTTCAGTTCTAAAATTTCAGTATTTTTCAGTTCGAAAATTTCCATTTAGTTCTTTTTATTGTCTATTTCTTTGCTAAAATTTAAAAAATTTCTTTTTAAAATAATTGTGTTTCAAGAGTGTTTGCACTGCTCTTTTAAGCATTTTAAATTATTTTACAATTTTTTAAGGTCTTTGTCAGATAATTCCAACATCTGTATCATCTCCTTGTTGGTGTCTATTGGTTTTCTTTTGCTACGTGAGTTGAGAACTTCACAAATTTTCACACGTAATTTTGAGTTGTATTTTGAGTATCAGTTATGAGACTATGGATCTTGCTTGAATGATACGGATATCATTGATTTTTTTAAAATTTGTTTTAATTGATGTTTAGACTTAGACCACAAATTCCCTCCTGCTTTCTGTGGGTTGTGGTTACAACCTGTCAGTTCAGTTTCCACCTTTGCCATGTTTTCTGGTTCTGTCCCATGAGGGCACCACCAGGTGGTCATTCTGAAATCTGGGTGGACGTGTTCTCAAAATCTTTGGTATGCTTATTAGGACTAGATTCAAGCACCACTGGGTTTAGGGTGAGCCCAGAAATTCCCTGGGTTACTGTCTTGAGCTCTTCTCTCTGTTATCTCCCAGTACTTCTTAGTTCCCTCGGGCTCCCCTTTTTGGTCTCCCATGCAATTGCAGTGTTAGGACAGAAAGAAAGCAAAAAGCAGTGGGATTTGACCTTAGCTTCATGGAATCCTTGCTCCACTGAATGGTAAGGAAAGTTCTTTTCCCTTAGAATTTTGGTTCCTGAAGCTACCATTGCTGCTGTTCCTATTGCCATCCATCACCACCACTACAAGGATTGCCTGGGGCGGGGGGCCGGTGGTGGGTGCAAGAGAGTGAAGAAAAAGGAGAGGCAAGCCTGAAGAATTTGATAGGTCAAGGGCTTCCTTGACAATTCTTTTCCCTCAAATTCATTCTTAGTGTCCCTGGCATTTGTATTCTTTCATATAAATTTTAGAATCAACAAATCTTTGGGATATTGATTAGAATTGTATTTATAGGTTAATTTGGAAAAATTGTCATTTATGCAATTTGAGTCTTTTCAAGTAAAGTCTCCTTTTGTATCCTTCAGGAAAGCTTTATAGTTTTTCTTAATGAAGATTTTGGATACATGTTATGAAGCATATACCCAGATATTTTATAGTTTTGTTAAGATTTTGAAAGATATCGTTCCTATTTTATTTTAGGTATTATAGGTAAATGGGAATACTGTTGATTTTCTGGATACAAAAACCGTATCTTGTATCCAGAGTTTTACTAAATGTACTTATTAGTTCTAGCAGTTTTTCAATTAAACCTTTTATTTTTTTGGTACATGATATTTTCCATTTCTCTTTTTATTTCTTTTATTTCCTCTCTCTCACTCTCTTTTTCTCTTCTTCTTCTTCTTTTTTTTTTTTGCTTGTTGTATTGACCAGAAATACCAGTACTGTGTTAAATTTAAAGAGGAAAGAAAAGGTCTTTGTTTTATTCAAATTTTATTGGAAATCCTAATGTTTCACCATTAAGAATAATCCTTGCTATAAATTTCTAATAGATAGCATTGATCAAGATCAGGAAGGTGTTTTGCATTTATGTTTGTTAAATAATTTTTAAAAAATCACAAATAGATATTGAATTTCATCAAATGATTGTTCAGCATTTATTCAGACGTTTGTAATTTTTAAACTTTTTATTTACTAATGTGGAAATATCCTTGCTCTCCCAGAATAAAGCCAACTTTGTTGTGGTGAATTTCTCTTTTTATACACACCAAGATTCAATTTGTTAATGTGTTATTTAGAAATTTTGCATCTATGCTTGTAAATGAGGTTCACTTATAATTTTTTCTTGAGATGTTCAAATCTAGTATTTGAACATCAAGAAAAGGGTTAAAGGGTTTGAAATAAATGAAAAAATTTATTATATCTTTTAGTAAACTCACAAGACTCAGATTTTAGAAATACATCTCAAGAAAAAGCTAAAGTCAATCATCATATTCATGATGTGAATATTTCTAATGACCCTGTTAGGGTACTTTATGTAAATATTTTACTTAATCTTGAGAACAACTCTGTGTTCATATGATGCAGATGGGGAAACTGAGGCTCATGTCAAAGATCAGACAGTGAACTCTCATGACTGTAAGTACTAGAAATCCAAATGACGGCTCCATCAGGATGAAGAATGGAGTTTGGCTAACAAGCTTTGGGGAGGAGAATCAGCTGACCTCAGGAATGAATGCCAGTTGCTGGGGAAGGCCTCCAGGGTTATCTTTTTTCTCTAAGGATCAGCCTCACTTTTCAGACCAGCTTTCTCTCCTTGTCAGGACTCAGGGAAGCAGGTAACTCAGGCTTCACATCCTATAGCTTTGTTTTCAAAGAGAGATGAATCCCTTATTTTAATGACACTGTGATGGTCAACTTACTCTAACACTATATGGTTTGACTGGGGCAAGGATCAGCTTCCTAGAAGAGGGTGGGTGCTGAGTACAGAGTTGTGAACCAGGAAACTATTAATAATTAGGCCTAAAACATTCACCATGTATCCATCCATCCACCCAATCAGTGTCAGTACCATGGATTCCACGTTAGCCAAGATTCATCCTCGGGAGTATCCTATTCTGGATCCCTGCTCTTAACCACAGAAAACAAAGAACAATAACCTCACCAACCAAGGGTAAAAGAGAAAGAGGTGATTTTCAACTCAGAGTGCACGTTAGAATTTTCCTGGGAGTTTTTAAAAACTACTGCTGGCCTCGCCCCTTCTCTACCGACTATCCCAAGCTGGGATCAGAGCACCATATTTTGTCTCTCCAGGTGACTTTCATTTGCAGGGCTGATGACAGGGATGGATCCATCCATCCATAAAGATCCATAAAATGATTGATCCATCCATCCATTCCATCAGTGATTTTTGAAGTTAAGTATTTATTTGAGTTAAAAGGGTTAGTAAGGCTTTCCTTTCGGCCAGAACCACCATTTTCCAGTAATTTGCCAAAATGACCAACACAAAGGGAAAGAGGAGGAGCAGCTGCTCCGTGTTCTCTGGGCCTTTTAGAAAACATGGAATTGTGCCTTTGGCCACATACATGTGACTCTACAAGTAAGGTGATATTGTAGATATCAAGGCAAAGGGCTCTGTTCAAAAAGGAAGGCCCTACAAATGTTACCTTGACAAAACTGGAAGAGTCTACAGTGTTACCCAGCATGCTCTTGGCATCTGGGTAGGGGAAGGGGAAGATTCTGGCCAAGAGAATTAATATGAGAATTGAGCATATTAAGCACTCTAAGAGCCAAGATAGCTTCCAGAAACGCCTGAAGGAAAATGATCAGAGAAAGGAGGAAGCCAACGAGAAAGGGACTTGGGTTCAGCTGAAATGCCAGCCTGCTCCACCCAGAGAAGCACACTCGCAAGAACCCACAGAAAGGAGCCTGAACTGCGGGAGCCCCTTCCCTATGAGCTCATGCCATGGTATGTGTGAAGGAAACAGGACATGGGCTGTAAAATTAATAAACAGTAAGTTAAAAATGTTAGTAAGGAAGGATCTTGGAGGAGGAAACTATATTTTGATTTGAGGATGGTTTGGACTGAAGTGAGCTTAAATTGATAGAGATTGGGATGGGACCCATTTTAGAAGGAGAAAAGACATGAAGGTGAAAATAGTAAGTTGTCTTCAGGGCCAGTAAATAAACTTGTCTGCCGAGAACAGCCCCCCAAGGATAGAAACGAGCCTTGGCTCCCACTCTGCAGCCAAAGCAACTCTGCTCTTTCTCTGTTTTCACATTTAGTTCAACAAACAGTGTTGAGCTGGACCGGTTTGGAAATCATTGGCCTAAAGGTGATATATTTGATGTAGTTGGTTCACAGTTGAGCAGAACAGTTTACAGACTTGGATTCTGAAGTCAGACAGGATCTTCCATTTACTAGCTGTATCCTTGGGGCTGGTTCCTTAACTTCTCCACACCTCAGTTTCCTTGTGTGTTGTCAGGATTGATTTCACTTACAGCAAACTCAGCTATGACTAAAAGATTTTCTTTGCTTTACTGTGACTGAACATCAGGGCTTCCCCTGGTTGCTCAGTGGTAAAGAATCTACATGCAATGCAGGAGCTACAGGAGATGTGGGTTTGATCCCTGGATCAGGAAGATCCCTGGAAGAGGGCATGGAGACCCACTCCAGTATTCTTGCCTGGAGAATCCCATGGACAGAGGACCCTGGCAGGCTATTGTCCATAGGGTCACACAGAGTTGGACATGACTGAAGTGACTTAGCATGCACGCATGCACAATTGAACCTCATTTCTGCCTTGAGCCTCAGTTCTACAGATGGTGAAAACCTTGTCACAGTGAATGGAGTGTAAAAATCTGTCATTTATTTTTCCTTCTTGGCTGGCATCTGGTTTGGGAGGTTGAGTGGAAAGTGGGTAGAGGTTAATTGTGGGGCATCAGGTCATGGGGAAGGTGTGGTCCCCAGTTATTACCTGATGCCTCAGCCCCAGGCTGTTTCCACTCATCTCTAATTGCCAGCATCCACCCTCCCGGCATCAGAAAGAGACTCACGGGTCGTGCCTAGCTGTTCTCTGGTCCACAGGCTACACAGTCATTCTCCATCCTTCACATCCCAGCTGTGAGGTCACTTCTGCTCCCTTAGACCTCTCTGTTCCTGAGTCTCTCTCAGCTACACAGGTTAAAAAAAAAAAAATCTATATCTACCCAAATTCCAAACCTGACCTTTAGGAGGAGGCATAAATTTTGGAGTTCAAATGCTAAGAACATTTTGTTTTATATTTTTGCTATCCTAATCCTACTCCAAGTGTTGTGAATGCCAAAGTGTATTTTGGGGGCAAGCAGAGGGTGACTCTGTTAACAAGACCAAACAGGTGAAAAATCAATTGGCAAATGTTTTGTAAAACGATTCTGACACAGAGATCATAACAATAGTTACTTTTTAGGGCCATTGTGAGAAATGAATGAGACAGTGTGTATAAAGACACCTGGACCAAACAGTGGGTCCTCAAAATGTATCCACCATTAATATCATTGGCTTTTGTCCCTGGGGCTGTAGCCCCACCTCTGTGTCGTCCACTTGCTCTGGGTAAGGTCTGCCGGCCCTGCCTCGATTATGTATGAATAATGGTGATGAGGTGTTAGAAGCAGAGGGAGGGGTAGGGAGTTACGGGTTCATGGCAACAGCTCCGTTTTCTTAAAGGCTTCAGTGCAAAGCCTCTGATACAATTTGTTAGCCCACCCAACCCTGCAAATCGGAAATTGGGTTTATATTTGATCAATTTGGCTGGGCTACTGAAGCTTCATATGTCAACAGCAGCGCCTACTTATCGTCATAAAGCTCTTCGACGCCCGAACTGCCGCTCTGGCTTCTGGTTCATGCCTCCCACAATCTTGAACTTAGAAAGAAATGAGCCCACACTTCTGGGTGTTGTTTCCGGGTCTGAGCCTGTCATAGACAACTTTGTCAGTCTTTGGAAACAGTAACACCGGTAACTTGAGAGAGAAACAAATATAGCAGCATCGGAAGCTGGCATTTTGAAAAATCACTTCGTTTTTTATCATTTGCTTTTAGCTTATAATGTACCCCCTCAAACATGAAAGTTTTGAAGACTTTTAAGGGCTTCCTGGTGGCTCAGTTGGTAAGAATTTGCCTGCAATGCAGGAGACCCGAGTTTGATCCCTGGCTCAGGACAGTCCCCTGGAGAAGGGAATGGCAACCCACTCCAGTATTCTTGGCTAGAGAATCCCACAGACAGAGGAGCCTGGTGGGCTACAGTCCATGGGATCACAAAGAGTCAGACACGACTGAGTGACTAACACTTTCACTTTCAAGGAAGCCTTGTTCCAGGATTTGTAGTAAATGCTGAAAAGGGGGCAACACGTGGAAGGGGTGTCAATACCTTGATTAGTTTGGGTAGATCTACTTGGCATGAGAAGCCAGATATGGGGGCTACTCCAGTGAGTTGCGATGAAAAGAATAACTTCTCTAATCATCAGAGGGAGAAGAATTTGGAATTTTCTGTCTGGGGTTTGAAATCAAAGATGGAATAAATGGTCTAGAGACAAGGGAGTGGCTAGCAGGAAGGCAGTGGATAGCTGGAACTAGGGGACCACGGCTAATGAGAAAAGCCTACGGGTAGGAATGGCTGGTGACTCTTTCAGACAGTGATTCCTAGCATTGAAATTGTAATTGGATTCTGGATTTGGGTTGTACCATCAGCCACCAGCATCCGTCTGGGTCTGACACAGGTGTTGTCTTGGGGAATTGAATGAGAAGGGTTGCACGCCAGAGTTGAGATGGCTATGGCCAGAGACAGAGAGAGCCACAGTGAGCACACAGCCCTCCACCCAAGCGGAGGGAGGAGCAAGAGGAAGGAAGCAGACTGCCCACCCACTGTGCCCCCTGCACTCTCCCGGGCCGCATTAGGGATCCGGCAGAAGGTACTCAGTTCGTGGGAGAAGGACTTGAGCTAGTTTGTCTGCTTATAAAATAATGCGTTCACATTTGTCATGTTTCTGAATCACAATGGGTGTGCAGGAATTAGTGAGTGAGCTGAGCTGATGGCCCATGTCCCTGTGCTGAATACTTGCCTTCTTCTCTGCTTGCTTGAATGCCTTATGCTTGTAACACTATCCAAAACTTTAGGGATGAAAAATGTTTGAGGAAAGTAACCCTCTAGAAAATGTGGAATCTACCAGTTTTATTTCCAGAATTCAGTCTGACTTGGCCAAAAGAGGTTGCTTTCAACGAAGGGTCCATTGACAGATGAGTGGATAAAGACATGGTGTATAGTCACAATGGAATATTACTTGGCCATAAAAAGGAATGAAACAATGCCATTTCCAGCAACATGGTTGGACCTAGAGATGATCACACTAGGTTAAGTAAGTCAGGAAGAGAAAGACAAACATATGATGTTTATATGTGGAATCTAAAAAAATGAAAGAAATGAACTTATTTAAAAAAAACAGAAGTAGACTCAGAGACATAGTAAACAAACTTATGATTACCAAAGGAGAAAGAGGAGGCATAAATTAAGAGCCTGGGACTAATATATATACACACTACTAGACATAGAATAGATACCCATCACAGACATAGTGTATAGCACAGGGAACTCTACTCAACATCTTGTAATAACCCATAATGGAAAAGAATCTGAAAAAGAATATATATAGCATGTATAACTGATTCCCTTTGCTGTAATGCCTGAAACTAACACAACATTGTAATCAACTATATTTCAACAAAAATTTTAAAAACAGAAGTTGCTTCAACTTACTCTTTAGGGACCTGGAAGAATATCTGAATGAAGACATGCCATGGATAGTATGACCAGATGTCAATACAGGCTCACACCAAGGAGGACACCCAGCACAGGCCTGAGTCAGAATGTGGTTTTCATTTCTACAAGTAGGATTTTTGAGAGAAAATGAGCTTTTATTGCATAAATGATATGAATGAATTAAACTACTTGTTTTCAGTGGAAGGGCACATTAAACAGGGAAAGATAAAACCAGATTCTGGTTCTTGTTCTACCAACAACTGATGACCTTTGACAATACCCCTTAACCTTGCTTAGCTGTGTCCTCTGTAAAATGACAGGAGTTGTTCTTTGTTGTTTTCGTTCAGTCACTCAGTTGTGTCAGACTCTTTGTGACCCCGTGGACTGCAGCATGCCAGGCTTCCCTGTCCTTCACTATCTCCTGGAGCTTTTTCAAAACTCATAACCATCATGTCGATGATGCCATCCAACCACCTCATCTTCTGTTGTCCCCTTCTCCTCCTGCCTTGAATCTTTCCAAGCATCAGGGTCCTTTCAAATGAGTCAGTTCCTTGCATCAGGTGGCCAAAGTACTAGAGTTTCAGCTTCAGCATCAATCCTTCCAATGAATATTCAGGACTGATTTCCTTCAGGATTGACTGGTTTGATCTCCTTGCAGTCCAAGGGACTCTCAAGAATCTTCTCCAACACCTTAGTTATCACTAAGTTTCCTTCCAACTTTAATTTTCTATGATTTAAGAAAGTTATAACAGAAACTCAACTTTAGACCATCTGTTAATTCAAAGATTCTCAAGTTTCTTTGCTCATAGCATCCTTTGTGCCTTTGTGATATTTTTCATAGTGCTCTGAGGCCAAAAGGAATACCCTCAAACTTCTATTTGTTATGTGGTTCAGTTCAGTTCAGTCACTCGGTTGTGTCCAACTCTTTGAGACCCCATGAACTGCAGCACGCCAGTCCTCCCTGTCCATCACCAACTCCCAGAGTTTACCCAAACTCATGTCCTTTGAGTCGGTGATGCCATCCAACCATCTCATCCTCTGTCGTTCCCTTCTCCTCCTGCCTTCAATCTTTCCCAGCATCAGGGTCTTTTCAAATGAGTCAGTACTTCACAACAAGTGGCCAAAATATTGGAGTTTCAGCTTTAACATCAGTCCTTCCAAAGAACACCCAGGATTGATCTCCTTTAGGATGGACTGGTTGGATCTCCTTGCAGTCCAAGGGACTCTCAAGAGTCTTCTCCAACACCACAGTTCAAAAGCATCAATTCTTCTGCGTTCAGCCCTCTTTATAGTCTAACTCTCACATTCATACATGACCACTGAAAAAACCATAGCCTTGACTAGATGGACCTTTGTTGACAAAGTAATGTCTCTGCTTTATAATATGCTCTCTAGGTTGGTTATAACTTTCCTTCCAAGGAGTGTCTTTTAATTTCATGGCTGCAATCACCATGTGCAGTGATTGTGGAGCCCAGAAAAATGAAGTCAGCCACTGTTTCCACTGTTTCCCCATCGATTTGCCGTGAAGTGATGGGACCGGATGCCGTGATCTTATTTTTCTGAATGTTGTGCTTTCAGCCAACTTTTTCACTCTCCTCTTTCACTTTCATCAAGAGGCTCTTTAGTTCTTCTTCACTTTCTGCCATAAGGGTGGTGTCATATGCACATCTGAGGTTATTGATATTTCTCCCGGCAATCTTGATTCCAGCTTGTGCTTCCTCCAGCCCAGCATTTCTCATGATGTTCTCCGCATAAGTTAAATGAGCAGGGTTAGGTGGTTAGGTCTAAACACCTTCATAAGTATCTAAGTCCTAATATTAATAATTTAAGCCATTTGTAAAGTAATACATATAAATGGAAAGAAGAGATGATTTTTTATTTCATTCCTACATGACCATGCTTATTTACTTGTTGGGGGTGTACGTCTTGAGCACAGCACAACTTCTCAAACCATGGAATCCAACTGGACCCCAGTGTTCTCATTTCTTCTTCCATATTTCTTTTCTCTCAGTAGCTTTTTATCACAGCAACCAATAAAATCTGATTCTCGCAAAGCCCTGATGTCATTGAAAGGAACGTAGCACCATCTATCTTGAAAGAGTGAACCTCACACTGGTAATGTGTGTAGTGCCTAAAAGCTATTGCTGGGTCTTCTAGGAAATTAAGAATATCTGGGAGCACCTTGCCAGTTTGCTGCCTTGCCCCAGGTGCCGAGGAACACTGGGAAGCCTGACTTCAATCAATGTCTAAGGTCTTCCTCCCATTTTTAATGGAACTGTATGTACCTCCCTGTTGTAGATATTTTTGGAATCCATGGGCCAAGCACAGAATTGTATGGTTCTCAGAAATTCACTACAGTGTCTCTTGGAGTCCTGGCTTGTTGGTCCCAGCTCCCAGAAAAAAAATGTTGCTCAGTTTCTCCACTGCTCTTTCATCTCAGACACTGTTACTTAGCAAATAACCTGCCTTCTAATTTATAGAGGGTGCATAGCTCTCAGAAACAAGCACTACAATTCTGTCCTTGCCCATAAACATTCCCTTTTGCCTCTACCCTCTCACTTCATCCCTCCAGGCTTGGAGGAAGAGGAGTTACCCTCCATGCAGAAGGCTTACCCTTGCCCTGGGCTCCCAATCCTACCCCTTCCCATGACCTGTGGTCCAGCTTCTGGCTCCACTGGGTAATTCCTTTCCCTCCTGTCATTTCAACTTCATCTTTTTTTTTTTCTTTAAAATTGTTTTTTAATTGGTGGAAAATTGTTTTACAGTGTTGTGTTGGTTTCTGCCATACAACAATATATAGCACTCATAATTATATATGCAACATACATATAAATATATATACTGCTGCTGCGTCGGTTCAGTCGTGTCTGACTCTGTGCGACCCCATGGACAGCAGCCCACCAGGCTCCTCTGTCCCTGGGATCCTCCAGGCAAGAGTACTGGAGTGGGTTGCCATTTCCTTCTCCACATAAATAAACATATATACTTACGTATGATGATTTATATATCCCTTCTCTCTTGAGCCTCCCTCCCCTCCCGCCATCCCACCCCTCTAGGTCATCATAGAGCACCAGACTGGGCTCCCTGTGTTACTTAGCAACTTCCCACTAACTGTTTTACACAGATAGTGTATATATGCCAATGCTATTTTCCCTGTTCATCCCACCCCTTGCTGTGTCTACAAGGTCATTCTCTCCTAAGTTCATCAGTACCATTTTTCCAGATTCCATGTATGTGCTTTCAACTTCTTCATCTTTCCTGCTTCCTCCTACAGAGCCTGTGAGTGTGTTCAAGTCCGCTACTTAACCAGCAGGCTCTAACAGTGTCCTTCCGATAACTGATTGGCTCCGTCCCTTGGCAGACACATTCCCTGAAGAGGAGCCCATACCCGCTGCCCCCATTTCTTGATGACCCACGTGCTCCCCGGCCCCCTGCCGGCAGCCCCAGGCCCCGGCTCTCCTCTCCTGCCGGCCTCTCACTCCGCTCAGCCCTGGCCTCGCCCTCCAGCTGTGGGAGCCATGTCTCTCAGAAGAGGCAGCGCACTCCGTGGTTTGGGGCACTGTTTCTCTGGCTCACTCTCCCCCTGTCTACCTGACAAGCAGCACATACTTCATAACATCCTCTGAGAAGCTTTTTTGGTCCCTCCCTCCCTCCTCCTCCCACCAAATGGAAACGGGCAGTCTGCCTTTGCATTCTCAGCCATCCTTCAAGACACAGCATCTGTGGCCGTTTACTTTCTGTGCATTTCTTTAGCAAATGTTGTCAGCTCCTGGAAAGCTGGACTGTGTCTTAATTATGCCTGGATTCCCAGGGTCACACATACCTGGCACATCTCCATACCCTGTGATCAGTGAGTGAGAGGGTGAAGTTGGTACAGGAATAGATTACTCTCAGCTACCCATGTCAGCGGGTTGGTAACATCCTTGCAGCAGACATTTGATCCCAGTCGCTTCTTGGTTTCTCGTTATCATTAGCTCCTTATAGATGCCATCTCACCCTTTCTCACAGCACCTCTGAGGTCTGTATCAGGCCCATGTCTGACAGATGAGGAAACAGAGACTCAGAGTTTCAGTACATCTGCCCTGGTCATACGGCTAAGGGTGGTGGAAGCGATATTCTGGCCCAACTCTGACCTCTTTCTCCACACCCAGGCATCCTCACATGGCCCGACCAGTGTATGCTTACGGTCTGCCCCCTCATCAACTCTCAGCCAGTCCCATCACTTCTTGGCAAGTAGCTGGGGAAACAATGGACACAGTGACGGACTTTATTTTCTTGGGCTCCAAAAATCACTGCAGGTGGTGACTGCAGCCCTGAAATTAAAATATGCTTGCTCCTTGGAAGAAAAGCTATGACCAACCTAGACAGCATATTAAAAAGCAGAGACATTACTTTGCTGACAAAGATCCGTCTAGTCAAATCTATTTTTCCAGTAGTCATGTATGGATGTGAGAGTTGGACCATAAAGAAAGTTGAGGGCTGAAAAATTGATGCTTTTGAACTGTGGTGTTGGAGAAGACTCTTGAGAGTCCCTTGGACTCAAGGAGATCCAACCAGTCCATCCTAAAGGAAATCAGTCCTGAATACTCATTGGAAGGACTGATGCTGAAGCTGAAGCTCCAATCCTTTGGCCACCTGATGCGAAGAACTGTCTCCTTGGAAAAGACCCTGATGCTGGAAAAGATTGAAGGCAGGAGGAGAAGGGGACGACAGAGGATGAGATCGTTGTATGGCATCACCGACTCGATGGACATGAGTTTGAGCAAGCTCCGGGAGTTGGTGATGGACAGGGAAGCCTGGCATACTGCAGTCCGTGGGGTTGCAAAGAGTCAGACAAAGCTGAGTGACTGAAATGAACTGAACTTAGATACATATTTAAGACACCATGTCAGAAGCAACAGCATTAAGTAATGCCATTCAGATCCCAACACAGTCATAAATGCTTGTGGGTTATCAGTGACTGGGACCAAGAATTTGTGTTATAAATGTCACCCATCCACTGGCTTTATTTTTGTTCATTTAACAACTGTCCTTTAACTAGCAAATCAACCTTCCTCAGAGAGAAATTAGACTTTAGCGGACTGACCAGCGATGACAGCCTGAAAGCCCTTTAACGCTGTTTCACAGAGGTGTGAGCTGCCCACTCCACCTCATTTTTCCTAACATGTCGCCCAGGCATAGTCCAATAAACCCCTCAAGTTTACACCATCTGTAGGCTTCTCACCTTGCAGCACCTGCCTGTAAGTCCCCATCTGGGCCCCTCTGCTGAGAGCTTCCTTGTTGCCAGGAAGGCTACATTAAACCCGGGCTGGGGTGGTGGGGTGGAGGGGGCTGTCCCTTCACGGAAACTTGGAGAAGCCTCTCCCGTCTCCTGAGCCCATCAGTTCAGGCCCTCCTCCCCACCCCTTCCCTTTTTGTTTAGTTTGACCTTGGTCACTGATGACAAGGCTTCTTTTCCTGCCAAACCAATCAATAAGCTAAACAGACAGAAGATGAGTATTTAGAATATGGGAAGCCAAACTCAAACACAGATAGGTTATCAGTCTAGCCCAGAGCAGACTTCTGAGCAAATATTTCATTAACAAATTTTTCATGGCAACTTGCATGTTAAAAAAAAAAAAAAAAGAGGGGAGAGGGAGAGAGAAAGACAAAACAGTGGTGGTTGGCAGAGTTGGGGGTAAAGAGAAAGGCTGCTGGATCCTTGAAGCTGAACTACCCCGGGAGGGAGTGAGGGGCAGAGAGTTGGGAGAAAGGTGGGATGACAGAGAGAAGGCCCCCAGGAAGGGGAGCCCCAATCCCCTTAAAACCTTTCAACTTCTAGCCTCCTCTCCTGCCAGGGCTATCGTGTGTAAACTCATCTTCAGCCATCTCTGGGGGCTGGAGCTGGTTAAGTGTCCCAGATACAAGCCCCAGGTGGGTAGTCAGTGGCTGACTGTGGGGTCCTGGGCTGGTCACCCAGTGAGGGGCCTGGGAGGGGAAAGGAGATAAGGTCCCAGGGGAGCCCCGCCGGGGAGCTGGAGGCGGGGGCAAAGGAAACAGCCTAAACGATAGTAACAAGAGCAACTGTTTTGGCTCCCACTAAATTTTAGGCACCGTGGAGGCTCTCTGTCTTGTTACAATATTCTCATAACCATGCCCAAGACTGTGATAAACACTGGTGTACCTGCCCACTGGTGCCTGTTCTGATTGTTAAATATTTTGAATATTACACCTGGTTCACTACAATCCTTAAAGTGGTTTGGTTTTATTACCGAGGAGCCTGAGATTCAGAGAGGTTAAGCAGTCTGTTCAAGGGTGCACAGCTAGTGAACTGCAGAAGCGGGATTGGGACCTGTCTGATTAGGCCTGTCTGATTCCGAAGACAAGCGGTTTCCAACTCCTTTCCTCTGCTTCCCTTCTAGCTTTAAGAATACTTTAGAGGGAAGGTTGGCATAGCATGGAATGACTAATACTCAGCTCTTGGAAGCAAGTGCTTGAAGGGAGGAAAAGAATGAACAGACTGAATTTTCAGTCCTGTGTGTGCTGGGATCCTTCCTACCCTCACGTGTGTGCACTCGGCTCCTGCCTCCTGGAAATTCCTTCCCCCCATTTCATCTGAATTCATGGGCAACCCATTCAGGCCTCAGCAACTGATCGCTGCCCAGGAAAGCCCCCTGCCCTGCCCTGCACTATTTGCTCTTATGACTTTCATTTTTTTTCTTCAGAGCACTTAAATCAATGATAATTAAATATCTTTATGTGCAGTTTATTGATGAATATCTCCTAGATAGACTGGAATAACAATAATAAAAATAATAATGGCTAATAATTATTAAATAATATAATCAATGTAATAACAAATATAATAATATAACAATAACAAATTTTGGAATACCTTATAAAGTCATTTGTTGACATTTAAATTTTTTCTCCTTTGTATTATCTTCTTTTTAAGGTTTTTCAATCATTACTTGATATAATTTCATACTTGTTTCTATGATTATTTGATCAATTTTATCTGCCCCCTAGATTGTAAACTTAGAAGGCGCTGGAGCCCTATATAAGGCTCATGGTTGTAACTCTTGTTCTGGTTTATACTGAGGGATCAACATGTACATAAATACCTTAGAGATACTGCAGGTTCACTTCTAGACCACTGCAATAAAGTGAATATTACAGTAAAGCAATTCACATAATATTTTGGTTTCCCAGTGCATATAGAAGCTATGTTTATACTATACTGTAGTCTATTAAGTGTGCAGTAGCATTATGTCTAGAAAAATCAATGTACATATCTTAATTAAAAACATTTTATTGCTAAAAAATTTGACCATCATTTGAGCCTTGAGAGAATCATAATCTTTTTGCTGCTGGAAGTTCTTGCCTTGACGTTGATGGCTGCTGACTGGTATCAGGGTAATGGTTGCTGAAGGCTGGGGTGGCTACGGCAACTTCTACAAACAACACTGAAGTTTGCCACGTTGATGACTCTTTCTTTCATGAACGATTTCTCTGCACTAGTGCTGTTTGAGCGCATTTTACCTACAGAACTGCTTTCAAAATTCGAGTCAGTCCTCTCAAACCCTGCAACTGCTCTATCGACTAAATTTATATAATCTCCTAAATCCTTTGTTGTCATTTCAACAGGCTTCACCAAAAGTAGGTTCCATCTCAAGGAACTACTTTCTTTGCTCATCCATGAGAAGCAACTCATCATCTGTTAAAGTTTATCACGAGATTGCAGCAATTCGGCCACATCTTCAGGCTCCGCTTCTAATTCCAGTTCTCTTGCTGCTTCTACCACACCACAATGGCTTCCTCCACTGATGTCTCAAACTGCTCAAAGTCATCCTAGAGGGCTGGAATCAGCTTCTTTCAAACTTCTGTTAATGTTGGCATTTTTGAACTCTTCCCAGGAACTACAAATGTTCTTCATGGCATCTAGAGTGATGAATTAATTCCAGAAGGTTTCAATTAACTTTGCCAAGATCCATCAGAAGAATTGCTATTTGGGGCATCTATAGTCTTAAAAATTCTATTTCTTGAATAACTTGAAAGTCAAAATTACTCCTTGATTCATGAGCTGCAGAATGGCTGTTGTGTTAGCAGGCAGGAAAACATAATTAATCTCATTGTATGTTTTCACCAGAGTTCTTCGATGACCAGGCACCTTGTCAATGAACAGTAATACTTTGAGAGGAATCTTTTTTTCTGGTTTTAAATATTTAGTAAACCATGTCATAAACAGATGTGCTATCGTCCAGGCTTTATTGGTCCATTTATAGAGCACAGACAGAGTAGAAATAACATAATTCTTAAGGGCCCCAGCATTTCAGAATGGTAAATGATGAATTGGTAAATGGTAAATTGGCTTTGACTTCAAGTCACCAGTTGCATCAGCCACTAACAAGAGAGTCAGCTGGTCCACTGAAGATTTGAAGCCAGACATTGATTTCTCCTCTCTAGCTATGAAAGTCCTTGATGGTGTCTTCCTCCAATAGAAGCTGTTGTTTTGTCTCCAGTGAAAATCTGTTTAGTGTAGCCACTTTCATTACTGATCTTATCTAGATTTCTGGATAACATGCTATAGCTTCTCCATCAACTTTGTGGCTTCCCCTTGTACTTTGATGTCATGGAGATGGCTTCTTTCCTGTAACCTCATGAACCAACCTATCCGAGCTTCAAATTTTCCTTCTGTAGCTTCCTCATCTGTCTCAACCATCATAGAATTGAAAAAAGTTAGGGTCATTTTCTGGACTAGGTTTTAGCTGAAGGGAATATTGTGGCTGGTTTGATCTTCTGTCCAGACCAGTGAAACTTTCCTTGTATCAGCAATGAGGCTGTTTCATGTTGTTATCATTGATGTGTTCATTGAAGCAGCACTTTTAATTCCCTACCAGAACTTACCCTTTGCATTCACAACTTGGTTTAACTGTTTGGCCAAGAAACCTTGCTTTCAGTCTATCTAGGCTTTTGACATGCTTTCCTCACTAAGCTTAATCATTTCTAGCTTTTGATTTAAAGTGAGAAATGTGTGATTCTTCCTTTCATTTGAGCACTTAGAGGCCATTGTAGGGGTATTAATTGGCCTAATTTCAATATTGCTATGTCTCAGGGATTAGAAAGGCTTGAGGAAAGGGAGAAAGATGGGGGACAGCTAGCTGGTGGACCAGTCAGAACACATACAACATTTACAGGTGAAGTTTCTCATCTGTGGAGCCCCCTAAAAATTATAATAGTCACATCACAGATCATCATAACAAATCTAATAATGATGAAAAAGTTTGAAATATCACCAAGAAGTTACCAAGATATGACGCAAAGACATGAAATGAGCAAATGTTGTTGGAAAAATGCAGCCAATAGACTCGATTGATGCAGGTTGCTCACAGAACAGACCTTCAATGTATTAAAAAATGAAACATCTGTGAAGCAGAGTAAAGTGAGGTACAATAAAATGAGGTCTGCCTGTATGGTTGCGTGGATTGAATTCACAATGTGAATTTCTTTATTTTAATCTCCAGTTTCCTCAGGCTGGTGTAGACCTCTGGTCTGCATCTAGGAGTTTAACCTTTTTAAATATGGAATTGTAGAATACTCGGGGTAGGAGGGACCTCTTTGGCAGGAACATCAAGTTTAAAAGATAGCACGTGTGCCCTTGTTACACAGGAAGTTTATACCAGAGCCAGGACTTAACTCACACCTTCATTGCCCATTGACTTTACATTCCTCCCAAGTGGTAGACCCTGAAGTCCCCAATGTACAGATGGGCAAATTGGGGCAGCAGCCACACCAGACCACAGATTATGCATCTCTCAGCTGAAGGCTGTCTCTGGGAGTCTGAGCTGACTCTAGGGTTAAGCTTCTGACAGCTCTAAGTATTTTTTCCTCTTTCATGTTGCTCTCAAATATATTTCTATCCCCATCAGACCATCCCCCTTGTTCCCATTTAACCTGAGAAAGTTAAACCCACTTTTGATCATCATGTGAAAATCTGAGGCAAAGTGCTTCCTTCAAGGCAGATGTTTGGAATCGCTGAGCTGCAGGCGCTCAACTTGTCAAGTAACTTTTCAAATGATGAAAAAAAGGGGAAAATGTAGGTCAGGAAGCAATAAACTATATTCACATCCAATATATCCTTCTGCTTAAGGAGCCGACTTTGAATCTCCACCTTTTACTAAAATGAAACAAAAATCCAAATCCAACCCAAAGCATTACAGCTTTAAGTATTGAAAGTATTTATTATTTCTATTCAAGTAATCCAAAAGCATAATCTCAAGAACATCTCTGCTCCAGGAATGTCTCAAAACACCGTGGATTTGGTGTGATTCCTTTATCCAGATGTTTGTTGAAAAGACTCTGGATGGCATGTGGGGAATTAAAGATTTATTTTTAATATTTGAGAGAAGTCATATTTCTAATAACAGTGAGCCTTCCAATGTGTCCTCAGTCTTTGCTGCCTCTCTGCTCATTCTTGTTACTGTTGTCTTAAGTAACAGCTCTATTCTTTGAAATTATATGCCTGTGGGTTTTCAAATGTTAATACTTAGATATTGGAAGAACAAGGTCATTGAGGTACTTTCAGTATAACGCTGATAGTCACATCAAGTTAATTTCAAGAGACAATTTTCACCCACTAAGCTTTATCAAGTCCTACAAAAGATGGCTTTTCATGGGGCAAAATCTCCAACAAACTGCCCCAGTCTCCCAGATTTTCAGAGTATTGTGACTTGTCTTTGAAGACTATGGGATGTTTCCAACTGTTAGTCACTCAGTCGTATCCGACTCTTTGTGACCCCAAGAACTGTAACCCGCCCAACTCCTCTGTCCCTGGAATTCCCCAGGCAAGAATACTGGAGTGGGGTGCCATTCCCTTCTCCAGGTGATCTTCCCAACCCAGGGATCGAATCTGGGTCTCCTGCATTGTACGCAGAATCTTTACTGTCTGAGCTGCCCGGAAAGACAGGTGAAAGTGAAAGTGAAGTCGCTCAGTTGTGTCTGACTCTTTTGCAACCCCATGCACTGTAGCCTACCAGATTTCTCTGTCCATGGGATTTTCCAGGTAAAAGTACCGGAGTGGGTTGCCATTTCCTTCTCCAGGGATCTTCCCAACCCAGGGATCAAACCCAGGTCTCGTGCATTACAGGCAGATGCTTTACCCTTTGAGCCACCAGGAAAACCAAGTGTCCCTTAAACCCAGAGGCATCTCATCAGAGACCCCAATGGTTACTATGTCCCCACTCTGTCCAGACATCCAACAATAAGGTGATGAGCTTCTTATTATTGGAAAGCCTCTCCCTCATTTATTATCCCCTTACTTGTAGAGAATGATATTCTAAAATACCCTTAGATAAATCTACATGGTAGATTTTATGCATTGAGTGAGTTTACCTGCTGGAGAAGATATATTTCAGGTTTTAGTGGCAGAGAGAAATTTAAAATTAGGTCACCTCATGGTTACAACTTGTGTCTATAACAGAAACTAAAAGGTCTCAGAGATCATACAGATTCTCTGGTTGGGAATCCAAAAGGGACCTACTGTGAAACATTCTTTAATTGGTTTGTTACACTCAAAAATATACTGAATATGTCTATGGAAACTGAAGTTTTGATATCAAATAATAAAGCTGGGTTAAAATTTAAGATCTGAGCTCTAAGATCAGTCCCCGTAGGACCAGTATGTGTGCTTTTGGAAGGGCCCAGCCTCTGTGTTGTAATTTTAGAGAAACACAACAGTCCTCCCTAGCCTCTAAACCTTTATTTAGTTTACTGTTTCTTAAAACTGATGCATTTGAATTGTCTTTTAAGATTTGGAGACATCTGAAACATAAATACTTCTTTTTTCTTTAGCTAACATTCAGGTGGTATTCATTTCCTGCTAGATATTCTTCTATGCTCTGTGAGTATTAAAGTATTTAATCCTTTCAGGAACCTTCTGACTTGGGTATGAACGTCATCCCCATTTTGCAGATGTGAAGCACAGACACGGAGGGAGGCCAGGTAACACATCCAGGGCCGCAGAGTCAGATGTGAGCTCAGAAAGCCTGCTTCCGGGGCTGGCTTCACCCTACACCATGCAGCCCCCTTAGCTGCTGTGTCTCCATGATGCTGGGAGCTTTCTTATGTGTGGGACTCTTGGGAAAGGTGAGGGGGGTTGCATATTACAAAACAGGACAGCGCTTTCAGGAATGCAGTGGAATGGAGAAAAGAACACGAGGGAGGGTGTGAATAATGAGGACGAAGTCCGCTCGTGTCTTAATTACAGCAACAGCTGAGAGAAAACCGTCATGACGGACAACCTGGACTTGCAGGTAGGACTCTTAACTTTGGAGTTCATCTCTCACTTGGCATATAAGGGACACTGAGGCTGAGGGGGCAGACAGAGGACAAGGGCAGGAGGGTGCTCAGCTTCCAGAGGGAGTTAGCGGCAAAGCCAGGACTGCAGCCCCGGGCCTCCTCCTCTGGGTCGAGAGCCCTCTCTTCCTCAGAGGAGCCTGTGGGGCTGGAGGAACCTCACCAGAAAGGAGCCTTTTCTTTTTGTGGTTCTCCTTATAAAATGTCCACTTCCTGGGTGGCATATGGTTGGTCGACAACACACGGAAGGGAATTTTCATCCTGCTGTTTACAAGGATTATTTCCTCATGGACACATTTTCTGGGAAGAGAAGAGCACCTTGTTGATTTCAGGTTACTTTGTGGGGAGCAGGTAATGCAGTTGAGGCTGGAAGTGGAGTTCATTGTCACTGTCCTATTTCCTAAAGACACAGTGCATTTCTGACGAGCATCGGAGGGGCCAGGAGAAAGCATGTGGGCCGAAGTAAGGGAAGAAATGAGGAACATGGTTGGAAATGAAAAGTATTGAAATATAAATTAGTATAAACCCGGGGGTCATCTGGCATGCAGTCTTGGCAATAAGAGAATCTACAATGTGGATGAACAAGTGAAAGAAAAGTAATCAAAAGTAAGAAAGAGGCATATGTGAGGCATTAAGCATCAGGAACAGAGGCTGGGGAGGATTAGGGAACAAAGTCCAGAGAGTGTAAAAAGAGATAAGAAAGGCAAAGTGAATGAAAAGTGATTGCACTGGAGGTTAAGAGAAATCATGGGAAAATTGTCCAAGTGCGTAAGGTAGGCAGGGGTCATTGAAGGAGACAGTTGGATGGCTAAGACACAGCAAAGAGTGAATTATTGAAAGAAGAGGTAGATGTGGCTGAAAAATATTAAATGGTTTTGTGTGTGTGTTTTGTTTTTTTTTTTTGCCTTGGAACTCTCAGTAAGATGGGGGACAAATGTTAGAAATCCACATGCATTTCCTAAAGGAAACAAAAGAAATACTGATGAATGGCAGGAACAAGCCACCATGAGAGATTCAGACATTGACTAGAAGACAGGAAAAACATTGGAGACCTCAGTCCAAGGCAGAGCATATGCAAACACACTTGAATAATAAACTAAACAGGAACTTAAGAAATGAGGATTTGAAAAACAAAAGTTTGGGGGAACCACAAGTCCCTAAAGTGCTGGCACTGCTTCCAGCCATCTTGCACACTAGGTTCTCCTCTGTTTCTCTCCCTCCCATTTCCTGTTTCCCTTTCATAAAATATATATATATATACACATGTATTGAAAATTGGCTAAATGCTAGGCATTGTGCTGTATATGGGCAGGTACATGAATGAGTAAGGTATTGTCTGGCTTCTGCCTCAGCGAGTTTCATTTTTGAAGAGTGGAGGCAGTCTGTGAACGGCTGTGGCCCAGCCTCTTGCTACAGACCTGGGAGGGCTGAGTGGTGTAGGAACTAAAGACTTGATGGGGGGTAGGGGTGCAGGAGTTAGTCATTTTAGATTGGGACAAATCACACCTTTATGGAGGAGATGAATAATGTGATTGCTTGTTAGAATATTACAGAACAGTCGTCCCAGAGTTTGGGATTTTTGTTTCCAGATAATTTTTAAAGGGTTTCCATAAAGTCAGGTGTCAGTGGTGTGGGTTATTTTAGGGGGAGCTATTCTAGGAACCCCTGACATCACATTGTGTGGGTGGGTGACTTCTGCAGATGCATGGAGTATCAGGTGCAGATGAGGCGGCAAGCTGGGTCATTGATATTGATGTCTAGGGCAGGGGCGAGAGTTTGGCCCTCAAGGAAAAGGTGTGCAGACTGAGCTAAGACACTCATCTGGGAGACCCTTACTCCCCTAGCAGGGACTGGAGAGCACAAGTGTCAGACAGAGGAACGAGTGTGGTCAGTAAGGACTCCTGGAAGAGGAGAGCAAGATCGTCACTGAATTTGATGATCCAGTTCAGTGCCGTGCCAAATAGGTAGTGAGGCTAAGGACACGAAATTTAGAAGTAAAACTGATCCTCCACTGCCACAGGCTGGGAAGGAGGAATCCAAGTACAGAGGCAGATAAAATTTTAATGTCTTTGGCACCAGGATCTGGAGCAATAAAAGAAATCAAACATTATTCTGGATCACATAAATGGAAGGACTGTGAAAAAGTCAAAGGTAATTAGCTCAGAGTTATAAAAGAGAATGGTTAGTGGGGTTTGACCAAGGAAACAGGAGGAACGTCTGCTAAAGATTTCCCCATTCCCTGCCCCTCTTCCCATCCAGCTCCTCTCTTCACGTTTGTTCTCTAAAACTTAACCTTGATTGTGGTTCTTTACGATGTTTTCAGCCTTACGCATTTGAGAACAAACATGGTTTAGTAAGAGTTGCTCATCCAGCTGATATTTTCATAGGCAGGCAGGACTGGGTGACAGTGGGAGGTGAGGAAACTTGTTTCATTTTAATCCTCCACCAACTCTGTGCTTCTGACATGCTTTGCTAGGAGCTCAGTGCCCAATGCTATTTGAGCATCATTCTATTCCCTTAGACCCTTCCAATACTATAAAATATAGATTTAAGAAACGGATTATTGATTTCTTCTTCTCAGACTATCTTCTTTGACTGGCAGGTGCCAAAGAATATTTTCTTAGAAAGAAATTAATTATCATCAGGTACAACTATATTGTTAGTGACCGAAAAGGAAAGTTACTGCAATCTTCCAGTTCAAATAGAAATTAGTGACTTGATTGATTTAAGAATTTCTCTTGTTTGTTTCTTTTTAACAGCTCACTGGCATACACATTCAAATTTCAATTTGTTACAGCCTTCTTAACATTTATTCTCCAAACAATAATTATGTGTAAATATGCCAGAGATGCATATATGCCTGGAAGTGCATATTATTCAAAGACTCAGAAAGAAATACCTTGGAATCAATCAAGTTTTAAAAAAAGAAAATGATAGAGAAAAGGGAAGTAGTTTATCTAACTTCAGGCCAGCTATCTCCTTCATCCCCGTGTATAACTGATAGTACACTCACCAATTAAGCATTTAACTTATTTCCTTAAGGTCAGGTTGCAAAGGAGTCAATTCACGTTGGGAGGTCTGGGACACTTTCACATGGGAAATCCACTTTATACCCACAGCAGGCGTGTGTTGGCTCAGAAAACAAGCTGTCTTGGGTGTAGTGGCCACCATATGCTTACTGGGATGACTGGGGTCATTGACTTAATATCAGCTCTGGGCACCTCAGCCTGCTATAAAGCTAACTTCTTCCCAGGAGGTGAGTTTATTTTGAAACGGTTGAATGTGTGAACGATTTGTGAAGATAATTCATTGAATTGGATTGGCCAGGAGGAGGAAAAGGGCAGGGACTGCAGTCTGAACGTCAGTCAATGTCTCTGGAGACTGTGGGAAATGTCAAGTGGCATGTTAGGAAGCCTTAGAGGACTTTGATGTCCGTGGGCTCATTTTGGACTCTCCCCACCTCCACCCAAAGATCTCAGGATGCATGCCTGGAGTGCAGAAGGGAAGAAAGTGATGTGCTTCACTCAGAAGTGCAACCCCCCAGGTTTCCTTTTAGAAAGACATGGTCCACTGAGAAAAAACGAAACCAGTTACTGCTTGCTGGCTCAGTTTAATGTACCAGGCATTTATCAAGTACCTACCGTGTGTAGAGCTAACTGGCAAAGATGGTGACAGGTTCTAGGTGGCTCATTTTAAGGCACTTAGGAAGATAGATGCATACATAGATAACTTAAACATGCAGAAGGCTGGAAGAGTGAATATAATAGAATAATGGGATGAAAGATGCATCCCTTCTTATTGTGGTTTGTTTACCCCTTTATTTACTCTTCACTGTGCGGCACACGATCTTACACCATGTGGTGGTGGTTTACTCGCCAAGTCGTGTCCAACTCTTGCGACCCCATGGATTGTGGCCCACCAGGCTCCTCTGTCCATAGGATTTTTCAGGCAAGAATACTGGAGTGAGTTGCCATTTCCTTCTCCAAGGGATCTTCTTGACCCAGGGATTGAACCCAGGTCTCCTGCACTGCAGGCAGATTCTTTTCCAACTGACCTACCAGAGAAGCCCATCTTACACCATAGCTGTGCCTAAAACATCAGCGAGTAACTATGCAAGGAAAGCAACGCCTTTCTTCCCATTGTTTTTGTTGTTTAGTCACTTAATCATGTCCGACTCTTGCAACCCCAAGAACGGTAGCCCGCCAGGCTCCTTTGTCCATGGAATTCTCCAGACAAGAATACTGGAATGGGTTGCCAGTTCCTTCTGTAGGGGATCTTTCTGACCCAGGGATGGAATCCACGTCTCCTGCATTGGCAGGTGGATTTTTTTTTTTTACTGCTGAGCCCCTAGGGAAGCCTCAGTGTACACAGTAGGACAATGGAATAATGCAACTGTTTTTATTTGAGGGCTGGGAAAAAAATCATTCTCATTGATTATAGTCATGTGGCCTATTTTCCCAGTGTGCAAATTAGCATAGTCTTTGAGTTCTGTGGCAAGACTTCCAAGGTCATCTTGCCTCTTGCCCGGAGCAGTGAGGCTCTATCTTATCATCTGAACTGTGAAAGCAGAAGTTTTCAGAGCCTGCCCAGGTTGTCTATTTCAACCTGGACCCATTTTCATCTTGAGGAAATTCGTTACATATGGTTGAAGTCCCTCAGACTATTGGTTAATTTTGTCCCTGCTTCCAGATCCATGAGCTTAGGCCGCCCCTTTTTCTACCCTAACAAATGGGGAATCGTCTCCCAGACATGTAGCTTTTTTGAAATTACAAATAAGTCCATAACTAAAGGACCAACCCGCTTACTGGTGCATGAACTGCCTGAACCGTGTCCCGGTATGGAAACCAGAGACCAGTGCCAAAGGAGGTCAATGTGATGGCAGGCTCTCAGGTAAAGGGAAATTAAAAGCAATAGACTCACCCGTGTACTGGGGTGATCTGGAAGGCGGCAGAGCGGAACGGCCTGGGCAAGCTTCCTTGTCATGACTCCAGTGGCCCTTTTCAGAGTGTGAGCAGACCTTACAAAGAGGCACTGACCTCGCCTTTCAGATGACTAGCAGCTCACCATGATAACTAACCCCGCGGGGATTTCTTTACAGTGATGTATGGTAAAGGTCAGTGTGAGTCAGGAAGAAGTCTCAAATGGAGGAGGTGTTTAAGAAATGTGCTTTTATTACTTTTGAGAGCATATGATAAGTCAAGCACACCAACTGTTTAGTAGCGAAAGGATCTCCTTTAATGAGATAACAAGAGGGATTTCAAAACATCACATCAGCCATTTTATGTCAACGATGCTTGTAAGGATGTGGGGCAGAGGGGTGGGGGGAATTACATGAGAATATTTTACTCTCTTAAGTGTGGTAGATATCCCCTTGAAATATTTAAACTTGCAGTTTGTCCTAGTTTATAAAGTATGGATTTACTTCAATGAAGGTAAATTCTTGTCTAGCCGTTTAGAGGAATTGTAGATTGGGCTTCCCAGGTGGCGCTAGTGATAAAGAACCCGCCTGCCAATGCAGGAGACATAAGAGGTGCAGGTTCGATCCCTGGGTCAGAAGATCCCCTGGAAGAGGGCATGGCAACCCACTCCAGTATTCTTGCCTGGAGAATCCCATGGATGGAGGAGCCTTGTGGGCTACAGTCCATGGGGTTGCACCAGACACGACTGAAGTGACTTAGCATGCACACAAATGAGTGGAAACTGAACTAAGTGGAGTGAAATCTGACTCTATTCAGAAAAGTCCTGTTATATAGATCCTACTGGATTTATGTTCTTGTGATTAGAGCTGGACTGAAATTTTGAAATATCCATTTACCAAATCCATTACTATTAATAGGTTAAATGCCAAAGAGCAGTGTTTTCAAGATCTTTCCCAGGACCCCTTTTCATTCCCCTCCCTCCTCTCTCGACCTATGAAATAGATCCACTGTTGCTGGACCCAGCTGCCTTTTTTCCAGACACACAGGTTCTTACCTTCCTCAGACACTTACGCAGTGACTACTGTTTATCCTTTCAAACTGTGTCTTATCAATTCCTTTCACTCCACCTTCTTGGAGCCTTCCTGGTCTATTGTAACAGCTTTTTAACATCTTCTCACCCTCTGTTCTGCTCCTTCAGGTTTATTCTGCTCATTACCAACTAATTAATTTTCCTAAAGCAGGACTTTGATCATATCTCTTCTGCTTATAAGTGTTCAATGGTCAAGATTACTAGCCAGTACAGTGTAAACCCTCAGCCTGGAGATCTCAATGTCTGCTCTAATCAGCCTTCCTCTCCCTTCAAGTGCATGCTCAGTTGTTTCAGTTGTGTCCGACTCTTTGTGACCCCATGGACTGTATCTTGCCAGGCTTCTCTGTCCGTGGGGTTCTCAAGGCAAGGATACTGGAGCGGGCTGCTGTTTCCTATTCCAGGGACTCTTCCCGACCCAGGGATCGAACCCGAGTCTCTTACATCTCCTGCATCGGCAGGCAGGCTTTTTACCACTAGCGCCACCTGGGAAGCCGCACCACCTGGGAAGCCGTTCCACCTGCTCCCTTTAAGTGCCCTCAGCTCCAACCAAGCTGGTCTACTTCCCAATGCCCAAGTTCATGCCACCCTTTATCATCAACGCTGTTTTACCAATGATCCGCCTTGATTTTTGCCCGCTCTGCCACGCTGTCCTTTAAATCCACTTCACTTTCATTCACTCATTTAGTCATTTACTGAATTATGTTCCTTCAACAAATCTTCCCCAACTGCTGGGTACAGCCTCTGAGAAGCACTCCCCGATTTCTCTAGCTGGAAATAATATTTTAGTTCTTTATAACATTCTGAGAAGATTTCTTGAAGGTTGCAGGTCAGATTCTGACTCTGCCAGCTGCGTTGTTTAAAGCTCTAGTCCTCCATCTGTGAACTAGAAGTTCCCTCCTGGTGGGGCGGCTGGGTTTTTGTGAGGATTAAACAGGATAGTGTGGTTAGAGTGCTTCACCTAGCGTCGGCGTCCTCAGGGGTAAACTGTTACTGTTCTCGCTATTATTATTTATTGTGTTATTTCACCCCATTGCATTCTCTTTGTGACAAGGGCTATGACTTATGATCCTTGCATCTTCTCTCGAAACTGTCTTTCAGACAGTGTTTGCTTGCATTATTTAATCAGGTTCATTTAGTTGCAAGACACCGAGACCTCTCGTATTATCTCAAGAGAAGAAGATTGATTCTAAGTGTCTGGACCGGAGTCGAGGACTCACCAGATTCCCAGGTAGCCATGTGTCAGTTTCTGTGTCCCCATCTATTCTGTTCTCTCTTCCTTCCTAATAGCTTCTGTGGCTGACTTAGAGCCACAAAATGTGCTAGGTTCCTTGCAAAATGAAATGAGGGAGCTCTTGTTCAAAAAGGAAGAAAAGAGGGCTGTTAAATGTGAACTAAAATATAAAGTTTGTCCTTTCTTCAGAGGCTTCTTTCTTCTTCTGTCTCTTTTTGTCTCCACTTGTATGATGTTTTATATTTGCTTTTTAATACCACCCTTCTTCCAGCCCACGGAGGTCAGTGCAGACCCTCACTGACATCTAGGGACCCAGCCCTGTGACTTTCCACCCCCAGCTGGGTTTCCCCTCCCTACCATCCCCCAGATGGGAGCCCCATGCCTAGGGGACGGATGTGGAAGTTGAGCTAGGCATCATCCCTTCCCATGAGTTCACTGCCCCAAACCAAAGCCGACAGGCACCCCTGAAGGCCCGTGGTAGTGCCACCTCCACCTGTGATAATGCCCTAGGTACCTGGATGAGGGGAGGCCGGGAGATCTTCTCTGAATTGCCCATCAAATGAGCCCTGGTGTGCCAGCCCCAGACAGGGACAGCTGTCACCACGCCCCATCTCTAGATGCCACAGGTGGCAGCAGTCCGACCCCCCGGCCTAAACTCAGTTCCTTCTTGGCCAGGGTGCAGAGAGGGTGGGGAGAAGAGTGAGGGGCGGTGAGGAAGGGCAGGTCTGAGGACTCAGGGCAGGAAGGCAGCAGGAGATGGGGCCGTGTGAGATCTGGCGATGGCCCTTGGTGCGTGTTTCATTGTCTCATCCACCTCACTAACAAATCCCAGATTCAGATATAAAATTAAGCACTTAAATCCAAGCATGGGGCCCTGTTTGACCACTGGCTGAATGCCTGTGGGGCTGACCCTGTTGAGAGTCTTGCCTTTTCTAAAACAGCAGCATACACCTAGAAGAGCATAACTCGATATTATGATTTCTGGCTGCAACTTCTCCTGCTAACTGGTTTATTCCTACAGCTTCCAAAAATCAAATTACTAAGGAAGAAATCTGACTGGCCTAGCTCTTAAACACACACACACACACAGAGGCCATTAATTGCTTTCTAGCCTGTGGACTGGAAGTTGCTTGGGTCAGGTGTGCATTCCTGGTCCAATCATTGAACAAGGACAAAGTCAGGTTACACTGCCATGTTTTAGGGGAGCTGTGGAAAGGGTGGTAATGATTAATATCATTAGTGTGGAGCTCAACAGATATATTTGAATGAATGAATTTGAATTTTTTAAAATTAAAAAAGATCCTTTGAGACACCTCCTCTTAGCAAAAAATGAAGATCATGGCATCTGGTTCCATCACTTCATGGCAAATAGATGGGGAAAATGTGGAAAGAGTGACAGATTTC
The DNA here is from genome assembly GCF_019320065.1 of Cervus canadensis. Lineage (NCBI taxonomy): Eukaryota > Metazoa > Chordata > Mammalia > Artiodactyla > Cervidae > Cervus > Cervus canadensis. The sequence continues at coordinate 10,539,436 of NC_057398.1, forward strand.
ATTTTCTTGGGCTCCAGAATCACTGCGGACGGTGATTGCAGCCAGGAACTTAAAAGACGTTTGCTCCTTGGAAGAAAAGCTATGACAAATTTAGATAGCATATTTAAGAGCAGAGACATCACTTTGCCAGCAAAGGTCTGTTTAGTCAAAACTATGGTTTTTCCTGTAGTCATGTATGGATGTGAGAGTTGGACCATAAAGAAGGCTGAATGCCAAAGAATTGATGCTTTCGAACTGTGGTGTTGGAGAAGACTCTTTAGAGTCCCATGGACAGCAAGGAGGTCAAACCAGTCAATCCTAAAGGAAATCAACCCAGAATATTCATTGGAAGGACTGATACTGAAACTCCAGTACTTTGGCCATCTGATAGAAGGAGCCAACTCATTGGAAAAAAACCCTATGCTCAGAAGATTGAGGGCAGGAGGAGAAGTGGGTTGCAGAGGATGAGATGATTGGATGGCATCACTAACTTGATGAACATGAGTTTCAGCAAACTCAGGATGATAGTGAAGGACAGGAAAGCCTGGCGTGCTGCAGTTCATGGGATCACAAAGAGTCAGACACAGCTTAGCAGCAACGAACAACAACCACTTAGCAATGTTTTGTTGTCAGAGTTACAGAGGAGCTTTATATATGGAAGGAGAAAATGTTTTGTTAAAATATATCCTTTGGTATAGATTATTTTCAAAAATTTATACTGGCTGCCATGTATTTTTTCTGAATTAATGAAGTATTAGATTGTGTAAAATCATAAAACATTATAAATTATCTTGTTCCAGTCCTGTCATTTCACAAATGTAGAATGCATTAATTAGGACATGACAAAATAGAGCAATTAAAACATAATACCAAAACTGGAAAGAGTAAAGAGACATCTTAATAAATAAAACCACCAAGACAAACGAACAAAACCTCACACACGTCTCTGTGTAAAAATAAGAAAGAATTAAAAAATCTAACAGAAATACTTAAACTTTGTACTTAAAAGTGTTAATATCCTTAATAAATAAAGCATTCAAATAAATCAATAAGGAAAAAAAATCAATGGGAAAATTGACAACTGGCGTGAGTAGACAATTCACACAGAAAACAGTTCAAATTGCTAGTAAAATGTTCAGCTTTACTATTTAAGAAAGTAATGAAAATCACAATGGATATAATTTTTCTCTGAGTTGGCAAAGATAGGAAAGAATGATAAACCCAAGGTTGGTCTATATTAAATGAAACAGGAATACTCCTGGGCTTAGGGGGATATATTATTGGAACAGCCTTTTGAAGATCAATTTGGCAATATTTATCAAACTGTAAAAGATACACGAATTCTGACCCTAAATTTTTACTTCTTGGCTTGACTCCAAAGAAACACTTGTATATGTATATGTATGGTATACAATGGTATATGTATGGAATGTTTCATTACACATTATTTGTAAAAGTGACAAATTTGAAATGTCCCAAAATTGATCAATAGAAGAAAAGCTAAGTAAATTTATGGTACTTTAGCCCATTCAATGAACTATTATGTAGCCAATATGAAGAGCAAGGAAGATCTATATGCAGCTACATGGAAATATGTCCAAGTTATATTGTTAAATTTTAAAAAATATTTTAAAAAAATCTATATAATGAATCCATTTATTTTAAATGTCTATATACTAGTTAGTATTTATTAAACATATGTATAATAATATAAAATTGATAATGTTACAGTACAGTTTATAAGTATTCTATTTATAGAAATAAATAAATAAAATGCTATTTTATTTATAGTAATAAAATGAATTGCTTAATTTTATTGCATCTATTTGTAGCTTCATAAAAGGAATGTTATCCACGACCTCTTCTCAGAGGGGTGTTAAAAGTCAGCAGCACCTTATTCCTGTTCTCAAAGAACTTAGAGTCTCTAGGAGGAGATAAAACTGGCTGGCAACAAAGAATAAGCAGAGTATTGATGGGCACTTGTTGAGTGAAGCACTTTCATGCTCTCAAAACCCCTGAGAAGTCGATAAAAATCCCCATTTTTCAGATGATCAAACTGAGACTAACCCAGAAACACAAGGTGGTGCTAAGTCTATGATCAATCCTTTCCTGTAGTCCTGAGATAACCTGAATTTCACCGCTCTCACACCCATATATTCCCGGTGGCCATGGCCCATCACCACCTCCATTGTTAAAAAATCAAAACAAAAAACCAACCAAACAAAGAACTAATGCAGACATTTTCTGATTACATATATGAAAATTTGCAAAAAAAAAAAAAAAAAAAATCAAGAGAATTCCACTCCCTCCCTTACTTCACAGAAATCTTTTCCCATTTTGTATTTTACTCAGTATTTGTAGGGACAGGATCCTTTGAGACACCCTGAGCTCCAGGCCTGATTCTGGCCCTTGCTGATCATGGGCTCCAGGCAAGCCCAACTGTACAAGTGTCCCTAACAGACTTGCTTTGTTTGTCTACCTCCAGATGAAACGAGGTACAAGCGAGCCCTTTGAACCCTATAAAACAATGAAGATGACAGGTTTCTCCTCCGCTAGACTTGGAGCTTGGGTTTTTCCCTTCCCATCTCTCTGACTGAAGTATCATCACACAGAACCGGGAGACAAGGACGTTTTCTGACTGAGAACCAGCTCACGTGCCTCGCCCTGCAACATATGGAGCTCTTTCTTTGGAGAGCTTGCTGGCCAGGTGAGCAGCTGTTGCTGGGTGCCCTCATGAATAAACGGCAATAACTCTGATAGAGTGAGCTCAAGAAGACAGCTTAACTACTACACCGCAAGGGTAGGCTTGTTTTGGTTTTGATTTTTCCTTAGCTTGCGTCACCCCTGGATTTATTTCTTCTGCTTTTGTGTATTTGGTGATCATGTAAGTTGGCATTTGCTTAGAAAACTACTCTTTGGGAGCTGCAGGTATTGAAACTTGACTAAATATATATTGGCCGGCAAAATGTACAGGAAAACAAATTCTTATAAAATGTAAGTAGGTGGATAAACATCAATATGGACAAATTCCTTAAAATATATCCAACTTGTGTGCCAATAATCCCATTATGAGGGGTTTATCTCTCAGATTATATTAGGTAGCTGTGAAGATGTGTACTTCTAAGGAGGTTTATATAGTATTATTTATAATGGTAAAAATAAGAAATGATGTCAGTGTCCAATAATAGAAGATTTGTTAAATAAATGAAGGTACCCTGGCATGATAAAATGTGTACAGTTATCAAAAATGATGTGGTGGATGTGTGTATTCATACAGATATATGTGCATACACAAATATATGTTGTTAAAAGTGGATTATAAAATTATCAATATGTATAGTAAAATATCATTTTGCTTTAAAATATATATCTCCATTTCTATGTGAATGCTGGAAGATTACATAGCAAAATGTGAACTGTGGTTATGCCTGGATAATGATGTAGGATAAAAACACAGAAACACATGTGCAAATGTATGTATATACATCAGTTCAGTTCAGTTGCTCAGTCTTGTCCGACTCTTTGTGACCCCATGAACCGCAGCACACCAGGCCTCCCTGTCCATCACCAACTCCTGGAGTCCACCCAAATCCATGTTCATTGAGTTGGTGATGCCATTCAACCATCTCATCCCCTGTATGTATGTATGTGTATACACACACACACACACACACATATATATGGCAAAATTTTCCAAAATCATCATATATTATTACTGCAAATAGAAAAAACATGTATTTTTTAATTTAAATATAAAATTATGAGAATCTTAGGGGTTTTTTCCCATAAAGATCAAATGTATTAACCCCAAAGAACCCCTACTTACTGTATCAAGAACTCTGGTCAGTCAATTCAGTTGCTCAGTCGTGTCTGACTCTTTGTGACGCTGTGGACTGCAGCATGCCAGGCTTCCCTGTCCACCACCAACTCCCAGAGCTTGCTCAAACTTATGTCCATCGAGTCAGTGATGCCATCCAACGATCTCATCCTCTGTCGTCCCCTTCTCCTCCTCCCTCTTTCAATCTTTTCCAGCATCAGGGTCTTTTCCAATGAGTCGGTTCTTTGCATCAGGTGGCCAAAGGATTGGAGTTTCAGCTTCACATCAGTCCTTCCAATGAACATTCAGGACTGATTTCCTTTAGGATTGACTGGTTGGATCTCCTTGCAGTCCAAGGGACTCTCAAGAGTCTTCTCCAACACCACAGTTCAAAAGCATCAGTTCTGTGGTGCTCAGCTTTCTTTATAGTCCAACTCTCACATCCTTGCATGACTACTGGAAAAACCATAGCTTTGTCTAGACAGACCTTTGTTGGTAAAGTAATGTCTCTGCTTTTTAATATGCTGTCTAGGTTGGTCATAGCTTTTCTTCCAAGGAGCAAGCATCTTTTAATTTCATGGCTGCAGTCACCACCTGCAGTGATTTTGGAACTCAAAAAAGTAAAGTCTCTCACAGTTTCCATTGTTTCCCCATCTATTTGCCATGAAGTGATAGGACCAGATAGACTAAGACCATAATCTTAGTTTTCTGAATGTTGAGTTTTAAACCAACTTTTTCAGTCTCCTCTTTCATTTTCATCAAGAGGTTCTTTAGTTCTTCTCTTTCTGCCATAAGGGTGGTGTCATCTGCATTTCTGAGGTTATTGATATTTCTCCTGGCAATCTTGATTCCATCTTGGGCTTCATCCAGCCCAGCATTTCGCATGATGTACCCTGCACATAAGTTAAATAAGTAGGGTGACAATATATAGCCTTGACGTACTCCTTTCCCGATTTGGAGCCAGTCTATGGTTTCACGTCCAGTTCTAACTCGGGTGAGAAGATGTATTAGGTTGGAACAAAAATAGTTGTGGTTTTGGATTGTGAATTTTAAGTCATTATAACTCGGCACAAGAACATTTTTATTGCTAGAGAGAGGAACCATTACAATCAACAGATTTTTGCCAATGAGAAACAAGTTTGTTTATTCCTGTAGGGTAAAGATATGTGCTTCAGGATTCGACAAATGCTTGGAAAGCATTATCTGCCTCTTGCTGTTTGTGGAAGCATTTTCCCCGCAAAAAGTTGTCAGAATGCTTTATGAAGTGGTAGTCGATTGGTGAGAGGTCAGGTGAATATGGTGGATAAGGCAAAACTTCATAGCCCAATTTAAGTTTTGAAGCATTGCTTGTGTGACATATGGTCGGACATTGTCATGGAGAAGAATTGAGCTCATTCTGTTGACCAATGCGGGCTGCAGGCACTAAAGTTTTCAGATCATCTCATTGATTTGCTGAGCATACTTCTCAGGTATAATGATTACCCGAAGATCCAGAAAGCTGTACTGGATCAGACTGGCAGCAGACCACCAAAGAGTAACCATGACATTTTTTTTGGTGCAAGTTTAGCTTTGGGAAGTGCTTTGGAGCTTATTCTTGATCCAGCCACTGAGCTGGTCATTGCCGGTCGGGCCTGGTGCACTGGGAAGACCCAGAGGGAGCGGGTAGAGAAGGAGGTGGGAGGCGGGATCGGCCTGGGGAATACATGTAAATCCATGGCTAATTCAAGTCAATGTATGACAAAAACCACTACAATATTGTAAAGTAATTAGCCTCCAACTAATAAAAATAAATGAAAAATAAAAAAAATCATGAAAACGAATGCTAAAAAAAAAAAAAAAAAAAAAAAACCCACGTTTTGGCACACGTCCCAATCCAATGGAGAAATGGTTTGTTGTTGTTGCATAGAATAAGAGATGACACTTCAAAATGACGGCTTTTTGATTTGCTGTTGGCTCATGAGGCACCCACTTATCGAGCCTTTTCACCTTTCCAATTTGCTTCAAATGCCAAATGACCATAGAATGGTTGATGTTGAGTTCTTCAGCAAATTCTAGTGTAGTTGTAAGGGGATCAGCTTCGACGATGGCTCTCAATTGGTCATTGTCAACTTCCAATGGCCGGTCACTATGCTCCTTGTCTTCAAGGTTCTTGTCTCCTTTGCAAAAGTTCTTGAACCACCACAGCCTGTACATTTGTTAGCTGTTCCTGGGCCAAATGCATTGTTGATCTTGTCTCTGCTGCTTTACCACCCATTTTGAACTTTAATAAAAAAAATTACTTGAATTTGCTTTCTGTCTAATGTCACCTCTATAGTCCAAAATAAATATAAAATAAACAGCAAGTAATAAGTCATTAGCAAAAAACATAAAGTGAGAAATGTGCATTAAAATGATCTAAAATAAGCACATTTATTTAAGAATATATTCCAATAGCAAATGTCAACAATGCAAAACCACAATAACTTTTGCACCAACCTAATAAATAATGAAGACCTTAGATCCACCAAGAATTGCTATCCTGGAGTAAGTCTCCCAAATTTTCAGAACTTCATATCACTTTTCAGTGATTTCCCTCATTTTAAATCTCGATCTTTGACAGTTGTCTCTCTTTTTAATCTTTAGACAATGGAATTTGTGTGTTTGCCTCTTCTTTATTCCACTGAGTTATCTGTTTCCTTCACTGACTGTGAGCTTATTGTGGGCAGGGTGCCGGGCAGCAGCCCCACCACACACAGGCTCTCCCTAACGTTGGTGGAATGAACCCTTCGATGAGAGGGAGTGGCTTAAGTGCAGTGTTATTACAGGTTTATAGAAGGAGATAAATCAATGTGAAAAAGTTCGGGCTGAGTTATGGAGAAGCTGGTACTTGACATAACTTTGAAGGGTTATCCAGGCAAAAAAAAAAATGCAGAAAAGGAGGCCGTCATTTTCAGGTGGAGGAGACCACAGGGGGACCAGGTGACCTGGCGTGCCTAGGGCTGAGTCATTTCCTGGGACATGGGCCTTTAAGAACTGAAATGGGGACAGTCCTTGGCCAACCAGGATGACTGGTCGCTTGGTGGTGGAATGGTGTAATTGAGGCAGGCAGATAGGAAACCACATTAGAAACACATGTTGTCCAGTTTGGCTAGACGTGTAGAGATGACAACATGTACAGTAAGGCTGGGAAGGTTAGGTTAGGACTCGTTGAAGAGGGCCTTGAAGGCCAGACTGAAACTCTTGGACCGCACTGAACAGGAAGTAAGGCTCGACTCCTCCAGCACACAGACTTCTCCCTCCCTCTCTCTTTCCTCTCACTCCCAAATCTCTCTCCAAAGGCATCCTTACACACTTGGTTCTTGTCTCTTGCCATGGTTTCTTCCCCTTATGAAACACTCCTCGAACTTTCAAACATCATCATCAAATCCAAGTGAGAGACACCTCTCTTTGTTGGAGGGAAGCCGCTTTTCCACCGGAGGGTCCACTGGTAGGGACAGGCCCTGCCAAGCCTCCGGCTCCACACCCTGCCCCTCTGCCCAGTGAGACGCGTAAGAGCTGGCTGGCTGAGAGTCAAGACATGGTCGGTGGCATCTGTGGAGCAGAGCCAGGGGTGGGGGCCCCCAGAGAGTGAGGGCTGGTGACCTGGCCCCCTGAGCACTGCGCTGCTGAGTGGGGAGCGCAGGCCATGCCGGGAACATCTGAGGAGAAGCTTGGGGTGTTTCAGCATCGGGGTCCACCCAGAAGCCCGTCGCCATCTGCATCCTGGGCTCTCTCTGCATTCTATAAAAACTGACAAAAGGGGCCTCGCTGCTGAGGTTCAGACTGAATGTTTAATGCAATTAATGCATATTTCATAGCACAATAACTGCCAGCGCTTTGCTCTGCCGTCCTCCCCGGCTGAGTTATTTACACAGCCATTTTGAGCCCAGTCACAGAGGAAGTTGACAAATGAGTATCTGTGCAATGTCGGGTCTTTTCCCATGCAGATCAGAGCCTCCCAACTTGAGAAGTTCCCTGAGCAGCATCTCAAACCTGCCCCAAATCAGCTGGGGGTGGGGGGTATAGCATCCCTAGGAATCACCACTCAAAAAACCTAGCCAGCATCCTTCCCTCTCCTCCCCTCCCTGGCCCCGAGAAAAGCATAAAAGAGGGGCTTAATGCTAGCATCCATGTGCCCAGAAATGAATCTTAGAAGATTCCTCTCATGAAAAAAATCCCTAAAAATGAAGACAGTGAGCCGTCCCCCTGGTCAGGGACTTTGTTTATTCACTGATCAGGGCTGATAGGCTTCTTGCAAGGCAGCTCTGCCCCTAGGATGTTTTGACATAAATCAGGGGCTCCTCGGCTCACCTGCTCATCACGGGTGATGGATTTGGCAGGTTTTCAGGTTCCCGTGAAACAGATCTCTGGACCAGGAGAGCCAGACTGGGGCTCAGAAGACAGCATTCAGCACGAGAATGCTGTCGACTGATTCCCATCTCGTGCTGTTTTTCACTTACCAGGCACACATCCAGCTCTTTGAGTCTTAGTCGTAACTTCCGATTAAACATCACGAAGCTTCAGGTGTACATCTCTTTGTGCAAGAGTCGAGGTCCTGAAAAGCTGTAGATAATGGAATTTCTTTGCGTCAGCGTGATCCTGGGTTTCCCGCAACTCTCCTGTCATCCCTTGAAAGCTGCTCTTTATTTAATGTGGGGTAGTCCCTCTCCCAGGCACTTTGTCAAGTATTTAATCAAAGTGGGAATAAAAAAAAAATTTAGAAAAGAACAGTTAGAAAGAATGCTAAAGTATCTACAAATCCTATCATGCGTGAATACTCATTCTTAATATATCTATTTTGTCATCATGGATTCTTATTTGCCAAGTTTCCTAAATAGAGGTTCATCTACAATTATGTCCCTAGCAAGTCAAAACAGCCGGTTGGTTTCCTAAAAAATGAATATATAAAGCTAAATTCAACAAGTTAATCTGGTGAGAAATGTGTTCTTTAGAGTACAGTCTTCCTGAGCAAACGTTTCTTTACACACTACGGTCAGTTTTGCGGTCTTGCCATTAGAGAAAATCATAGGATAGCGGAAAGACCCAGGTTTCAGTGTCAAAAAACTGTGTTTAGGGGCTTCCTTGGTGGCCCAGTGGCTAAGACTCCACGCTCCCAGTGCAGAGAGCCCTGGTTAGATCCCTGGTGGGGAAACTAGACCCCACTTGCTGCAACTAAGCTTGTGTTGTTATAACTAAAGACCATGCATGCTGCAACGACAAAGGCCCAGCATAGACACTAAGACCCCGCACAGATAAATATTTTAAAACAAGCAAAAAAAAAAAACCCACCCAAAAGCTGTATTCAAATATGATACTCAGACATTGAAGAAAATAGTATGTAGCCCTCTGGCCAGTTAGAGGATTGACTTAGATAAGGAATGGGAAGTTTGTGAAACTGGTGATGACATGAGGCACTGTTATGGTTGTGACTTTATACACTGAAGTCCTGAGTCTGAGCTGGAATGCCAGCTCCACTTCCTCTCAGCCATGGGCCTTTGAGTTATTTGTCTCCTCCAAGACTTACCTTCCTGACTGTCAGGTAAGTGTAAAATAAAACCTACCTCTGACACCATTTTCAGGGTTGTAGGAGGTAACACCCTGGTGGCTCAGGCGGTCAAGTATCCACCTGCAATTCAGGAGACTCAGGTTTGATCCCTGGGTCAGGAAGGTCCCCTGCAGAAGGAAATGGCAACCCACTCCAGTATTCTTGCCTGGACAATCCCATGCTCAGAGGAGTCCGGTGGGCTACAGTCCATGGGGTTGCAAAGAGTCAGACATGACTGAAGTGACTTAGCATAGGAGATAACTCACAGTACCTGACCATCAAAATGTTCAACAACCGCCACACTTAAACAAGGTACAACTGAGGTTTGAGGTTTGATCTGTTGTCATCTTCTCAGCCTCTGTGTGAGGATGAGAGGACCTAGGGCATTTTTTTTCCTAAGGCTTTATTGAATTTGTTACAATATTGCTTTGTTGTTTAATGTTCTTTTGTTTCTTTTTTGGCTTGAGACCTGTGGTGTTTTAGCTAGGGGAGCGAACCTGCACCCCCTGCACTGGAAGGCGACGTCTTAACCACTGGACAGCCAGGGAAGTCCTGGACCTAGGGTGTTATTAACGTCATTTTGCAGGGAGGACACTGGATTCCAAAGAGGTTCAAGGTCCTGCCAGATCACATAATGAGCAAAGAGGAGTAAAGGCCAATGAGTTCTAAGAGCTCAAGGACTGCAGCCCTTCAGCTCAACTCCCTGGACGCTGGGAAACACAGAAGAAGATGCAAGTCCTCATGTCCTTCTCCAAGTCTGGGCATCCATCCTGACTGGCCAGGGTGGGGAGGAAAAGAGCCAGCTTCACCCTGCTCAGGTGTCAGTCGGGTCTCTAAGGGCTTAGCTACTTCCAGCCTTTCTCCTTAGCATGCTTTAAATGCCGAGAGCTTTCAACTAGTGATGGCTAGCTTTTTGCCAGAGGTTGTGCTAAATATTTTACTCACATTAGAGCCACCCGTGGCAAAGTTTTGCAAATGACAGACAGACCAGGCTCAGGGAGGCAGATGACTTGCTGAAGGGGAGTAGCTAGCAAGGTGTCATGTCATGACTGAAATCGGTCAGGGTAGTCAGCTTGAGCCCATATAAATCACTTCACATGTGGGGATTCAGTTTCAGGTTAAGGCTCCTTCAAGCAGAAACGACCACACCTGGCTGATCACCAGAATTGCTCTCGGTGCTTAGAAAATAAGTGCTTAGTCATGTCCGACTCTTTGGGACCCTTTGGACTGTAGCCCGCCAGACTCCTCTGTCCATGGGGTTTTCTGGGCAAGAATACTGGAGTGGATTGCCATTTCCTTCTCCAGGGAATCTTCCTGACCCAGGGATTGAACCCGCATCTCCTGCGTCTCCTGCATCGCAGGCGGATTCGTTACCCGCTGAGCCATTGGGGAAGCCCTTGAAAAATAAAGCAGTGTCCTAAGTGCGATCCTTGCAGATTGATTCCATAGGTCTGGGTGGGGATCAAGAATCTGTCTATTTAAGAAGCCCTGAACTTTGGGTTACCTAGGGGGAAGGATGGGGGAAGGGATAGTTTGGGAGTTTGGAATGGACATACACACACTGCTATATTTAAAATGAATAACCAGTAAGGAACTAGTGTATAGCACATGGAACTCTGCTCCTTGTCGTGTGGCAGCCTGGATGGGAGGGGAGCTTGGGGAAGAATGGATACATGTATATGTTTGGCTGAGTCCCTTTGCTGTTCACCTGAATCTATCACAGCATTGTTAATCGGCATTACCCCAATTCAAAATAAACAGTTTTTTAAAAAAGCCTGAAGTGCAGGACTTCCTTGGTGGTCCAGTGGTTAAGAAGCTGCCTGCCAAAGCAGAGGACATAGGTTTGATCCCAAGTCCGGGAACTAAGATCTTACATGCAACTAAGTCTGTGCACCGCAACTACCGAGTCTGTGCAGCTTAACGACTGAGCCTGTGTCCTGAAATGACCGAAACCTGTGCACCCTTCTGCTCTGCAACAAGAGCAGTCACTGCAGCGAGAAGCCCATGCACCGCAACTGGAGAGAAGCCCCTGCTTGCCGCCACTAGAGAAAGCCCTCAAGCAGAAACAAAGAGCCCGTGCAGTGCAACGAAGACCTGAAGAAGAAGCCTCAGGTGAGTCTTGTGACCAGGAAGGTGTGGGGAGTCAACTTTTGGGCATGTGTCATGCCTCCCCCAGAGCGTCTGACCTTCCAGTTGGGTCAGTTCACTCCTTGTTTTATGAGACCATGCTGATTTCCAGTTGCCTTTCTCACCTTGAGGCTCAGAGTGTGACTTCATTCACGGAGCGCCTACTGTGAGCAGCACACACTAGGCCGATGAGACCAGTGAGTTATGAGCCCTAGGCCCACTGTGCTCACAGCCCAGCGGTTGATGGCTAATCAAGCTTCTGCAAACGTGGTGGTGGTTTAGTCGCTGTCGTGGGTGACTCTTGTGACCCCATGGACAGTAGCCCGCCAGGCTCCTCTGTCCATGGGATTCTCCAGGCAAGAATACTGGAGTGGGTTGCCATTTTCCTTCTCCAGGGGATCTTCCCAACCCAGGAATCGAAACATGGTTCTTTGTAAAAGTTTTCAGTTATTTTGCATATGTTTCTTGTGCCACCTGTGGTCTTAGAAATCAAGAGCCAGTTTCCTATTAAATGTGTTTCACAAGATCCCATGCAAGTTAATAATGGGGCTTCCCAGGTAGCCTCAGTGGTAAAGCACCTGCCTGCCAATATGGGAGATGTAGAAAGAGATGTGGGTTCGATCCCTGGGTCAGAAAGAGCCCCTGGAGGAGGGCATGGCAACCCACTCCAATATTCTTGCCTGAAGAATCCCAAGAAGAGAGGAGCCTGGCGGGCTACAGTTCATAGCATTGCAAACAGTCAGACATGACTGAGCAATGGCATAGCAGCACAGTACCTAGCTCTATGGCCAAAAAAAAATGTTTGCTAGCAGCGTTTGAACAAAAGGGAAGCTCCTTATTCAGAAGAAATTAAGACATCACTAGGTGGGGATCTCTGGTCTGGCCCACTGAACTTCTCACTGGAGTTTTTTTTCCAGCTCCCAATATACAGTAACCTAATCTTCTTCCTAATTACATCTCCTCCTGGCTCGTCTCTACACACACTGGATGAATTTGGACAGAGGCTGGGAGAGAGGCTGAGAAGCACTGTGGCACAGGCTTGATGCTGACCTTGAGCTCCCTATTAGCACCACGTGGGGAGATGCTAAAATATTACAGATGCCTGAAGTCCAATGGAATCAGAACTCTGGGGGTGGGGTCTGGGCAGGGTTTTTTGTTAAATTTTTTAAAGATCCCTGGGTGATTCTAACGTGTTGCCAGTTGAGAACCTCAGGTGCAACAGAAGAGAGCTAACTGGGTTAGGACCTGGGAGGAGGCCGTCTCTAAGGGGCTCCTCTCGGCTGAGCTTCCTTCCTTCCACTCCTGTGAAATGAGACGCTAGACTAGATCTCATGTGGATGAGGCTCTATTTTCAGCTGTCACATTCGAAGTCTTAATGGTCTGAGGTCAGCTCAGATGAAGAGGGAGGGTCGGGGTGGGGAATAACAGCAGAAACCTTGTTCCTTTAGTAGGGCCAGATGCACAGAGGGAGGCAGACAGCAAGAGGGAAAGAACAGGGGCTGGATGCTAATTGAAAAGGATAAGGGACATGTCGAGTTGTCAGTTTCACTCGCAGAGACCTGGCCTGTAAGTGCTGGGATGGCAGCGGTGGATCACAGGAAGGATCTTGGGCATGCCAGCTTCTGTCCGCTCTCCTGTCTGTCTATCTGTCGGCACGCAGCTCAGTGGCAGAGGGCCTGTGTTTGTTTTCTTAAGATGATTAAGTCCTTCTAAGTCTCCTTCAGCAGAGCCTATGATTGAAAGTGACAATCGGAGGCTACCCTATTTAAAAACTGCCACTTTGTATTAGCAGAGAGATCAGCTCAGGTTGGGGGACGTTTCACTGGTGCATTTAAAAACTTGATCACAGAGAGATGAACAGGTGTGCGAGGGGTCAGGGTAGGGTGTCTAGAAAAGAAGGCTGGCTGGAGAAGTGACAGCTCCATCTTCAGCTGACAGGGTAACTCAACACAGGTCAAACCCACTGTCCCCATCCAAAGTCAAATGGGAGTCCTGGTAATGAGGAGGTGAGTTTGGTCAGAGTGAACCGCTGAGTGAGGGTGCAGAGGGCCCGCGGGGCAGAGGAGTGTGGCCAGCTGCCCATTGCTGCGTCAGAGCTCAGCCCTCAGCCCGGCTTAAAGCAAAGTGTCCCCGATGCCTGCCCCCGATGCCTTTCCCACACGAGGACCTCAGTTCCCATCCAGGCAGCTCTTTTTTCCTTCTCCATCTTTCAGACAAAACTTGCTGTAAGACATTTGCAGAGCACCTCCTCTGTGACAGCACCCTCCTGGGGCCTGGGGACAAAGATGAGCAATTGGTACTCAAGGTCTCTAGGGGACAAAGTGGTAACCAACCATCAGAGTCACCTGTGCCAAAGGGAGGGAACTTGAAGGACCAGGGGCGCAGAGCACTCGCCAGCTGGGAGAGTTGAGATGGATGCTTAGCGAAGTTTTGACATGAGGAAGAAGGGAGTTATTCCAGAAGAAGAGCCTGCAGAAAGGTCTGGATGTCCAGATTTGCAGATTCCATTGAGGGAATTGCACGTTTCAACATGGGGGTGGGGAGAAGCAGAAGGGAAGCTGAAGGGGAAGATGGAAGCCAGATCACGAAGGATGACGTCGCCTTAGTTGAGTTCAAATTTTATCTGAGTGCTAAAAGGAATCATTGAAAGGCTTTGGAGAAGAAGATGACGTTAGGCATATATTTTAGGAAGATCACTTAGGAGCAACATGCAGGATATATTAGAAATAGATAAGATTGGAGGAAGAGGAGAAAAAAATAACCTACTTCACACTATAATGTAGAGGGTTATTCTATAGAGCTGTAGGCTGAAGAGGGAAATGTTTTTCCAGGATATTCTGAAACCATGTAACATAGGCAGGTAGCTTCCCTTCCCTGAGCTTCTAGGTCTGGCCTGGGGGTAGACACTCTGGTCTCAAGAGTTTCTATGGATGGTGCGTCTCACAGTGCCTGACCTTGAGTGGGGACCACACCTGCCACGAATATGCCTGCAAGCTGTAGAGTCAAACACTCATCACTGTTATCTTCTAACATTTGCCACAGTGCGGCGAGTCTGGGCTTTGTGAGCCTGTCTTGCTCCCAGCTGACTGAAAGATTCATGTCTCTTTTCTTTTGAGCACTGGTAGGATTTCCCAACAGTGAAAACCTAGATGGCTTCTTGGAGAAGCAATAGAATCCAGAGTCCTTTAGAATGCTTGACTATGTGTTCCCCAGAGAAAACTTGACTTAGCTGTTCCTGCCAGTCCCCTGGCAGATAGAAAATTGAAACAATTTTTTAAATCAGGAATAATAGAGAAGGACATCTTGCCAGGTGGCTGATCCGTGGTTATGAATCTAGCGTATGAGTCCCAGTTGCTGTCAGCCCTATGTGAGAGCTCTAAATCAGAATCACATGGGAACTTCAGTCTTTATGACTCTGGGCCCATGATAAGTTCTCAGTGTGGAGTCTTGCAAGCTTTCCTATGGATAACTCTCTCTCTCTGACCAGAGTTTGTCCATCTCCGTGTAGTTCCTATGGAGACTGTTTTGTCATTTTCCTGGTGCTATTCTCAGCAGATTTCTCTAGGATCTTAGTAGAAGACTTGTTTTATCTACATCAGTACTTCGCCATCCTGAATGTGTGCCTGACCCAGACTATTGCCTAAGGAACCCAGGGTCTAACCACTGGGGGAGGTTAGAAAGAATATCCTGATCTCTATATCCCTGACACCAATATCCTTTTTCAACCTATGAGACCTTATTAAGAAATTGAGTATCTGTAGGGTCTGGATAAAAATCAATTCTGACCAGATGTTTCTTAGGGAGTTTCTGTCTTAGAGTTTGAGAACTTACATGCTGAATAAACCTAGTCGGTCTTTCCTTGAAAAACTCTTTCAGGAAACGACATTCTCTGCCCTATTGTAATTTCAATCTTAATGTGATCTCTTCGTTGTTCATATGAAAGTGAAGAAGCAATGACCTGAGGACACAGCTTGCTAATGGATGCACACAATAAATTGAGATAAAGCTCAGATTCTCACAGTTCAGAGCTATGGAGGGTGGATGCTGGGATGCTGAGTGTAGTTCCCAGAAAAGTGCTTGGTGGTGATGGTGGTGATGGTGGTGATGGTGGTGGAGGGGGTGGGGTGTGTGTGTGTACGTGTGTGTCTATAGAGGATGGATTTAAGAGGAACACAATTAGAGGTGGGGAGATCAGTTGGGAGGTTGTTTTGTGTTTATGGGCAAGTGGATGAGGACCTGAACTGTAGCTGGGGTAGGAAAGGTAGAGAGGATGGCACAGATTTTGAGATTTTTTTTTTAAGAGCACACAACTAACAGGAATTAAAGCTTGGTGGCCTTTGGATAGAGGGGGGTGGATTCTTCGATCTGGCCTGATGATAGGTGTATGGAAATGTCAGCAACTAAGATTAGAAGTGATGGAGAAAATACTGCTCTGGGATGAGATGATGAGTTTGTTGAGTGTGTTGAGCAGTCTATCCAGGTAACTATCTAGCCCATCATTGGTTATACAAGTGTCAAGCTCAGGGAAAAGTTTTGGGCTGTATATATTGATTTGAGAGTTATTCATTTATATTATGTAAGAGTTGAAAGATTCAGAGAATGAATAAGGTTAGGCGTTTAGGACAAAAGTCCAGAATGCCTGTATTTCATGAGTGGGTAGAAGAATAGGTCCCCACCCAGAAGATGAAGAAGTAATCAATCAGATATTAGGAAGGCTAAAGGAGTAGGGAATCACAGAAATTAAGATAATCTAAAATCTTAAGAAGAACGGCATTTTCAACTTGTCACTTTAGTAAACAGGTATAAAAAAAAAAGGTTTGAATTTGGTGTTGAAATTTTCCAATCACTTTGGCAAGAGGAATTTCAGTAGAGTAGTGAAGTCTGCAGCCAGACTCAAATTAGTTTGAGGATGAGAAGAAGGTGTAGAAATGGAGTCCCAGGGTGTAGACAAGTCTTTTGAGAAATGGATAAGAAGAGGAGAGAGATTGGGTCTTGGCCAAAGAGAGCTGTGGAAAAGAGTTCTCGTTTGTTTATTTGATAGAATGGGACTTGTTGAGCAGGTTCATTGGCTGAAGGGAAGGCTTGCCTGTGGAGGATGAGGTGGAATATGACCCATGGGCAAGGTCTTGAAGATGTGCGAGAGGGTGCAGTCAAGGGCATCCTTCCAAGTCTTGAAGAAGAAGAGGGGCTTCTCCTGCTTTGATGCTAGGTGGGTGTGCTTAAAGACACCTGTATAGGTGGGGACTTGGGGTGGAAAGCTGAGGACCATCACTCTTGCTAGCCTCCGTTTTAATAATAAAAGAAATCTGGTCTTTAACAAAAGAAACCTAGTTGGAACTGAATTTACTGTGGAAGGCTTGGGTTTTCTCCCTCCTCTGTGCTCTCCAACAAAAGCCACCAACTGTCACACAAGAATGGCTTATTCCTGTGAAGGTCAAGGTTGCACGCATTGTCCTGGCTGAGCCCACAGCTCCCTGAGAGTGAACAGAACATAAGGCTGAACCCAGAGTACTGTTGGGTGATCTTGGCTAGGTGAGGACAGGGCCAAGGTCACAGAGGGAGGGAGCAGAAATGCTAGAACTGGAAGCTCCCCCCACTACCCCATCCCTCAGCCAAACCACAAGCAGGAGGGAAGGGAGGATGCAGAGATGCACGCGATTCAGCAGGACCATCCCCACCGCAAACAAACGATGGGCAATCAGAGGAGCAGGTGCACACCACTGCTTCCAGGTCAGTCCTTGCCTGGCAGGTGCAGCCCAGCCAGGTGCAGATGTTTGCAAACACAGCCAGCCATCCCTCCCACCCCGTCCAGCCTGGCGTGGTGGGGGCGGTCCACTCACCTTCCATTGTTATGCTTGGCTCTTCTCGAAGAGGGAATCTGGGCTGTCTGTTCCTGAGAGCAAGGAGCCTTTGATTCTGGAAGAGCCATGTGTTCCCGACTTTGATCTCCCACAGATCAGGTCTTTGCACACTCCCAAGAGACCATGTTACATTTCTGAGGTTTGGAGCTGGCTGTCTCTTCTGCTCACCTGTGGAGTTGCTCGCCCCTCCACCCCCACTGTGGCTCATCCTTCCAGCAAAATGGGCCCCTGGGCACCGTGCCCAGGACAGAAGCCGTGAAACTCAGTTCCCCAAGAGGGCTCCTGAGCAAACGAAAGATCTGGCAACAGCCGAGATGAGAGATGACTCATCTCCCTCACCAGGGATGCGGGGAGCATCTACTGCTAAGGGCAGAGGAGTCAGAGTAACTGAAAGTGGGAAGCCTTGCTGTCCTGTGCAAACAGCCCAGGGAACTCTTTGAAACACTTGCAACACTCGGCTACTGAGGCTTCAGCGCCTCTGATGGGTGGGCTGAGTGGATAACGCCACTTCCACTTTGCAGGTGGTAAGACAAAAACCCAGAACGACTCAGCTGAGCCATGGGCAGATCCAAGATGATAGCCCATATCTTCAGACTCCTGACCCTGTACCCCACTGACCATTCCAAAAGTTCTTGAGTTAGGGCCGGAACTCAACCCCAAACAGGCTTTCCAGGGCAGGGTGCCAACACTGGGGTTTCAGACTCCATAACAGTGGAGCCCTGAACTTGGGAGCTGGTAGGGGCAGATTCTGGTTTCCGTGCTCCCGTGTGTCAGCAGCTGGAATCTTGAACAAACGACAGAAACTTTCTGAACTGCTTCTGGAATAAAATCTGTCTACTTGAATCACTGGCGGGGGGTTGGGGGGTAGGGGGGTGGGGATGGATTATTTGAAATTCCTTTTTAAATTGTTAAGTGCTCCAAATGGCTTCATTTGGCTATTTATCTTCATTCTTATTCCTTTCTGGAAACTCCTTTGAGTAAGCCTGGCTTTCCCAGCGCTCAGTGATAAAGAATCCACCTGCAATGTGGGAGACCCAGGGGGTGCCAGTTCTATCCCTGGGTCAGGAAGATCCCCTGGAGGAGGAAGTGGTAACCCACTCCAGTATTCTTGCCTGGAGAATCCCATGCACGGAGGAGCCTGGTAGATTAAGGTCCACAAGGTCACAAAGAGTTGGACACGACTGAAGTGACTACACACAGATGCACGGGATTCTGGGGTCAGGGGTCCCCAGAGTTTGTCTTCAAGCCAGGCCAGAAGCAGAGTCTCCCCAGCATCTACCTCTCGTTCTTTTCTGGATGAGCACTGCTCACTATTGCCCTGAATTTATCTAAGGAAGTTAGAGAGCAGGGGAACTGTCCACCAACCCCCTAACTGTTAGGAGACATCTGTATCTCCATGTCCCCAGGCCAGAGCTCTTTCCAGACAATACACACAGTCTGGAAAGGGGCTTTCCTCTTTCCACCCTGCGCAGCACCCTTCCCACATCCTCATGAACTGAGAAATACTCTGCAGGTATAAGCCGGCCATGGAGCTCAGCTTGAAGGGCCCAGCGAACTGGTTAGTAAACAGAAGTGATTTTCCCCAATCAGGGCTGGTCCTCCGTGAAAGCCGTAACTGTCCGAGTTCCACCTGCTACTTTCCAGCCGTCCTCACCCCTGCCCCACCCTCTGGGGACCTTGGCCCGGCCCTCCCAGCTCTCCATTCCCCACCTGTTGCTGTGATTTCTTTGGTGGTGGACAGGGGAAGGGGCCTCCCAGAAACCAAACACTGGCCAGGGGCAGAGCCAGCCTCCCAACCCCATCCACACCTTCCCCTGGGAAAGCTGACCGTTCACGGGAAGTCCTCCCTAACTGGAATTACCTGGGCCTCCTTTCCAGGCACCGACTCACAGCCATCAGAAAGGGAAGGAATGGAGACACAGACGTTGAGAATAGACTTGTGGTCACACCTGGGGGAGGAGAGGGTGGGACGAACTGAGAAAGTAGCATTGACATATGTGGGTTTCCTAGGTGGCTTAAGCTGGTAAAGAATCTGCTCATGTAAGAGCCCCAGGAGGCTAAGGTTCATTCCTGGGTCGGGAAGATCCCCTGGAGGAGGAAATGGCAGCGCACTCCAGTATTCTGACCTGGAAAATCCCATGGACAGAGGAGTCTGGTGGGCTACAATCTATGGGGTTGCAGAGTCAGACACGACTGAGCACATACACACCTATATACGTTATCATGTGTAAAATAGATAGCTATCGGGAAGCTGCTGTATAACACAGGGAGCTCAGTCTGTGATGACCTGCAGGAGCAGGATGGGGAAGGGGAGGGAGGCTCAAGGGAGGGGATATATATATATGTATATAATTATATATGTGCAGATATGTATATATGCATATATAATATGAATGCATGCATATAAATATATATACATATCATCTATATGTGTATGTATAATGTACATATATATGTATATAATTATGACTGACTCAAGTGGTTGTACGGCAGAAACCAACACAACATCGTAAAGTAATTTTCCTCCAGTTAAAAAAAAAACTCTCTCCCCAGTACCATCCAAAGAAGGAAAACACCACCTCACTGAGGTGGCTTTTCAGCCTGATGAGTGTGGGGTTGCTGGATGTAAGCATTTGCATTTGTCATCCTGGCTTTCCCGTCTGAGCAGTCCAACCTGCTTACTATTCACTCTACACACCTTACTTGTTCCTGTCTCCTGTCTCTGCTGATTCGAGTCCCTTGCCTCAAATACACTCTGATATTTATAAATCTTTTCCACTTAGCATTTCAAAAGGCTTTTATGTCTATGATCTCATCCAATTCGATCATATCATGACCCTCAGAGAAACCTGGGTTTTTTGTTGTTGTTGTTGTTGTTATTACTATTATTTAAATTATTATTCCCTGTTACATTGGAGGAACTGAGGCCCAGGGAGGCTCAATGACTTGTTCAAAGTCACTGTTGGTAGGTAAAGAAAGAACTGGAACTAGAACAAGGACTTCATGTCTCCACCTCCTGGGGCATCTTTTCTGCCTCCTGCTGTGTTCCTCTCATCTCTGAGGCACCTACCTGGAAGCCCCCTGGAGCTGCCCTCAGCACAGCCCCTGGGGTTGTTTTTTACTTGCCCAGCATGTTCCTCCCTCTGAGGTGATCCACCCCATTTTCCCTTGAGGAGCCATCCCCGACCCCTCAGCTCATGATTTTGATGGGACTGCCTTCATCCCCCAGGCTCCGCACGTGAACGCATGCGCAGAGCCGGCCAGCCTGTGTGTCCATCTGGCCACAGCGATTGGTTGAGAGAAGAACGTGGGACCAAAGCCTGCAGAATGAAAGGCCACCCCGGCTTCTGCTGGAGTTGGCTGGGAAGAGACGCTTTCTTTCTGCCGAGATTTCTAAATCGGCAGACTGGAAGCGTGGAGTTATGGGACCGCCACTTGCAGATGCCCGCCTGAGAAGGAAGCTGATAAAGAGGAGTGCAAACAAAAGCGCGCCTGAGGGAGCCAAGTCCTGAAGACGTTCCTGACACCACGCTGAGGCTGGTTTGAATTAGGATTGGGAACCTGCTTCAAAAACCAGAGCCTCAACTAATTTAACATCCATCTCCCACGCTCATTGTAAATCTTCCCTTTAGTCCTTGCGTTTACATCACCTTACAGGATCCACTTACCTGTTGCCCTGGATTAAAACTTCTATATTACATGCTTGAGTCTTTCTCCCATTTTATCATAAGAAATTTGAGGATAGCAACTTCTCTTTTGTCTCTCTCTCTCTATTTTTTAAGTATATATTCTTGGCTGCTCTACATAGATGAAGGATGTAGTTCCCTGGATCGGGGATCAAACCCTCGCCCCTTGCATTGGAAGCGTGGAATTTTAACCAGTGGAAGGAAGTCCACTTCTCTTTTGTCTTGTTTGGCACCAAGGAAATCCCTCTTCTCTTTTGTCTTGTTTGGCAATGGAAAGAGCACAGGTCTAGAACACTTGGTGTGACTCTGCCTCTATCACAAGCTGAAGAGTCTGGAATGGATAATTTTATTTTCCCTGAAACTCATTTTTCAAAAAATTCTGTAAGATAAGACTTAAAACAACAGACTTATTATAATTATCAAATGAGGTAATGTCCATAAAAGTAATTTTCAAACTTTAAAATGCTGTTCCAATGGAAGAGATTATTTAGAAAAGTGTCTGGCAGATAGAATGTGCCACAAAAGTGTCTGTTAAATTGAAAAATAAATGAAAAATAATGATTGAGCTCAGCTTTTGTGTGCTGCCATCCATTGCCTAAATTCTTTGCTTTACAAAGAGCAGGTTAATGGCAAATTGGGAACAGAACATTTGGATACTCCAGTGATTTTTTTTTTTTTTTAAATTGCAAACCTATCACTAGAGTTTCTCCTTCGCTGAACACCCCTCACCAGGTGAGAGAAGGTGAGAAGACATGAAGCATCTCTTCCATTTGCACTGAGATCACATGCAAGGCTGGCTCGAGCACAGCCCCTGAGGAGAAGCTGGTGTTCAAGGCGAGTAAAATAAATGAGGGCGTGTCTACCATCCTGGGCCACAGCTGTTCACTCCAGCCCTCCAGTATCAACCATTTACCAGGCTCCCCATCCCACACGGAGAAGTGAGATCAGCCTCATGACATTGCCCTCTGGGAGGCACGCATGTGTTTCAACCGCCTTTCTGTAGAGCCTTTTTGGTGGCCAGAGAGCTTCTGCATGCACGCTTGAGGGGGTGCGTGGTGGCTTTAGTTCCTTGTTGGTTCCAGCTGAGAAAGAGCCCCTGAGTTGGAAACTCAGGTCAGCAGAGTTCAAAAGCAAAGTCTGGGTATCCTCACCCTTTTCGGATTCCTGGCCACTCACCCAAATGCACTTCACCCAGAGAATTTGAAAAGGCCCCGAGGAAATAGTTGTTTGTGAAATCATTTTGTGAGGAGGATCAGAGAAGTGAATGTCTTGGCACTGTGTCATGAGCTTCCTTTGTGTGTGGGTGTGTGTATGTGTGTGTATTTGTGTGTGACAAATTTGTAGCACTTGTCTGTGCTAGACTCCGCAATGAGCTTGTGACATGCATTAAATCATTTAAATCTCAACATGTCTCTCTGAAGGAGGTTCTATTATTTCCCTGCTTGAGAGAGATTCAGGGCTTCCCTTGTGGCTCAGCTGGTAAAGAATACCCCTGCAATGTGGGAGACCTGCGTTCGATCCCTGGGTTGGGCAGATCCCCTGGAGAAGGGAAAGGCTACCCACTCCAGTATTCTGGCCTGGAGAATTCCATGGACTGTATAGTCCATGGGGTCGAAAAGAGTCGGACAGGACTGAGCGACTTTCCCTTCCAGAGAGATTTAAGTATCTCCAGCAGGTCTCATTGCTACTATGTGACAAAGTTGGATCTTAAAGGCAAGTTTATTTTATTCTACAGCCTAGCTCCTCCTGGTACCACCTGCATCTATTCTGAGGATCATGCTTCCTTTTTAACAACTGGAACTTCGTTGGATTATGTACAATACCAAGTATATGTACTTATGTATGATACAGCACCATGAACTCATCAGAGTTAGGGATTGAGCACTATTGCCCTCTGCATTGCTAGCAGTGAGGAGCTTGGGGAAAAATACCAGCCAGTGGTAGGTAGATGGATGGGTGGAGTGATGGCAAGATAAAAAGAAATTTAATAGAGGGACCCTTTAGTCTGGCTTCAAGGATGTGACAGTTTTGCAGGAGAGACAAAGCATGAAAAAACTAAATATATGAAAAAAACTAAAAGTGAAAAGGAAGGTCATAATATGGCCGCGATTATTCATAAGTGAATGATAAAGTCATGAAGTGTTAACTCTCACAGAGAGCGGTGTTTTGGGCTCGTTCACGTTAGAATATCACCGTCTGAGTTCTTCAGTTCTGATTCCTCCCTATTTCACTCCTTGTTCTCAGGCTCCAAGGGAATTTCTGTGACCAGTGGCCTCAGTCATACCCAGAAGCTATCCTAGGCGCCCTTGTGGGGGGAAGATGCTGAGTAAGTGCTAGTTTATAATGATTGATGACCACTCCCCGGGTATTCTCAGCCTGCGTGCAGCCCTGAGCTTCCTCATTTTCATTTAATTAGCTTCCTCCTTTCTGCAGTTTCTCCCAGGGAAAGTAAACTCTTGTTGCTTCTAAGAAAGGTTTGGCTGGTTCCCACCCTTTTGGAAGTTACCCTGTGGAATGTGGAGGCCACAGTCAGAGAGGAAGTAGTTCTTCCTTGGCCTCAGTGTGACTATCCTGTCCCCTCCCACTTCCCCCTCTCCAAGCTCCACTCAAGGTCACCTCTGGGAGTCTTGGCTGCATCCTACTTGGGAAGAGTCCTCAGGCTTGCAGGTGCCATAATTGCTATTCATATCACTCCTTTCATTTTATTGGCCCCATGGAACTGCCTCTTCCTCACTCCCCACCCTCCTTGCACTAACTCTGATTCTCTGATCTTTCAGGGTCCACAGCTGGGAACCTCCCGAGAGGCGCTTCTAACTTGCCCAGGGGTAAATCATTTTGCTTTTACCTCTCTTAGATAAGGAGCAAGTAGGAAGGAATGATTTAGCCGTCCATGTTTCCAAAGCATTCTGGAAAGCAGGCGAGTTGCCAGACCTGATGGGTGAAGGTTGCTACACTGTGCTATGCCCTTATCCTAAGAGAACTATCCCAACTGCTCCTTAAACTCCTCTGAACCCTCTAGCTGTTGAAAAGTCACTTCACATCCCTGATCCCATAGATTCTAGTGTGCTGACTCTATAGCCAGGCCCAGGAGGCTGCATTTTAAACCAGCCTTCAGGTCATTTGGTGCAGGTCATCTGTACGACAGCTTTGGAGAAAAACTGGGCAAGGTGGTGCCCAGAGCTGTTTGTTTAGGACTCAGTGCACAGAAGCCCCTCCTGTGACCACCAGGATGGAGGTCCCCCCACCCCTGGACGACAGGAGCCTGTTAGCCCTACAGGGGATGGAGCTTGGGGTTTTCATAGGGTATTTCCCCTCCAAGGAGAGTCAACGTGGAGGATGAACGTGACACATAGTCAGGGCAGGTGGCTACCAGTGGCATGAAATTCTCTTGCTGATAACCAGTCCCTTCCCCCGAGTATTTTTATGGATTCATTCTCTGACTTTCAAAGGCTTCAAGAATCCTCAGATTACAATTGAATTCTCTGCTCAGTAAACATAACCGAATAGATATGAGAGAAGACAAAAGATGGGTTTGGGGACCAAGCGTGCAGGGCTCTGAGGAGGCAACGGACTCCTGCCATGAGGTGGTTTGCAAAACCCTGGGCACAGGAGACATGGGGAACAGAGGGGTTCAGCCAGCCAAGGGCTGGGGAGGGGCTTGCTGAGGAGGCAGGTAGCGTCAGGTTCCCCGGTTGGAGCCTTTGAGGTCCCTCCCCTTGCTGTGTGGTCCAGGGGTAGGAAGCAGTCTTATGGAGTGTGGGTCCGGTTTGCTGTTATTGTATACTGAACATGACCAACTCTTTGCGACCCCATGGACTGTAGCCCGCCAGGCTCCTCTCTCCATGGGATTCTCCAAGCATGAATACCGGAGTGGGTTGCTCTTCCCCTCTCCAGGGGATGGCATTCCTGACCCAGGGATCGATCCCACATCTCCTGCACTGCAGGTGAATTCTTTACCATCTGAGCCACCAAGGAAGCCCGTGATTACAGTTAGACTCTCCCAAAGGTTTTCCCTCCTCTGCTCCAGTTCACCGTTGCCAGGCCCCCATCCTGCAAGAAATCTTCTCCAGGCATCCCCCTGCCTCCCACCCTTTCCCCTGCCTGCCTCCGCGGTGCACACACTGGTGTGCTCTAGTGTTCTGTGCTTCCTGCGTTTTCCTTTCTCTGGTTGGAAAGGCTGAGGTCTGTGTGTTGCGATGAAAGGCCTTCGGATGGCTCACTCTGCGTGTTTATCTTGTCTCTCCAGCAAGGTCCTTGAAGGCTTCTGTTTCTTCCCACAGTGCTCAGGAAAGGAATCTTCTATTTGTTGGTTTGCTGACCAGCTGACACCTGCTTCTCTCTAGCAGACTACTTTCCTGATGGCAGCGAAGCCAGCAGACTTTCTGGGAGGGAGGGAGCCGGGAACAAGAGGCCGCGGGCCCTCCCGCTTCCCTGGGGACTGTGCCATCTCATCAGTCACTGGGCAGAGAGCTGCTCTTCGGGGGACACCCTGCCTGTAGCATGCCCGCCTGGTTCACCGGCTGACCCATTCGAGCGAGTGTCTCTCGTTGTCTCCAAGAGTTGCTGTAGGCTGGAATGAGTTGTCAGACGGGGGGGTCTCATTCTCCTTTGAAGGGCACACTCTCTGTCCCACTGGTTTAGAGGCTGGATTTTGAAGTTGAGCACATGTGAATTCCAATTTGGTCTCTACCTGTTGCCAGCTATCTTTTCATGAATTTTCTCCATCTCCATGAGCCTCAGTTTTCGCAGCTAGAAAATGGGAATAAAAATAGAGTATCTATCTCATGGCTTTGTTGGGAGAGGGAGAGATAAATGAATAAGTGAAATAATACAGTTGAAACCCTTTACCTAGTGAAGAGCAGAGAGCCAGCATTCAAAATGCCAGCCACTGATGGGGACCCTAAAAGGGCTTTCTGCTCTGTGAAAGGCCAGGAACTCCTGGTTGCTGCTTTCTTTGTTATTCTGCCGTCTCCTCCTTGATTGCTTTATTTTTCAGAAAAGTAAGAGGGAGTGTGAGGGGGACCCCTTTTCTCTCCCTGGAGGGGACCCCCCACTCTGAGAACTGCCCATTCCCTTTTCTTATAAATCAAGCCTGCAAACTCCAGGGAACATGCCATCTCAGCTTTGCCTCCTCGGGTCAGCACAACCAATGGAAACCTCCTTGGCTCAGAGACATATCCCCTGCCAAACCTCTCCACCCCCCACTCACCAAGGCACCCCACCCTCTGCTCTGCTGGGCCAAGTGAAAACTGGTGGACTCAGCTTTAATTGAAAGTCCCCAGTCAGGATAGTATAAAGAGATTCTCTTTTTAATGCAAACCTCCAAATGCAAATACTTGAGCATATGTGCGGTCCTCTTATCTCCTGCTTTTCTTTCCTGTCTGAAGCAAACTCCTCTTGTGAGACCTTGGGGTCCCGGGAAAGAGGCCTCTTTGCAATCGTATAGTATGCATTTGTGCAAAGGGACCCCTCAGTGGGTTGGTAAGTGCCCTTAAAACAATTTCATAAATATTTCAAGCAGGATTTTCTATTAGATTTCATCTTTTAGAAACTTCTGCCGCTATCTGGGTAGTCAGGTTTTCAAGGATATACTTCCTTTTAGTTGAAATCACAGTCTCAGAGAAGTGCCTCTGTCTCCGAAGTACCTGCGAGACACTGCGGTTGACCCAGGAGCCCAAATTAAATTACTCTGTGTTCTAATGATGGAAAGGATCCAGGGAACAAATTGTGTTTTCTTGTAGTATTTAGCTGCTGGGAGTACTTAGTGTATCTGGGAGGTGGCTGGGGTATGGGAAACATACTTGGGAAGGGATTTTTCAGGGCTGTTTCATCAGAGGTGTGAGGAAGGAGGCTTATCAGGACTGTGTGTGTTCACTGGGGGCTTCCCAGGTGGCACAGTGGTAAGGATTCGCCTGCAGTGCAGGAGATGTGTGTTCGATCCCTGGGTGGGGAAGATTCCCTGGAGTAGGAAATGGCAACCCACTGCAGTATTCTTGCCTGGAAAATTCCACGGACAGAGGAGCCCAGCGGGCTACAGTCCAGGAGGTCGCAAAGAGCTGGACATGGCCACGCAGAGGAAGGAAGCTTATCAGGACTCAAGTCTTTATCAGGATGAATCTTCCGCCAGCAGGAGGCACTGACCTTGGGCTGGAGACTTTCCTGAAGGGGCAGGAAGACTCAGGGACAAGTGGCCCAAAAGCGGGACTGGGTAGTTGCAGACCTGCTTGCACTTTCCCTGGGGTTCTCGTCCTGGAACAGACCCAAGGCCCTGCCCTAAGGGGCTTAGCAAGGACATCAGGATATGCCAAAAAAAAAGCAAATGAGACTAAAACTCAGAGTCTGGCAAGCCTCATTCAGAGAAGAATGGGAAACAGTGGTGACTGGGCCACTGAGCGGGAATCGTGGCCATTGTGCCCTGGCTGCAGAGATGACCCAGTGGGGTTGGGGTGCCCCTGGACCCACATTGTGGAGAATCACCACTGTCCTTTGTCCTCCAAAGCCAAATCTGAGAAGGGCGCAGAGAAGAATCCCCTTTCAAGGGGCTACAGAAACTTGGCAGCTCCCTTTTGTTGGTGTCTGTTTAGGGCCTGGGTATTGCTTTATGTGTTAAACAATAATGTATTTCTTTGAAAACCTAGGTTGGATTCTGATCTTTTTTTTTTGAATTGAAGTATAGTTGGTTAATTTCTGCTGTACGGCAAAGTGACTTAGTAATACATAGATATACATTCTTTTTAATATCCTCTTCCATTTGGTGTTTGGCTTCTAATTGATTTGTACCTAGTCAATTCCATGGGGCAAAGATCTTGTCATAGTCCTTGAGTCTGAGAATTCCTACCGCCCATCTGGCCTCTGGGTTCTGTCCATCACCCTGGCCCTCCATTCAATGGCCTCTGCCTTGAGGCAATTTGAAACAATAGCTTGGCCGGGAGATACCTCTCATAATCTGATTTTTCCCAGCCAGCGTCTTCACAATGAACATGAGTGTCTCCTTTGTCTGGTGGAGAATGCTGAACAGAAGGTGCTGGGAGAGGCCTGGGGGTCCCGATTGTAGTCGGGCTCAATCTTATCTCCTGCTCCATCTCCTGCCTCTTTGCCTCTGCTCCCACTGATTTTATCCAAGACTAGAGAATTCTGCTTTTTCAACACTGAAAGGCATCAAGTTATTGGACTCTTAGTCAATCCACTTAGATCTTGGAGAACAGACAGACAGACGGAAAACACCTCTCTTAAGCAAAGCTGTCTCCCATTTTCAGATAGGTCACCTTTAGTCTGAGCTGGTCTCATCCGTGTGTAACCTGACTGCAGGCTGCAAGACATAAAAGACGCCAATACTCTGGATTTCCTTTAGTGTTTCCCTAATACCATGGTCTCTGTAAGTGCGCGACTGGTGTCCTGAGTTTCTGCAAGTGAAAGTGAAAGTGAAATTTGCTTAGTTGTGTCTGACTCTTTGCGGCCCCATGGACTGTACCATCCATGGAATTCTCCAGGCCAGAATACTGGAGTGGGAAGTCTTTCCCTTCTGCAGGGCATCTTCCCAACCCAGGGATTGAACTCAGGTCTCCCACATTGCAGGTGGGTTCTTTACCATCTGAGCCATAAGGGAAGCCCAAGAATACTGGAGTGAGTAGCCTATCTCTTCTCCAGTGGATCTTCCCAACCCAGGAATTGAACCAGGGTCTCCTGCATTGCAGGTGGATTCTTTACCAACTGAGCTATCAGGGAAGCCCAAATGACAATGTACATATTTTACTATCAACAGTCACTAACTTGCCTGCTAGGGATGCCGGACCTCCCTGCTCTCCACTTCTCCTTTTTCTATTTAGCCTAAATGTAGGCTCTGTTTCTTGTAGCACCCTAGTCCTGATACAAATTCTGTTTCATTTGGATGATTTTGGATTAGGGCAATACATGATCATAGGGAGAAGCATAGATTTCCTGAACTGTTCAGTCACTCAGTCGTGTGACTCTTTGCGACCCCATGGACTGCAGCACGCCAGGCTTCCCTGCCCTTCACCATCTCCCGGAGCTTGCTCAAACTCATGTCCATTGAGTCGGTGATGCCATCCAACCATCTCATCCTCTGTCATCCCCTTCTTCTCCTTCAGTCTCTCCCAGCATCAGGGTCTTTTCTCATGAGTTGGCTCTTCACATCAGGTGGCCAAAGTATTGGAGCTTCAGCTTCAGCATCAGTCCTTCCAATGGATGTTCAGGGTTGATTTCTTTTAGGATTGACTGGTTTGATCTCCTTGCAGTCCAAGGGACTCTGAAGAGTCTTCTCCAATACCACAGTTCAAAAGCATCAATTCTTCAGCACTCAGTGTTCTTTATGGTCCAACTGAATTGTACTAATTGTTTTATTTAGTTAGAAAGGAGGAAGGATAAAGGGAACGGATGCTGGGGAGACAACCAGTCGTATTCTGCACCATTTTATTTAACATTCCTATATCCATGTTCAACAAGCATTTATTGAGCACCTACTGCATTCCAGGTACTAGTGGGGCAACAAAAACAACAAGGCCAAGTTCCACCTCCTAAAACTCCCACAAACTGGTGGGGGTGCACACTCTGATCTCCATCCAGTATGAGAAAGATATAATAGATGCAAGAGAGTGCCAAGGGAGCCCAGGGTCAGTGCAGCTGACCCAAACCAGAGGTCTCAGAAGAGCTGACCCCTCTGTTCACTGAAACATATTACATTCTGCGAGGCTCTGGATTTGTCTGGTTTACTCCCTTCTGTATTCGTAATGTCTGACAGAGTACCTGTGTAGGAGGCACTTGAGAAATATTTATTAATGAGTAGTGACACCTGGGATGAATCTTGAAAGATGGGTATGAACTAGAAGGCTCGTGGTGTAGTTCAACAGGCAGGAGAAGGGGAATAGTAACTTTGAAATGTCTTGGGCATGAGAGATGATAGCTATCCCTTCATGATACCAGCAGTGAAATAAGATTTGAAAATAAAGGAGTGGAGTCAATGCCATACCTGCACCTTCCCTGCAGGAGGGGCAGAGAGGCAGAAGCCAGCCCAACCCAAACCCAACCGACAGAGCTTGACACTGGAGACATGGAGAAGGAAGTGCTGGGCTGACTCACTGCTCTGAAGGCGTTTCAGGAGGTGAACATAACAAAGGACAGTGGCACCTCTATGGAGAGCCGTGAGGAGCCCATTGCAAAAAAAGGATTTTATGTCCCTTTTTCTTGATGTTCTCAGTGTGATAGTTTCCTATTGTAAGGTCTTATGGGATCAGGATTGCCAGGCCAGCTTTCAACAGATAAGCCTTCCCTTTTAGGGGGTCTCTCTTCATCCAGAATGGGTGGCCATCAGGTGGCTGGTGTATTTTTATCATCCTGTCCTGTAGATACATCTAGGAAAGACATCAGCATCCTTTCCTACCCACTTGCAATTCCTTTTGAGACACCTTAATAGAACAGCTTATTAAAACAGTGAAGGACATTCATCAAAGAGCAGAGAGTAAAGTGTGCATTTTGAATAAAGCATCCAGCATCTTAGACTGCTATCAATAACTTCATTGTAATTCTTATTTTAACCATAAAGATGAAAAGCTGGTCTCCCAAATTATTATAAACCTTTGACTTGGACCCCAGCAATGCTCCAGGGTGGATTAAAATCTAGGCTTCCTCCAGTGAACTGCCTTCACTGTCCTACTACTCAGAATCGGAGTCATCTTGCAACAGCCCACATCAGTAAGAGGAGGGGTTTTTGAGACTGTCTACCTTCAGCTCACTGAGGGGTAATTCCTGCTGCCCTTTCTCTGTGAAATTCTCTTCTTAGGGAAGAAGCAGAAAGAAAGAGAAAACTTGGTTTAAAACTTTAACCATCTTTTTTTCCAACTGAGTACATTTCTCAACTTCATATTTTCACACCTTTCTGAGCAGAGTATGATCTGATAATCATGAATGGATACAATTATTTTTCAATTAACCAGAAACTATTACAAGGACTGAAAATCATGGATGTTGGAAATGCTTCTAAAATTCTTTTAGACAAAGAATCATACACCCAGTAATTTCAGTACATTGTCTAAGGAATTTTAGTGAGATCAGTAAATAAAAATATAAACTGTGTAAAAAAGAATATATATATATATATAGTTACAGTTATTTGCAATTGTGTACAGCTACATAGGGTTGGAGAAGGAAATGGCAACCCACTCCAGTTAATCTGCTTGGAAAATTCCATGGACAGAGGAACCTGGTGGGCCGTAGTCCATGGGGTCGCAAAGCGTTGGACATGACTGAGTGAATGTGCAAACATGCGTGCACATAGGGCAAGGATATTGACTTCATTACAGCAACTGGATGATCTTTGCACCCACAGAACCAGAGCAAAGGAGTCATAACCCGAGTCCTGGGAACTGAGGTCAGGATTTAAAAGACATTCCCTAGGTTATAGCTTTTCGTATGACCTAAAGTTCCCTGCATGGTTAAGCCATCTGTTCGTTCTAATGCTGTTTGATGGGTGACATCAAGAGACAGAATCTGCTTTCTCTATTCCTTTCATGTCCACAATTATCACAGAATTTCTATTAGGAGTAAAACAGGAGTGAGAGGGCAGCCTCTCTTTCTCTGTCTCTCTCTCTCTCACACACACACATACATGCACATCGGAACAACCTCTAGACCACACTAAGACCAGACGTTAACTTGCTCCATTGCAGAGAGGCTGCATGTCTGACCTCTGTTCTCTTTCATGGTTGGTTTTAAGCAACTTAAATCCTGTGTGTTCACATCAAGAATTCCCAGATCTGGCTGCACATGACCATTACTGAGGGAATTATTAAAAATACAGAGTATCAGTCTCCAACTGCTGATATCAGAAGCCTAGGAGGCAGGGCTTGAGAAGCAGTATTTTGATCAAGTTCTGTAGACAAGGCTAGAGCAGCCAGATCAGTACCCATAGAAGGCCTTCTCTGGGCAAGCTTCATCTTCATGAAATGAATAATTGTGTGAATTAAATTCCCGATTTTCAACTAGTTTTTTTTTTTAGTAACTGTGTAGAGTAACTATGTAGTAACTGTGTAGTAAACTATGTAGTTTGCGGACGGAAGTTTGAGGCTGTTGACCTCAGCCTCAAAGCGGCCCAAACCAGGCAGCTATGTCTGGATGTGGCAGGTTGTAATCCCAGAAAAAGAAACTCAAGCAGTCAGGCCTGGGGCCCCATGACCTGACATGGTCTTCCCCATCCTCAACAGGAATAGTGTCTCCCTCAGTTCCAGGGCAGTTGAGACCAGCAGGTGAGGTGTTTAACCTCTTTGTTGCTCCAAGAGCACTTGTCTCTCCATCACTCAGCCTCTACCCACCCAGGGTTTCCTGAGTTCTGTCCCCTTGCTTGAGTCTTGCCTGAGGGCTGAGACTAAACCTTACAAGAACCGTTGTCTGTGGGGCCTGTGATTATTTGTAGGGTTCATAGTGCCTTTCTCAACCAAAGCAGAACAGTAGGAAATGAAAGCAGAATTCCCTGCCCTGCCCCATAGCGCTGGTTCTTCTCATTTCCCTTGATTCTACCTGGTTTCCTCCATAATCTGATTAATGTGCTTATATGTCAGAGTTTTGAGTCTCAGTTTTGACAGTATTTAAGAAATAGCCTAGGACTCCCTGGCAGTCCAGTCCAGTGGTTAATATTCTGCACTTCCACTGTAGGGGACAAGAGTTCGATCCCTGGTCTGGGAACTAAGATCCTGCAAACCATGTGGCCAAAAAAGAAAAGAAGAAATAACCTTGAGTTAGACCATAAAGAAAACTGAGCACCGAAGAATTGGTGCTTTTGAACTGTGGTGCTGGAGAAGACTCTTGAGAGTCCCTTGGACTACAAGGAGATCCAACCAGTCCATCCTAAAGGAAATCAGTCCTGAATGTTCATTGGAACATTGATGTTGAAGCTGAAACTCCAATACTTTGGCCACCTGATGTGAAGAACTGACTTATTGTAAAAGACCCTGATGCTGGGAAAGACTGAAGTTGGGAGAAGAAGGGGACGGCACAGGATAAGATGGTTGGATGGCATCACCGACTCAATGGACGTGAGTTTGAGTAAACTCTGGGAGTTGGTGATGGACAGGGAGGCCTGGCGTGCTCTAGTCCATGGGGTCGCAAAGAGTCGGACATGACTGAGCGACTGAACTCAACTGAACTGATTCCCTTCTCTTAGTCAGTTTACAGATCCAGAACCCATTGACTAGAGGAAGTCTGGCTTGCAATAATATTACAAGAACCTCCTGTACATCTTTGTCTTAGTTTTCCACCAAAGACCTACCACTTACCAAAGCAACTGTTCTCAGGTGTCCTAGATCAGAATCCCTAGAAAAGACACTTAAAAGGGACTTTTCTGGGACGTAAAATCCAAGGCTAGTAGGAATGAAGGATAGCAGGGCAGGGAAAGATGGCAAGTAAAGAAAGTGTGATGCATTTCTGTACTAACCACTGCTTCCCAGCATACTGCTAAGAGAGTTGTGACTCAGTCACAGGATCCTTCAGGAAGGTGGTTTGCAACAACTGTGCCTTGGGATAGACTATCTGAAGCAGGACTGGAGAGAAAATTTATCTCCTGTCTCCTGTCTCCCTTGGCCTGTTCCATGAAGAGTTTACCTCCTTGCATTTCCAGGTTGGATCCTTCTGCAGCTCTTTGGGAATTCAGACTCTCTGGTCCATGGAGTGAGGCCTCTTCAGGGTCTGGAAGCATTCAGAGGAGCCTTGAATTCTTGATATATCTCTAGTATATACAGTTGACATGCATGACCTCAGAAACCTATACTACCTCCCTGACTTATAGGATAGGGACTTTCCTGGTGGCTCAGTGGAAAAGAATCTGTCTGCAGTGAAGGAGATGCAGGATATGTGGGTTTGATTCCTGGGCCAGGAAGATTTCCTGGAGGAGGAAATGGTAACCCACTCCAGGATTCTTGCCTGGAAAAGCCCGTGGACTGAGGAGCCGGTGTGGTCACAAAGAGCTGGATGTGAATGAACACACACACACTTATAGGGTAAGTGCCATTTTAGTAAGGAAAGCTAAGCAGAAGCCTCAGGCTCTTCTTTTCTTTCTCTTTTTAAACAATTCATTTATTTGGCTGTGTCGGGCGTCGGTTGTGACACATTGGATCTTGCTGCGGCACACAGGTGCTTCTTTTCTCGTTGTGGCTCATGGGCTCCAGAGTGTGTGAGCTCTACCGTTACGGCCTGTGGGTCCAGGAGCCCCGTGGCATATGGGACCTTAGTTCTCCGACCAGGGATCAAACCTCTGTCCGCTGCAAAGGAAGGTGGATTCCCAACTACTGGATCACCAGGGAAGTCCCCCAGGCTCTTTTTCTATTTACCAAAATAGTCAATCAAAAGTGATGACCTTAAGAGAATCACAGAATCAGGTACCAACATTGTGTTAAATGCTAGAGGGAGAATTTCCATCACACCTGCCACTGGATTATGATAAACTTCATTAGTTGGCTTTAAGAGTGGATGATGTTCTAGATCTTGCCTCCTCAAATCTCTTTAGGCCCTGAAACCAGGTAAAGCTACTGGTATAGTAAAAAAGAAACTTCTCCATCCACCTCCAATATCAGAATAGTTTGCTTTTACCTGGCAGGGTTAGCAGAACCTCTAAAACCCCAGACTTCTATCAACCATGTAAGATTTAATCTGCAGGCAACTTCTCTGGCTCCCCATCTCACAACATACCATATTAAAAATATTATGCTAAAGATCTTGAAGCTGATAAGACCTAACCCTACCCTAGTTAAGACATTTGACTCCTGGTTAAGACACTTAACTCCTGGTTAAGACATTTGTGTGTCAGAAAGGTGGGGGAAAAACTCCTATAAAATTATAAGAAACTGCCATCTTAGTAAAGTTTTGGGGGCTTTATTAGCCTGAGGCATTTTTGGATAAATTGTTCCTTTGGCCTTCTATCACTAAACTCATTCAGCTCAATTAATTTCTAAAGACTGTATTTCACTATATTTCTTGGATATCCTATTTTCCTCAGTCCCCCTTTCATTTTGCTCAAATATATTCTCAGGTATATATTTTTTAAAGAAATGATGTGTAGGAGGCAAGTTTTTGAAAATTATTTTCTGAATAATGTTTGAAATTATTTGGCTTTACTTAATTGATTATATTTATATTGCTATAAATATAATCCAAATTCAAAAACTTTTCCTATGTTTAATGGAAGTCTGATGCTAATGTATTTATTATCTAGTGCTGCATAACTAATGTCACACACTTAGCAGTTTAAACACTGGACACTTACTTTGTTTAGGATTTAATATAAATAGAAAATTTGGACTTAAAAGAATGCTAGGTATTATTTAGGTCAGTCCTACATTTATACAGATGAGGAAGCTGAAGCTAAAGAGTAGTCTTAGTGAATATGCCAAAATAGTACTGGCTGATATAATTATAAACCTATACTATATGTTAAGTCGAGAACAGATTTGAAGTCCCCTAATTCTATGCCCCTGCTCCCTCCACTGTGCATCTTGGTTCTCTGCAATCCCATCTCAGAATTGAAATGAAAAATGGGATTGCAGAGTCTAAAATATAACAGGATTATGGGTAGTAAAGTAAATCTTTTAAGAGTATAAAAGTAAAATTAAAGAAAAAGCCCACATGTTTGCCGTTCACAGTTTTGTGGGTCAGGCAGGCATCTGGGCACAGCTCAGCTTTCTCTATGTCAGGGTCTTTCATCAGGCTGCAGTCAAGGTGTCCATCAGGGCTTCAGTCACATCGCAAGGCTCGACTGGGGATGGATCTGCTTCCAAGCTCAGATGGTTATTGATAGAAATGAGTTATTTGTGGGCCGTCAGACTGATACACTCAGCTCCTTATTAACTTTGGTTAGAGGTTGTCTGCTGTTCCTTCCCCCATGGGCCTCTCTCTAACATGGCAGCTTCCTTCATCAAAGCATGCACGATGAGAAAGCAAGAGAGAGCCTGGTTGCGTGACAGATTTGCAGTCTTATGTAACAAAATGATATAAATGACATCACATAATAGGTAAATATATTTAATTTTCAAAGAATATTATTTTTCTGCACTGTCCATAGTTATCGCTTGCTTGGCCAAAGTTCACTTCTAGTAGCTTCCTCAAGAACTGCTCACGGATATAATACTCTTTGAATGCTTGCATACTCAAAATTGCTTTCCTATAACTAAACAGTTAGTCTGGCTGGCTCTTAAACCTTTGAGTCACACATTATTTTCCTGAATATCATGTAAGTGTTGCTCTATTATTTTGGGGCACTGCTTCTTCTTTTTTTTTTTTTTTTATGTGTTTTATTTCAATGGGCACCCTTTATTCCTTGTTAGTGAGAAAACTAGGCTAGGTCTCATGGTGAGTAGTCACAGTTATTAAGCAAATAAACACGCCACTGCTTTCATGCCTGCCTCTATTTCTTTCTGTCTTCAGTCTCATCCGGCATTGAAATATGGAGTTATCCTTACTTGTAACCCACTTAAAAATGACATATCTTTTTATTTTACTGACTAAAGGAGTTTACTACTTGAAGTCTGAAACTTTACTTCAATGACTCAGTTTGGACTGCTCCTGGTCAGTTTTCTCTGGCTGCTTCTTGTGCCCTTTTTTTCTTTATTTCAGAAGATTTTTAGTCACATTATAACTTTAAATGTTTGTCTGCTATTTGTTTTTGGTTTCCTTCTTTGGGTCTGCAGTTATGTTGGATTTCCCTTGTGTCTCTCCTGCATATATCTTTTTATCCCTTTATTTCTTATTGACTTTTTACTTCCATTTTATTTTATTTATTTTTCTTATTAATATGCTTTATCCCTTATTTTTTGCAATCTAGATAGTTTCTGATGCTTTTTTGAATTTAGTTTTTATTTTTATGATGGTTTGATTTTATTTTGCATTTTTCCTTCTATTAGGTTAATCATATGCAATAACCAAGATTTGACCATTTTGTAATGCACAAAAATTTCATATGGTTCAACTTAATATTTTTCTCTTGAATGAGCCAGCTCATATTTTATCTGTTCCTGTTGCCCTATTCCTTTTTCTCCCTGGGTTTTCACACTTTTACTTTGTAATCGTGCTTCATACAAGCAACTGCTTCAAGTAATTACATTTAATTTCCTGAGAAATGCTTATTCGTAACTTTCATCTGTTTCATAGCAATAACTTTTAGTAAATATTGTTAACTTCTTATCAAGTTTTGTTGCTCTTATTTTGGATATCTTTGTTTCAGTGCTTTGTTAAGTTGCCATTTAATTTTTGTCCTTTAATAAGTTGCATTTTTCTAAAGCCAACATTAGGTCTCTGTGGGTGGGGTGGGGTGGGATGTGTGTAGGCGAGTCAGCAAGACTCACTGTTTTTCACCTCCCAAAGTCTTCCCTGATGCTGCAGAGACAGATTCCTCCCTGAAAGCATGACTACTAGTCTGCCATAAAGGATGGCAGTAAGTGGTGATGTATTTACTTGCATTTTTTCTAGCTCACCTCCTCTGCACCTCTGAACCAAGAAGATATAGAAGAACTTCCACCACCAGGCTAGTTAACCTTAGCACCCATACTAACTATTGCATAGTATAGATTTATTTTGCATTTCAGTACACTTCTTGCTTTTCCTAAGTGTACTTTTGCTGGTACTTTCTAAGATACGCTGCGATTGTGCCCTCTCCTCATTCTCTGTATTTCTTTCCTTCATTTTTGCCTTCTGCTTGATTTAATCTGCTTTCACCATACTGATATATTCTTCAGTATGTGCATTTTCTATCTGTTGTGGAAGGTAGTGACATGGTACAAAGGTTAAGGCTGTGAACTCTATAATCAAATTGCCTTTTAGTTCTATTCCTAGTTCTCAATTTGTTATCTCTGTGACATTCTGCAGATTATTTAATATCTGGTGCCTCAATAACTTCATCAGAAAAAAATGGGTATAGTAGTTATATCTGTAGTTTAGTGCAGAGTTAAATGAGTTATTGTGTGCAAAGTTTTACAAACAGTACTTGAAACATAATAACTGCTATACCATTGTTAGCTGTTGTTATTATTGTTGCTATTATTTTCACTAAAAATGTCATTTGCTAAGATTTAAAAAATTTCTTTCTTTGTGCTTCTGGATGATTTCGAGGAGGAAGAAGAAAATGCTGACTTAGACATCTTCATACCAGTAATGTCTTCATTTTCTTTTTCTGTGGCTTATTTTACTCTGTGTCTATTGATTCTTGTTGTTCATTCATTTTAAAGAATGAAACGTTCAGTTGATTAATATAAATGGCTCACCTGGGTTTCTTATGCTATTTCTGGCCTTTCTCTGTCCTGAGAATCCTGACTATCTGCCTGGGCAGGTGTGTAGGGCAAGACATAGTGCAGGCTTCCCTTCAGGGTGTATTCTGAGCTGTGGACGTCTAGGTTCAAGTCATTTCTCTCCGAAATTTGAACCCATTCTCCAACTGGGTGCCAAAACAAGGAGGGCCTTATTCTCGGGCATCAACTTCCACTCTGGGAACTCCAAGCCCTTCTAGGCAGATTGGCTTGATTTCTTTGGAGACTATTTCCTGTATTCCACCATTCAGCCTGGAGATAAAGGGTGCCGCTGCTGGGAGTGGAAGAGGGCAACAGAGCACCCGTTCACAGGCTCTCTGCCAACCCGCGGGCACACGTAAGACTGACTGACTGCTGCTCTGTGTGAGTGGGAAGGCGGGCGTCAGCCTGAGGCTCCCCGTTAGGGAGGGGAGAGTCGGCAAAGGGGTACAGAAAGGGGTCTCCCACAGTCAGCAGGGGCGGAAGAAGGGAGCGGGAGGAGCAGCAGGGCCACGGCGACTGTTCATTTCATGGGAAGGGAAGAAAGAGCTGGGCAGCTGAGATTCTCATTCAGGTCAAAATTGTGAGGAAAGGTTGAGAAAGGGAGGACAGGGTAGGTGGTCAGCAGTGTGGACCACTGGAAGGAAGGAAGAAGCAGTCTGTGTGGTGGTTTGCAAAAATGGCGATAAATGTCATAAAAGTGTCAGAAGGGGACTTCCCTGGTGGTTCAGAGGTTAAGGGTCTGCCTTCCAATGCAAGGAACTAAGATTCCACAACTAGAGAAGTCTGCATGGCAGCAATGAAGATCTAGTGCAAGAAAAAAGAAAGAAAGAAAGCATGTAGGCATTTAAAAAATATCAGAAGCACATTTTTTAAAAAAATTATTTTTATGAGGAACTGACTGTCTCTGATATGGAGAGGAATCAGAGGCAGAAATCGGAACTTAAAACCACGAGGAGACTGTCCTCTTGTATATCTACTTATCTTCTTATGTGGGAAAGACCATTTTTTTTTTCCCCTCTGGAACCATGTTGAGTCACAGTTCTCTATACATGTTGGCTGAATGGGGAGATGGTCAAATGTCTAACACATCCTTTATGAATGGATCCAAATGAACATTCTCACCTGCATTTTGTTCAGGTCTTCCAGGTAAGTGAGAAGTCAACAGAAAAGATAAGAACTGGGGCCCCAAAGAATTCTAGTTGACATTCCTGTTTCAGATCCTTGCTCTTTGTAAATTCACAGAGGAGTTTAAAAACAGATATCTCCCCCTAAGAGGTATACTCTGAGAACTGTGTATTTTTTTCTAATTTGTTTAAAATCAGCCGGATCCCAGTAATGCAGTTTGATCAGAAAGATTAGTCCATCATCTGCTTTTTTTTAAAAATCATTTTCTGCATTTGTAAGAAGGAAAAATATCATTAAGCCAGGCAAGACAATGAGATTTAAAAATAAGTCATTCATTCTCTCTGTGAGCCCTTTATCTTTTTGCTCCAGTGAATCAGTAAGGTACAAGTGGGGAGGGTACATTGTCTGCAAACTTCCCTATCAAATGCTTACCTGCTTATAATAAATATGCAAACTTATGTAAAAAGTGACTGGTAAGTTTCAGATTTCTTCTTCCTGCTGCTGCTGCTGTTAAGTCGCTTCAGTCGTGTCTGACTCTGTGCGACCCCATAGACGGCAGCCCACCAGGCTCTGCTGTCCCTGGGATTCTCCAGGCAAGAACACTGGAGTGGTTGCCATTTCCTTCTCTAATGCTTGAAAGTGAAAAGTGAAAGTGAAGTCGCTCAGTCATGTCCGATTCTTCGCGACCCCATGGACTACAGCCTACCAGGCTCCTCCGTCCATGGGATTTTCCAGGCAAGAGTACTGGAGTGGGGTGCCATTGCCTTCTCCCTTCTTTTCTTGGGCATTTTCCAAAATATTCTGTGTGACACAGTTACATGAAATGCTTTGTAAAATGTAAGGTTTTGTAGTCTATTAAATTGGGAAAATACTGCTATATTTATTTTCTCCTTTCAAAGTTATAAAAGACTTTAATATGTTAAAGAATCCAAGAAGTTCTACAATACAGAAGAATTTAATTTTTGTAGGTAGAAGTTTCCCAATGGAGAAGGCAATGGCACCCCACTCCAGTATTCTTGCCTGGAAAATTCCATGGATGGAGGAGCCTGGTAGGCTGCAGTCCATGGGGTCACTATGAGTCGGACACAACTGAGTAACTTCACTTTCACTTTTCACTTTCATGCATTGGAGAAGGAAAGGGCAACCCACTCCAGTGTTCTTGCCTGGAGAATCCCAGGGACGGAGGAGCTTGGTGGGCTGCCGTCTACGGGGTCTCACAGAGTCGGACACGACTGAAGCAACTTAGTAGCAGTAGCAGGTAGAAGCTTTCCAAAGTTGGGCTCTTTTTTCCTATATAATTCCTAGCATCCTGTAGATTGCACATAGGAAGACTTTTTACTCTAGAGCCCATGACTGTGGTCCAAACAGCCATTTAGATGATGCTGAGGACCACAGCTGGTCTCTGTGGGCCAGGATTCCTGGCCTCTCTGCCTAATGCTAAGAGGTGTTCTCTCATGTCCCTGAAGATGGCTTGCTCCATAACATTCAGTCTCCTGAATGCCCAGCCTAGAGGCTTGTTACTGCGGAACCAGTAAGCTTTATGGATACTCTTCCCCCTTGGCATTCTTAAGGAAACAATACAATATCCTTCAGAATTCCCCAGGCCTCCTGTTAATAAAGTATCTCGTGTACTTAAACAGACTCTTATTATAAAATATTTTAACATAATTTGGAAGTTTCAAAAATCTCAGTTTCTAGAATATAATAAAGGTACATTTAAACAGCACTTGTATATTTACACAATTCCTTTCTCCATGCTTCTATGGCTCATAACTTGTACTTCTCTTATAACACATAACACATTCTGTATTTTGTCACTGTCAGTAGGGTATATACTTTTTTCTTGTCTATTAGATTACAAATGACTTAGGAGAAGGTACAGTGACTTTTCCTCTTTTTTCCCCTTGGATAAAATTTCACTCTGGGTTTTACACAGTAAGGCTTTATTAGATGCTTGTTAAGTATTTGGCTAATATTTATAACAACCCCATGGAAAAGACTTGGGGAAGTTTCTTTATATCTATTTAACTTATGGGAAAAACCTTAAGTTTTGGGCAAGCTAGACAGATTGAGTCATTTTCCCAAGATGAGCTACTTATAACAGAAATAAGACAAAAACCAAATTTCATGGACTTCAAATCAGAGGCTGAAAAGAAAGTTTAAGAAAACATATCCTCATTCCAAATTCTCTTTTTTCCTTATGCCTATTACAGGCCTCCAGGAATCCAGCTAATAAAGCCTAGAAGTGAGGCAGACTGTAGCAGAATGACAAAATGAATAGAGTACTAGATTTAAAAGCTTGGGTCCTGGTTCCAGCTCTGTCATTGATCCAACTGATGGTGATACAGAGATAAAAAAGACATCACCCAGGCCTCAGGAAACTCAGTCCGGTGCTGGCTGCTACCGTATACAGCTGAATGAATTGTATTTGTGTAATATAACCACATGCTACCATGTGCTGTAGAAGTGGAGTAGAGAAATTAATTATCACTGCTCAAGGACATCAGGAGGGCTACACAAACATATTTCCTGAGATGGGCTTTGAAGGATGAATAGGAGTTGGCCAGGCAGAGAAGAGGGTAAAGGGATATTCCAGAGAAAAGAGTTTGTGTGAAGTTAAGGTGACCTAAAGAAGTAAACTAAGCTGATGGGTTGGAAAGTACTTTTGTTGTCTTAAGTGTTGAAGTTATGTGGGAGGGCTGGTAGGGGTGGGGTTGGCAAAAGAAGAAACTAGAAAAGTGACTCTTTCACCTCCTTGGTAAAATTTATTCCTAAGTATTTTATTCCTTTTGGTGCAATTATAAATGTGATATGCACTCAATACACCAGCAAATTTGGAAAACTCAGCAGTGGCCACAGGACTGGAAAAGGTCAGTTTTTATTCCAATCCCAAAGAAAGGTAAGGCCAAAGAATGTTCAAACTACTGCACAATTGCACTCATCTCACACGCTAGCAAAGTATGCTCAAAATTCTCCAAGCCAGGCTTCAACAGTCCGTGAACCATGAACTTCCAGATATTTAAGTAGATTTAGAAAAGACAGAGGAACCAGAGATCAATTTGGAGATCCATTGGATCATCAAAAAAGCAAAAGATTTCCAGAGAAACTTCAACTTCTGCTTTATTGACTATGCCAAAGCCTTTGACTGTGTAGATCACAACAAACTGTGGAAAGTTTTTAAAAAGGTGGGAATACCAGACCACCTGACCTGCCTCCTGAGAAATCTGTATGCTGGTCAAGAAGCAACAGTTAGAACTGGACATGGAACAACAGACTGATTCCAAATTGGAAAAGGAGTACGTCAAGGCTGTATATTGTCACCCTGCTTATTTAACTTATATGCAGAGTACATCATGAGAAACACTGGACTGGATTAAACACAAGCTGGAATCAAGATTGCCAGGAGAAATATCAATAACCTCAGATATGCAGATGACACCACCTTTATGACAGAAAGTGAAGAAGAACTAAAGAGCCTGTTGATGAAAGTGAAAGAGGAGAGTGAAAAAGTTGGCTTAAAACTCAACATTCAGAAAACTAAGATTATAGCATCTGGTCCTATCACTTCATGGCAAATAGATGGGGAAACAATGGAAACAGTGACAGACTTTATTTTGGAGGGCTCCAAAATAACTGTAGGTGGTGACTGCAGCTGTGAAATTAAAAGACGCTTGCTCCTTGGAAGAAAAGTTATGACCAACCCAGACAGCATATTAAAAAGCAAAGACATTACTTTGCCAACAAAGGTCCATCTAGTCAAAGCTATGGTTTTTCCAGTAGTCATGTATGGATGTGAGACTTGGACTGTGAAGAAAGCTGAGTGCCAAAAAATTGATGCTTTTGAACTGTGGTGCTGGAGAAGACTCTTGACAGTCCCTTGAACTGCAAGGAGATTCAACCAGTCCATCCTAAAGGAGATCAGTCCTGGGTGTTCATTGGAAGGACTGATGTTGAAGCTGAAATTCCAATCCTTTGGCCACCTGATGCAAAGAACCAACTCATTTGAAAAGACCCTGATGCTGGGAAGGATTGAAGGTGATAAAAGGGGACAACAGAGGATGAGATGGTTGGATGGCATCACCGACTCAATGGACATGAGCTTGAGCAAATTCTGAGAGTTG
This sequence comes from Cervus canadensis, assembly GCF_019320065.1. Classification (NCBI taxonomy): domain Eukaryota; kingdom Metazoa; phylum Chordata; class Mammalia; order Artiodactyla; family Cervidae; genus Cervus; species Cervus canadensis. The sequence goes on from NC_057398.1 coordinate 10,582,994, forward strand.
ATGAACAGGGAGGCCTGGCGTGCTGTAGCCCATGGGATCACAAAGAGTTGGATGTGACTGAGCAACTAAACTGACTGACTAAACTGATAAAAGGAATTATTTTTCTTAATTTCTCTTTTGGTAGTTTGGGGTTAGTGTATAAAAACGCAGTTGACTTTAGCGTATTGATTTTGTATCCTGTAGCTTTATTGAATTTATTATTTGTAACAGTTTTTGCTGGAATCTTTAGGGTTTTCTATATATAATATAATGTTATCTGCAGATAATTTTACTTCTTCTTTCTGATTTGGGTGATTTTTTTTTTTCTTGACTAATTGCTCTGGCTAGGACTTCCAGTACAATGTTGAATACTGGTGAGAGTGAGTATCCTTATTCTTCAAAAAATAATATTTAACAGACTTTGTTTTTTAGAGCAATTTTAGGTTCAGAGCAAAATTGAGAAGAAGATAGCCTGTAAACACCCTGCTTGCATACATGCGTACCCTCTCCTATTATCAACTGTCCCGACCACAGTGCTGCATTTGTTACAATTGATGAATCTACATTGATGTATCACTATCATCCAAAGTTCACAGTTTACACTAGGACTCACTTTTGGCATTGAACCTTCTATGGGTTTGGACAAACTTATAGTGACATGTATCCCCATTATATATGATACAGAATAGTTTCACTCTGTAAAAATTCTCTGTTCTGCTTATTCATCCCTCTGCTTTCCTAACTGCTGGCAACTACTCATCTTTTTACCTAGATATTATCTTCCAAGTCATGGGATTCACTGAGGGCTTTAAGAGAGAAACTGATGGAATTGGATATGCCCCTGAAAACTGAGGAATATGTTTTCTTCTGCATTGCAATTTTCTGACTGCTGACATGTGGCATGCAGTAGGTACTCTACAAATACTGATTGGATAAATGAGTATGTTTTAGGGAGTGATGACTTCTCAGAGCCTGTCTTTGTATTTGCAAAAACAGAGTTTATAGAGTAGATTCTGTTTGGGTTTGAGGTTCTACCCGAGAGCATCAGAGCTCTGCTTTCCCTGTATTAGCGACCATCCAGACAGACGTCCCAGAGATACTACTTGTCCGCCAGGATGTCCTCACGGCAGGCTCCCGCTGCCATTCTTCTCAGCGTCGCAGGCTCCGCAGTGACTATGAAAACAGAAAAGACAGGGCAGGGATCGTCTAGCTCGTTCCAGCTTCATCTTTTTCCCCATCGCTTTCTGTGCTGCACACACAGACTGGAGCCATGACCTTCGACAAGCTGAGCAAATTATTTCCTGCTAATGAGCTTAATTATCTGGTTCTCCATTTGAGATAAACTTTAAAATGTTGTAAAGGCCTTCCGAGACCTTTTGTTCCTGCAGGTACTCTCGGTAAAATGGTAGAATGCTCTGGCTCCACACAACCCAGAAGCTGAGGTTGCTCAGATAATGAGGCTGGTGCCCGCCTGCCTCGTCACACCTAGGACTTTATTGGATGTCCACAACAAGTGGGAAGGAGAACAATTACTATCCTTCTTTTACAGATGAGGAGACTGAGTCCCATGGATGAGTCACTTAAGCCTCTCCCATCCTGGCCTGGCTCCCTTCAGGTTACATGATGCTCTCTTCACGCGCTCACTGGGAAGCCTGGTAGTCCCTCCCTTAAGGATTTTACCATAATAGGCCGACTGAATGAGAGAGACCTCACTGGGAGCAATGATTGTTTCCTCTATTTCCTGATAGGAGAGAGTAAAGCCCAGACAGCCTGTTGGTCCCCAAGGCCTCAGGGAAGCAGGGCTCCTGGGGTCCCATCCTCCACACACAGCATCAGCTGGGTACCATCTTCTCCAGGCTCAAGAGCTCCTCAGTCACCAACCTCCATTTCTTGAGCACCTAGTCCTCATCCAGAACAGGCTGGGCTTTGGAGAAGTACTTCTCTGACTTACATTTGCTTATGAACCACCTGGAGAGCATGTTAAAATGCCCTGTAGTTCTGGGCTGGCCTCAGAGTCTACTTTTATAATATGCAGGTGATGCTGATCTGCTGGTGCCCAGACCACACTTCGACCAGCAAGACAGTGGAGAGAAGAAGGAAAACCTGGAGGAAGCCTTGCCCTCAAATTGTTTCCTGACAGGTAGAGGGGAACAAGGTCAGAGGGGCAGAGACCTTTGTAGCGCTCAAGGGTTAACAGAGGTTTAAGGCATGGCCGGTGTCTGATGTTGTTGAATCAACAGGTGATGAGAAATGATAAGAAAGGAGTACCGAGCTGTGAATTAACAAGGGTGAACTGGCAGGATCCAAGTCCAAGGAGCTCAGAAATGACTACTGATTAACGTACTCTCAAAGCACTAAGTGGAGGGAAAACCAAAAGTAAGTCTTTAGCTTGCCATCTAGGGTTGTTGTTAACGTTTAGTTGCTAAGTCATGACTGACTCTTCTGTGACCCTATGGGCTGTAGCCCTCCCACATGGCTCCTCCGTCCATGCGATTTTCCAGGCAGGAACACTGGAGCAGGTTGCCATTTCCTTCTCCAGGGGACCTTCCCGACCCAGGGATCAAACTCGCATCTCCTGTGTCTCCTGCATTGTCAGGAGGCTTTTTTTTTTTTTTTTTTTTACCACTAAGCCACCAGGGAAGCCATTGAGGTAGTGACTTTCAAACTTTTTTTTTGGACCATGACCGACAAAAACACAATAAGGAATAAATGCTGCCTTGTGTCCTGGTACACTTTGTGAGGGTGGGTGTGTGTGTGTAGAAGTAGGTATATGCACACACATATACATATCTAATGCTGAAGCAAATGTCTCTAGAAAAGATAGTAAAATTTTATTAAAATGTAATTTTTTTTTAACATCTGCTAGATATAAAGACATAAAAGAATGGAGTGAGTGATCCTGGCGTCCAGGAAGCTCTGGGGTATGGCAGGGGGACCACATGACCTGGCTGCAGCTGTGGGAGGATGCAGCCACCGCCCTCCAGGATCACTTGGGGGTGCTTCTGTCTGGCCAAGGCCAACCAGAAGCCAGAGGCGAGGGAGCTGTGGTGATGGAGACCAGGGAGGAGACCCTAGATCCCTGGCAGGGCGATGGATAAACGTGGGGTGGGGGTGGGGAGAGGGCTGGCAAACAGAGACTAGCCGATCCAAATGTTTACACTTATCCTATGTGATATACTTTGATGTTTTCTATTTAATGCTGTCTGTTATTTTACATTTCTTTTCCTCCCACCCTCCCCAATCAATCATTCTCTCCCTCTCTCCCTCATGCTGGTTGTTGCCTGCTAAAATTAATATACTCATCAGTGAGTTGTAACTTGCAGTGTGAAAACCACTGGTCTGAAATAAAATAAGGCAAATGTGTTTTATTTTGGAGACCAACTTCGATTGACAGTGATAACCTGAAAAGTGAAAGTGAAAGTTGCTCAGTTGTGTCTGACTCTTTGCGACCCATGGTCTATACAGTCCATGGAATTCTCCAGGCCGGAATACTGGAGTGGGTAGCCTATCCCTTCTCCAGGGGATCTTCCTGACTCACAAATTGAACCGGGGTCTCCTGCATCGCAGACAGATACTTTACCCACTGAGCTATCAGGGAAGCCTCTGAAAGGCTATGTTAAAAAAGATTCTAAGATTGAATCTAGACTTGTTAGCAAAGAAAGGGTGAGCCATTACACAGACCTGCCATTTTCCAGAAGTGGTAAGTGGTAATCCACATGCCAAGTATGGTCTGTCAATGATTTAAGAGTGCTATGTGACTGGGCAAGACACACATATCCATACATCTTTCTAGTACAGGCCACACTTGTGGGTACCACAGAGACACTCAGCAGCACTATGGGAATTTGAATGACCCAAAGATTAAAATTTAGAAAGAAGGTTTCAGTCCATGTTTATCATGTTTGTTGGTTTTTCCCATGTTCTTCTCTCCGGGTGGAAGTACTCAGTGGTGTGAGCTCTTTGGTGAATGAAAAAGTGGGGACCAGTTCTCAGTGAGGTTGAGAGACGTCAAGAGTGGCGTTTCCCCAAAGAAAATCACTGTAGACCTCAGCGTGCACGTCAGGGGTGGGTCTGGCCTGTAGAATTTCCAGGTCTCACCACAAGGGCAGAGGAATGATAAGCCCGCAGGTGGTCCACACCTTTGTAAAGCGAGCCCTGACCAAGTGTCCTCCGTGGGGTCAGCCCAACCCAGGTTGCGTGGAGGCTGATGCACAGTGTCATACTTCACAGAGGAGCTTGTGAATATCCCTCCGGGGCCCAGCCCTGCCCTCTGCTTAGGGCACATCACGAGCTGCCACAGTGGGCCGTCCCTCTGAGAGCTGGGGAGAGCAGTGGCTTCCATCTCTGAGCTGGTGAGGGAGCTGCTCCCGCAGAGCTGGAGAGACAGGGGAGCCACGCAGAGGAAGAGCTGCTGGGACTGAGAAGGGGGAGTGAGGGGATAAAACTCCCCTAAGTCTCATCTTGTCAGGCTTGGGGAAATAAAGCCTGACACATACAGTGATCAATGGCAAAAAATAAAAAATAAAAATAAAAATCAAGGGAGACACATAATGTGAGAAGCAAAATAGTGAAGAGAATCTTTGAGCCTAGGGAGGATGCAGAGATGTTACGTTCTGTAGCAGCTCATGAGCAACGTGGCAACAAAGTAGAAGCAGGGTAGTGAGGACACAGGACTTCCTAGCAGCCTGGAGTTAGAAGAGGACCATGTACCAGTGATGACCTCTGGTCTTGCTGATGGCTGGGGAAGCCCATGTTTGCCCCCTCCCATGGGAGCCCAAAGGCAGGACTAGCTCTTCCTTACTCTTGAGCCCACCCTCTCTCCTCCTTCTGTTTCTGGGTACATAGCATATTCAATACATATTTGATTGAAAAATAGATATTCCCTGTCAAGAGTACAATTCAGGAACATAAAATATTGACCTGGGAACTATGGAGGCAGCCCAAGTAAATGTCAATCGTTATTTAAGGTCAAAATAAGCAGGGAAGACCAAGCTGCTGGAACTTCTATCCAGACTGTCTGGAGAAGGATAGTTTAAGAGAAAGCCCAAAGCATTTTCATACTGAGATCCCACATTTGCTAAAGCTATTATCTGCCACCAAATACCCTTGGTCAGAGAGTTACAGAGCTTGTCTGGGAAATAACCATGTTGGTTGTACTAAAGCCTTTGGTGAGAAATTGAAAAGAGCTAAGTTTATTTTATTTTTAAATTTCATTTATTTTTTTTTGTTTGTTTTTTAGTTTTTACAATATTGTGTTGGCTTCCACCATACAGCAGCATGAATCAGCCACAAGTACACACATATCCCTTCCCTCAGGGCTAAGTTCAGATCCAGTTGGATTTCTTATATGAAGTGTTGGGAGGAAGGTCTGCCAAAAGGCTTCAGTTCTCTCTGTCTCTATCTCTGTCTCTTTCTCTCTCCTTCTCTCTTGTTCTCCTCGCTTTCCTGTTCCCGTCTCTCTTTTGTACCTTTCACTTTGTCCAACACAGAGGAGACTGGCATACTACGGTCCATGAGGTCACAGAGTCAGACGTGACTTAGTGACTGAAAGACTATAACATAGTTCATGCCCACATCTCTCAATCCTTGCATCTAAACATTTACACATCTGTAAAAGCCAAGAAATGCAAATGATTGAAAGCACCATCCTGCAGGAAGGAACACGAACTTAATTTTTAGTGAAAGGATAGTTGAGAGTTTGATGTTCAACAGTTCAAACAAGAATCACGGGGGATCTTACTTCCTAGCATGGTGCTCAGGCTGGAGCAAAGCAGGCATTAAGGAGGGAAATGCATTGCTCAAAGTCACATGAAATTACCACCCTCCTTCCACTATAGTGAACAATCTACATGGTCGGAGGCTACCAAGGAGCTGATTCTAGGCACTGAGCCAAATCCAGTCAATTAAGAGAAGTCGGGGAGTGTTTAAGATCTAGTAACTCCATCTATCATTAGAATTGAAGTGTTCAACGGAGGATAGCCTGGAGGCTCATCACAAATTTTTCTTGACGTTAAAAAAATTGGCTTAAGGGAATTTTTTTTTAAAGTTTCAAAGGATCTTGATTGGAATTTTAACGTGTATCTTGCAGCTTGATTACAGCTAGAAAGCAAGAAGTAGCTCAAATAAATGCACGTTTTCAGCTGCCCAGCACAGCGATAAAGAATAAACTGTTAGAGGGACTTCCCTGGTGGTCCAGTGGTTAAGACTGCAAGCTTCCAATGCAGGAGGCCTAGGTTTGATTCCTGGTCAGGGAACTATTAATAAGATCCCACAAGTCACATGGGGCTTCCCAGGTGGTGCTAGTGGTAAAGAACTAGTCTGCCAATGTAGGAGACATAAGAGAGGTGGGTTTGATCCCTGAGTCTGGAAGATCTCTTGGAGGAGGGCATGGCAATCCACTCCAATATGCTTGTCTGGAGAATCCCCATGGACAGAGGAGCCTGGATACTACAGTCCATGGAGTTGCAAAGAGTTGGACATGACTGAAGTGACTTAGCATGCATACACACACACACACACACAAGCCACCCGGCATGGCCAAAAAATTAATTAATTAACAGGCACTTTATTAAAAAAAAAATAAATTCACAGAACTCCTTAGAGGGGCAGAGAATTGGGAGATGGGTTCAGAAAGAAGATGACCCTCAGAAAGATTTCACCTGAAATGGCTAAGAACTATCATAAGGCCATTATTTTCAGTTTGTAGTTGCACCTACTTATGTCTCTGAGTCTTTTTGCTAAAGAAATAATTAAGACCACTAGTACATGTCCTGTTTTGATGCCATGTGACATTATGGTGTAATCTTACCAAAACAAGAGGACCTCTCTCAACCTCCATCACCATCACCAGGAAAGAGATACATAGTGTACAGGGTGACCTTCCAAGGCGGCTCCAAAGTATACATGCAAATAAGTTAATTTAGCTGGAATTTCAAGAAAAACAATTTCAAGGAAGCTTCTGAGCAAATACTTGAACAAGTTGTAGTAATAGTAATAGCATAGTATCCATGGTAGTAAAGCAAAGGAACTGTGGATAATGGGAATCCACTATTAAAAAGGCAAACTCTGTCTCCACTCCTGCCTGCTCTGCTAGACTTGTGTGTGGCCGGGGAGAAGGGGGGTAGGTGACAGGGACTGATGGAGAAGCCTAGTCCTAAGTATGGGGATAAATCTGAAAACTTGATTTGAGCTCCTTGAGGCGAGCTCAAGGTGGTATCTTGCTGAGGAGACTTGGGGTGAGGGACTGAGTAGCTTCCACTACTTCATCCTCTAAAGAGAACACTTTCTCCCCTCTCAGCATGTTCTGGGTTAACCTGTACACGCTAACCAGTACTGAGATGCTCAGGGTCAGGATCTGGATATGGTCTAGTGTGGTGGCATTGATGTCTGCATAAAACAGGTCAGAGAGAAGCAGCTCCTTGTGATCGCCCCAAATGCACCAGGAGCCTATGTGAGGGTTTGGGCAAAAGGCCTGTGGTCAGAAATGAAGGGACTCTTGTGGCTAGGATGCTTTTCTCATCGAGTGTGGGGGCTGGCCCTATCGAGCCACAGATCTCTTCTCTGAGATATGATGGATACATCTATGCTCAAATCCTCCTCTGGACATGGGCTTCTGCCATCCTCCAGGGTGGGAGGACTCCACCCGAAGATCATTTCCCAATAGTTCGATGTTACATGACCGCAATGAGTCCCAGTACTATGACGACAGGAGACTTGGCCCATGGTCTTTCCTCCCCACACCTCTAGGCCTGAGACTCCTCTCTCCTCTGAATCACTGTGGTACTATGAATTATCTCTCTACCTAGGGCTTTCCTGGTAGCTCAGCTGGTACAGAATCCACCAGCAATGCAGGAGATGCTGGTTCGGTTCCTGGGTCAGGAAGATCCCTTGGAGAAGGGATAGGCTACTCATTCCAGTACTCTTGAGGCTTCCCTGGTGGCTCAGACAATAAAGAATCCACCTGCAATGTGGGAGACTTGCATTCAATCCCTGGGTTGGGAAGATCCCCTGGAAGTGGGCATGGCAACCCAGTCCAGTATTCTTACCTGGAGAATCCCCATGGACAGAGAAGCCTGGCGGGCCACAGTCCACGGGGTCATAAAGAGTTGGACACGACTGAGCGACTAAGCAGGGCACAGCACAGCTCTTTACCTACTGTCTAGGATGGGGATGACTAGATGCCACCTTGTGTGTGTTATGCCTCTGTGTTGCGGTCTGTAAATAGTACTATCCTGTTGGACTCTATGTTTCCCCAGGGAAGTGAGTGCCCAACCCAGGGCCCAGCACACAGAAAGTGTAAATATCCCTGCTGTCATCTCTCGAATGGGAAGTGAGAAGGTGCAGGAAATGACTGTCATCTCCCTTCTCCAGTGGAGCCAGAACCCAAGTAAACAAGGGAAACTGTCAGTGGAATAAACAATCCTCTGTGATGCCTTTTCAGAAGCCAAAGCAGCTGTTGGAGGTGTCCTGCTGGGAGAGCAGGACTTCCCAGGGGGTGTGACCTGGGCTGCAGCTGTACTCCTGGGTGTTTCCAGGGATGGAAGAGAAGAGCTGGGCTGGGTCACCTGAAAACTCAAGCCTATGGACCTTGTAGGGGGTTTGCTCGACTTTTAAAGAGGTTCTGTTTTCGAATGAGGGACTACTAAAGAGGTAGTGCTTCAAGATAACAAAACCCAGACCTCAGTTCTGCTGCAGAAACCTCGATCAAGGACTGAATTGGCTTGCTGCTGCTGCTGCTGCTAAGTCACTTCAGTCGTGTCCGACTCTGTGCGACCCCATAGACGGCAGCCCACCAGGTTCCCCCGTCCCTGGGATTCTCCAGGCAAGAATACTGGAGTGGGTTGCCATTTCCTTCTCCAATGCATGAAAGTGAAAAATGAAAGTGAAGTCGCTCAGTCGTGTCCGACTCTTAGCGACCCCATGGACTACAGCCTACCAGGCTCCTCCGTCCATGGGATTTTCCAGGCAAGAGTACTGGAGTGGGGTGCCATTGCCTTCTCCGGAATTGGCTTGCTAGGGTTGCCCCAACAAGGTACCCCAGATTGGGTGGTTAAACCACAGAAATTTGAAGTGAAATTAAGTGTTAGTTGCTCAGTCGTGTCCAACTCTTTGAGACCCCACGGGCTGTAGCCCATCAGGCTCCTCTGTTTGTGGGATTCTCCAGGCAAGAGTATTGGACTGGGTTGCCATTCCCTTCTTCAGGGGGTCTTCCCAACCCAGGGACTGAACCCTAGTCTCCCACATTGCAGGCAGATTTTTTACCATCTGAGCCACCAGGGAAGCCCAAACCACAGAAATTTACTTCCTCACAGCTCTGGAGGCTAGATGTTCAAGATCAAGGTGTCAGGAGGGTTGATTTCATTCTAAGGGCTCTTTTCTTGGCTTGTAGATGGTCCTCTTCCTTCAGTGTCTTTACATGGTCTTCTCTCTGTGCATATATAGGCTTTAATCTCCTCTCCTTATAAGGACTCCAGTCATTTTGGATTAGGGTCCACCCATATAATCTCATTTTACCTTAATTACCTCTTTAAAGAGTCACATCTTGAAATACAGATTCTGTGGTACTTTAAGATAGGAATTTGAGGGTACACAATTTAACCCATGATAGCAATTTTGGGCAACATTAAATTTTATTCAACTGAACTTTGTTGAGTTTCTTCAACAAAATTATCGAGAACCTATATTGCACTCTCAGATACTGGGGATATCACAGTGAACTCACAGGCATTCTGACGCAGAGAAACAAGGAAAACTATGTAGCATGTCAAATAATCATATAGGCTACGGGGGAAGTAGAGTGAAAGAGGAGAGTGAAAAAGTTGGCTTAAAACTCAACATTCAGGAAAATAAGAACATGGCATCTAGTCCCATCACTTCATGGCAAATAGATGGGAGACAGTGGAAACAGTGGCTGACTTTATTTTTGGAGGTTCCAAAATCACTGCAGGTAGTGACTGCAGCCATAAAATTAAAAGACCCTTGGTCCTTGGAAGAAAAGTTATGGCCAACCTAGACAGCATATTAAAAAGCAAAGACATTACTTTGCCAACAAAGGTCTGTCTAGTCAAAGCTATGACTTTTCCAGTGGTCATGTAGGGATGTGAGAGTTGGCCTATATAGAAACCTGAGTGCCAAAGAATTGATGCTTTTGAACTGTGGTGTTGGAGAAGACTCTTGACAGTCCCTTGGATGGCAGGGAGATCCAACCAGTTCATCCTAAAGGAAAACAGTCCTGAATATTCATTGGAAGGATTGATGCTGAAGCTGAAACTCCAATCCTTTGGCCACCTGATGCAAAGAAACGACTCATTGGAAAAGACCCTGATGCTGGGGAAGATTGAAAGCAGGAGGAGAAGGGGATGACAGAGGATGAGATGGTTGGATGACATCACCAACTCAGTGGACATGAGTTTGGGTAAACTCCGGGAGTTGCTGATGGACAGGGAAGCCTGGTGTGCTACAGTTCACGGGGTTGCAAAGAGTCAGACACGACTGAGTGACTGCACTGAACTGAACTGAACTGATGGAGGAAGTGAGAGCAGAGTCTGGGCTTAGAGAGTGTCATCTAACCCATCCGCCACCTCCAGGCAGCACTGAGTGTAAATCTCCCACAAGGGTGGGTTCATGGAGGAGGGGAAGGATGAGGCTCAACATCTTTCCTTTGTGACTATTGACTCTGCTTTTTCCATAAGACAGATATGCTTTTTCCCACCCCTACCCTGATCATATGTCTCACCATGGTCACAAGGGGCTCTGCGAACAAGGCTGTGACTGGCTATCCCCAAATGAGAGCCACGGATGGAGAGACAGTCAAGGCACTCACCCCATGGCCTGGGAGCCAGGAGCACAAAAAGTCGACAGAGCATTTCCTCCATGGACAAATCCTGACAGTCTGTTAATCCTGTTACTAAGGAGTGCTGACATCCACTGCAGGCTGACTCTGTGCCAGGCACTGTGCCATGTGCCTGGTCTTAGTCATCCTCCCCAAAGCCCAAGGAGCACTATTCTTTTTCACATTTACGGATTAGGAAACTGAGGCTTCGAGAGGTTCTGGAACTTGCCCCCATATCCATCTGATACATCATCAGAACTTTAGCCTCCCTTCGCCACTGTGCTGAACTATCGAAGAAAGAGTTAAGTCCCTGGGACAGCTGGAGTTGGAGGTTGATTCCGGTTGGCTTCTTAACACTTTTATCCTCAATTAAAGCTGCCAGCATAGCATCTTACCAAAAGAGCAATAAATCTTATGTCCAATAAGCAAGTGCCAAGCTTAAACCATGCAACATTTTTAACATAAATTTTCCTAACAATTATAACTCATTACTTTGACACAAGGCATGAATGAGTGCGGTCTGTCCGAGGTGACGAGGAAAACACTGGCCAGGAGCCCAGAAACTTGGTCTTTGACAGCAGTGTGAAATATTTCACACCAGTTTCTAGGAAGTGTCACTGGCTGTCCCGACGACAGTGAAGTCTTCTCGCAGTTGCAAGGAGTCTTAACACATATTCCTCCTGGTGTTTTGGGGCTCTTTGGCAGCTTGTGGGCCAGGTGTATAAAAAGAAGTCCTTTTTTATGATGTTTGCTCTCCCAAGGGCATTCTGAGTTCTCTCAAGGTCAATGTTTTGAGGCCTGGCCTTGCTGCTGAGCATAATGCTCTATCCGCAGAAATCCAGAGCCACCTTCCCTATTGTCTCAAAGTAAATCTTTGCTTTGGGGACAATGTCCTCTTTTGTTAAGTGTGATGATGAGAGTTTAGCTGAAAATCCAATGTTGGTGGACAGCTCTGCGTATCAGAGAGGCAGCACATGCTTCACGTGGTTTTTAGTCATTTGGCTGTTACGTCTGTGTGTTGCCAGTTCACATGGTTTGCCCACTTTTCTACCTTTTTTAGGGGTGTCTTTTCCTTCCTCACTTTGAAGAGTTGTTAAGATACTCTGACTACGAATCTCTTGCTGATTACACACTGGCAAATATCTCTTCCCAATTTGGGACTCACTTTTTTACTTTATTATACTTTATATATAATTTGTTATACAAAAATTGGGGGCTTCCCAGGTGGCGCTAGTGGTAAAGAACCTGCTTGCCAATGCAGGAGACATAAGAAATGCGGGTTGAATCCCTAGGTCATAAAGATCCCCTAGGGAAGGAAATGGCAACCCACTCCAGTATTCTTGCCTGGAGAATCCCATGGACAGAGGAGCCTGTTGGGCAACAGTCCGTAGGGTTGCAAAGAGTCAGACACTACTGAGGAGACTGAGCACACATACAAAAATATTAAATTTAATCTTGGATTTATACATTTTTCTCTTTTATAGTATGTGCTTATGGGGTCTCAAATATTATTTACAGACTCTGCTTCACATCTTATAACTCCACTCTACTCCACCAACAAACATTATACATCTATAGTTTTCCTATAAGTTTCGTTTGAGATTTCATAATTGCTGTTTTTGTTTGTTTGTTTGTTTTGTTTTGGCCACAGTGCACAGTTGTGGGACTTTAATATTTTAGTTCCCTGACCAGGGATTGAACCTGGACCATGGCAGTGAGAGTGAGGAGTCCTAACCCCTGGACTGCCAGGCAGCTCCTATAACTGCTATTTTAAACATATTTTTCTAAAGGCTGTGACATAAGGTGTCACAATAAGGATGTATATACCCTTGGAGCATATGACTATGTTCCTTAAGGATGAGATTTTTCTCTCTTGGTGGAGCTGGTGTTGAGTCATTGAACATATCTCTAATTCTGGAATCCATCTAGGTCTCACTTGTGGAGAGAGACCCTCATTCTCCCCCCATTCTACCTAGCAATTGTTAATAATATTTCAGCTGCTTAAGCATCTAAAAATATTAAACATTTTTTCCATCATATTCCCCTCCATGGTGCTTTGGCATTATCTATATCTGTATCTGTGTCTTGATCTGTCTGCTTATCTATTAATAGGTTGTGAAGTTGGCACACGTTATGTGTGTGTCTTGGTAACTGATATTTTTCTACCTACGTCTTGTGTGGAACAATATTAAAATTAATGTAAATTTTCAGAACATTGAAGTTAACTCATAAGGGGCACCCTGGCCTTATAACACAGAATACTGGAATATTAGAATAAGCAGGGTTGTGATATACTACCAACAAGCCCAGGGCCTCAACTCCAGTATTTTCCCAGAAGGGGTCAGGACACACCAGGCGGCTTCAATCTCATAGCTCCACCATCTCCACACGAGGCCTCTTCAGTCACTGGGCAGGGGGTGGAACACAGCTGGAGAGTTGCTCTGGCTCTTTGGAATGGAGCTTTGGCCTGGAACTGGGGCCTGTCACTCCCACCCACAGCTGATTGGTCAGACCCTGTCATGGGATCCCACCTCCCCCACAGCTGATTGGCCAGACCCTGTCAGGGGATCCCACCTCCCCCACAGCTGATTGGCCAGACCCTGTCAGGGGATCCCACCTCCCCCTGCCACAGCTGATTGGTCAGACTCTGTCATGGGATCCCACTTCCCCCCAACAGCTTATTGGCCAGACCCTGTCAGGGGTTCCCACCTCCCTTGCGCAGCTGATTGGCCAGACCCTGTCATGGGATTTCCCCCCCCCCCCAAAGCTGATTGGCCAGACCCTGTCATGGGATCCCACCTAACTGCAAGAGAGCAAATAGATTATTTGGTTAAGCCTCACAGCGGGGGCAGCCTGAGGTGAATAGATCATCCACAAAATGTGCACCTCAGTGACTGAGAATTAACTGTAGCTGGTTATTTTGAGTCCTGCTTTAAGCTCACAGGTCAGGGTGCTTTGCATGCAAATATTAACTAGGAAAATGCCTTCTGGGATGAGGGGACAGGGAGAAAGGCAAGAACATGCAAGTCATCAGAGGTGATGGGAGAGGAGAGAGAGCTTTCAATCTCAGCTCTGGCTTTGACCATGCAGATTCTCACTTGCAGGTGGGAGGGTAATTGAGAAATAAAGCAAAGCAAGACAATGAGAGGACGTCCAAGAATTTTCAGGTAAATAAGAAACGTTTCAGGTGTACATGAAAGTCAAGGTCTATGAAGGAACAATTTGCTGAAAAGCCACGTGAGTGATTTATCGACAGGCTAGAAGAAATCGTGGATAAGATGTTCTTTGTCAGAAGATGCTCACAAAAGAAAAGGAGGAAGCCAGGCCAGAAGTACATGACCAGCTTCCAAATGACAAAGACCTGAGAAAGAGAATGAAAAGAGATTCTCCAGTCCCCCATGTCTTTATATATTCTGCAAAAACTATCATTAAATTGGTATTTAGGACGAGAAAAGGTGAAAACACACCACTGGTGATATTCAGGGGAAAAAAAAAAGTAGTAGGAAGAAAAGGAACAAGTTTCCTGTGACAGAAAGTGAGGAGAGGTGAGCAATCATTGTTTTCCAACGCCAGAAGATAAAATGTGTAGCTGAAAAGTACGCCCGACCTTCCGGCGAGGCACATATCAGACTTGGGAGCGCTGAGACAAAGAGACAAGAGTCGCCTGGGAGAAGGAGGCAGAAAGCAGTGGCTGGATGCAAAGTGGAGGCCATTGTGGGTGGCTGAGGAGATAACGGGGGACGTGGAGAGCCGAAGAGCAAAGCTGAGTGATAAGCAACACAGTGAAGAGAGAGAGAACCGGGGGAAAGGCTGAGATTAATTCCCGTAAAGACATCTTTAGCAGAGGCCAAGAGTTCTGGGAAGAAATAATCTGAGGGACTAGAGTCTTTGGGGAGCCTCGCGAATCCAAATTTGTGAACAAAATGCAGTGCTGGTATCAAACCCCGAGTCCCAAGCTAGGCAGATCGTAAAACAGTCACTGTGGATCGTGTCCTTTTTAAGTGTCAACCGCAGCCCCAGCTGCATTAAGCCCATGTCTCACTGGGCTTGCGGTGATAAACGAGTCATAACAAGCAGTAAATAAGAGCTCGTGAGAGTGTTTGCTCTGTGCTGGGCCCTGTTCTAAAAGCCTGACGTGTGATAACTCATTTAATTTTCACGCCAACCCTGCCTTCACTTTCCTGTGCCTCTGTTTCTTTGTTTTTTAAAAAGTGTTTATTTTATTTGGCTGTGCCAGGCCTTTGTTGTGGCATGTGGGCTATAGTTCTCTGACCAGGGATCGAACTCAGGTCCCTTTCATTGGGAGGGTGGAGTCTTAACCACTAGACCACCAGGGAAGTCCTCTGTGCCTCTGTTTCTTCATCTGTAAATCAGAGCATGAGAGGACCCACTGGTAAGGTGAGGCAAGGGCGAGTGTTCATTTGCAGGCAGGGCCACTTCCTCCTGTTGGCTTTGTTGGAATGCCCTCCATGCTTGGGAAAAAGGAAGGGGCAGAGAACCTGGGAGGTGGAGATGGGGAGAGGGGTGATGGTAAGTAACTAGGGCTTCTACCGCTCAGTTCAGGCTGAGTCACTCCTCTGCCCTCTCACTTGTCCATATAGGTCACATCTCAGCTGGGCTTAAGAAGCAGAGAAGCGGTGAAATCGCAGGGCTGGCTGACATGCACACAGACAGAACTAGACTGAGAACTAGAGGTTTCCTGATTCCCCGGGGAATGAGGTGGTTTTTTTTTTCCCGCAGATGAGGCTAAGCCCCAGAGTGGAGGGAACACATTTGAAAACAGAGGGCAAAGGTCAGTATGGAGCTCGGGAGAGATCATCAAATATGTCCAGGAGTGCTTAGTGTGGGTGAAAGTTTAAAAGACAGGGGTTAAGTTTCTATCATAGGAAAGGGGTAGTTCAGGGCAGGAGGCCCCAGAACCTACAGTGTTTTCTCATCGACTTGCTGTGGCCCCGAGAAGCCTGGAGAAGGGCAGCATGACTCTGGACTTCTCCAAAAGTGAGCCGGCTACCAACCCTCATCCGTTCTGCCATCCTCAGTCTTAAGTCTGACGATTTGAAATCCTGAGTCTTTCCCTTCGGTAAACCAGAGCAAGCTTCTCTAACTTTCGTCCGACTCCATGGGTCTCCTGGGGTCAGTCCCTCCATCTGCTTCCTTTCCTGTTACCTCCCCATTTATGGCTGTGACTGTCCTTTGTAATAAGGGATCAAGAACTGTACGTGTTCTTCCAAATGTGGCATCGTTTATTGTGTCCTAATGCAAAAATAGCTTCCTCGGACTTAAACTGGCCAAGATTCTCTTATTTGTCATGTTTTTGTAGCCATCAAAGAAGCAGAGGAGGGAAAGCTTCCTGGAAGCCTGTTTGTCTGAAAATCAGACGATTCATAGAAACCTCAAACCAAGAGAGACAGGAGCAGCTTATGAAATGTAGGCTCCTACCTCCAAGCCTCCAAGCCTGCCAAGGACCCGTTCCCTCCAGGATCAGTCACTGGGATTAAGCCTCATATGTAGTCTTAGAAGTTTCTCTCACCCCACTGCCACCTACATTCTCCAATACTTTTGGGGAGGGTGGAAAATGGGCCCTTCCTTCTTCTGCTGGTGAGATACTACAGTCTTTCTGGAGAGCAAGAATCCTTGGCACACATATATAGTTTTTAACCCAGTACATCTATATCTGGAAACATATCCTAAGGAAATAGTCAGACTTGCATGAAGATGCAATGGACAAGAATGTCCAGTAGAACGTCATTTATTGGAAACAACCTGAAATGTCCAACAGTAGCAACTAATTAAATCAATAGTTGTCAATAGTGGACTATGTACACAGTGAAAGTGAAGTCACCCAGTCATGTCAGACTCTTTGCTACCCCAGGACGGTAGCCTGCCAGGCTCCTCTATCCATGGGATTCTCCAGGCAAGAATACTGGAGTGGGTTGCCATTTCCTTCTGCAGGGGATCTTCCTGACCCAGGGATCAAACCTGGGTCTTCCGCATTGAGGGCAGATGCTTTACCCTCTGAGCCACGAGGGAAGCTTGGGAGTATGTACATACTTATTTTAAATGATATTAGTATATACTTGCATGGCAAGCTATGATATACAATGAAAAAAAGTGAGTTACAAAACAGTATCTAGGGGACAATCCTGTGTTTATATACACATCTTGAAAAACTCTGTGACAATACATAGCAAGATGTCAATACTGGTTGTCTTATGGGAGTGGGAAGATGTGATATAATTTTTTCTTTATCTTTTATTTTCTTCTATAATGAATAGGATTAAAAATAAACAAATAGATACATTTAAAAAATCTATTTAGAATTATCCATGCTTCTTCTCCCAAATCAAGGTGGTACCATTTTCTGAACTATCCTTGATGGGAGAGAAGGTGGACAATATTTCCCCTCATTTATTAATTTTACTTTATTCAGATTGCAGTGAGTATAAGTGTGGTTTTGAAGAGGAAAACGTATCACAAAGATTCAGCCTGCACAGCGTGTATATATGAATTTGTGTGTGTATAAGTCTAAACTAAGAAGGGTTAGCCTCTTTGCCTTTTTAATAAATGTTTGATTATCATTGATTGGTGTTTCTGGCCTAAGAACAAGGCAAGCAATAACATTTTATTCCCAAATCCTCGTCCAGTGCCTGATACATAGTAAATGCTTAATACTTATGTGACATGTGCATGGATTTTCGAGCTAAAGTATTTGTAGCACCTTTTGGCAAAGTAATGCCTGCTCTTTCATCAGGGTCTAACGGCTCTGTAGGTCAATAGCATGGTGCAGAAAGCAGAGTAACGGTTGTGCTGAATCAGGCTGACCTGTGTTCAAATGCTCTGTTCTCTGCTACATATGAGCAGTTTAGTCTTTTATTTCTTCTCCCATAATATGGGAATGATAATTGTAAGGATGCGAATTTGAAATTTTCCTTCTTTCAAACCCCTTCTTGTGGATTTCACCTTACAGTCTTTGAAAACTATTTAGACACAGACCAGTGTTAAAATCCATCCATGGAAGCCATGCTATGTAACTCAAGATGCAAGTAACCTTCTTGAGAATAAAAACACAGCAGCACGGAAGGCTCTGCCTGAGAGTGCTTACTCCCAGCTTTCAAGGATGATATGGAAAGAAACTGTTTAGCCAGAAATGGTGGATTATTAAGTAGCCTTATCTCAGCTCAGCATCTCTCTGTAAATAAGTCAAGGCTCAGAGCTACTCTGTGAAAGTGCTGGAAATGTTTGAGGACTTAAAATAGCAAAATGCTTTGAAGAAACCCATCTTCCTAATGGAAAAAAAAAGAACACATGAGAAAAATGACCATCAGTTATTTATATACAGCCCAGGCTTCAGCATGCAACAAAAGTGATCATTGCTGACCTACAGTTGTCTTCAGAAATTAGCTCCACCATCTTCATGGAGGTTGGAGATGGAAGAAGGAGTGAGCCAGATGACCACTGCCCATGACCTTTCCTTAGGGCGGTTCTATGGCTGAACTTCATGAAATAGCTTCCTGAGACATTACATGGGCTTGGTCTCCGCTGATACCATTTAAGTCAATAATTTGGCCAAGTAATCAGAGAGATAACAGAAGAGGCTGGCAATGAAGTATGTAGAAAAATGTCACATGTTCTCTTCTTTGCTTTTATTAGTATATTACAAGGCCAAAAAGAAATACAATACAAATCCCCTGTGTTCGCTACAATCTGTGGAATACAGAGCATGCTGACTCGTGAGATTTTTCACTGTGTGAGTGTGTGTGCGCCTGTGTGCCTTCTGCCTTACTGAATGAGATATTTCATGGAGCTGTGTAAAGACACCCCCTGCCCTGCCTCCACTCCCCTGGCTATATGGAAAAACGCTCCTCTGTAGCATATTGTGAAAAGAGATGGGTGGCCAGGCCCACTGATGAATACACTGAAAGGTTTCCCTAAGTCATCAGTAAATCTGTCGGCTTTTCAAGTTGTTCTTGCTGTTGTTCAGCTGCCCAGTCCCATCTGACTCTTTGCCATCCCATGGACTGCAGCACGCCAGGCCTCCCTGTCCTTCACCATCTCCCAAAGCTTGCTCAAACTCATGTCCATTGAATTGGTGATGCCATCCAACCATCTCATCCTCTGTTGCCCACTTCTCCTCCTGCCTTCAATCTTTCCCAGCATCAGGGCCTTTTCTAATGAGTTGGTTCTTCGTATCAGGTGGCCGAAGTATTGGAGCTGCAGCTTCAATATCAGTCCTCCCATATGATATTCGAGCTTTAGAGCTACTCTGACCTGTACTTTGGCGTTGGTGGCCCCCGTGGCATGGTTCTGAAGCTGTCTCGTTCCCGCTGCTCGTGGCACTGGCTGCCCTGTAATTGATGAAGTCAGGTGAGCTCCTCTCTGAAAGCAGTGTGTCTACCTGCTATCCTGGGGGAGTTATGCTTCCCAGATTCTCTCCAACAAGAAACATCCCGGAGTCACTCTCAGCCCTGCTCCTAAGCTCAGAGTATCTGGGGCAGCTCCTGATTCTGTATACTAATCTGAAACCAAGATAGTTTCCTGGGGAGGCTCAGTCTTAGGGATGGGGTGACCAGGGGCTAGGAGGGGGCCACTGAAGACACCCACGTGCTGCTGCTTCCACAGGTGGGCGCATTAGACGTCCGGGCTGCTCTGGTTCTATTTTCCTCACTCAGTTCTAAAATAGATAATCACACTGAGATGGGGGTCAGGCCAGTCAAACAAAGGAACTCTGAGGTTGGCCTGCGATGTGAAAACTGTCAATTATCCTATTTTATGTCCTCCCTACTTTTCTCGGAGCAGGGTCCTCATTTCCATTAGACCAATTTGGTACAATGCTGCATGTTCTAATCCTTTTACCATCTTATCTGAACAAGAGAAATGAGTGCAAATGAATGGGGAGGAAGCCAGGGAGGGAGGGAAGGAAGAAAAGGACACAGAAAGGAAGGAAGAGAATCCTTTTGAAGGGTGATTTTTCACTCCCGTCTTGACAATTTGTTAAAAGCCGATGTAACATCCTAATGAAAGCTGGTTGCTGCTACACAAGGAGGATGATTCTAAGTCAGAAGTGACCTGTTTTAAAACCTTGGTTATCTAATTTTGAGAATCTTAGTCTAGAAATAAGGAGGTCCTCCCAGATTCTGTGTGGTTTCTCTGTGGAACACGGAGCGTGGCTCAGGAGACTTCGGGCACAGAGAATCAGGGCCCCACCTGTGGGCCACCTTCTCAGGAGTTAGGACAGTGCATCACAATATGGTGAAGTGAGGAGGTTAACCCTTCCCTTTGTGAGCTATCACAGGCATACATAGCAAAATATTTCAAAACACCTCATATTTGTTTTTCATGGCTGTAGAACAAATTACGACAAAGGGGCTTCCCAGGTGATGCTAGTGGTAAAGAACCCACCTGCCAATGCAGGAGACGTAAGACATGTGGGTTCAATCCCTGGATGGAGAAGATTCCCTGGAGGAGGGCATGGCAACCCACTCCAGTATTCTTGCCTGGAGAATCCCACGGACAGAGAAGCCTGCAGTCCGTAGGGCTGCATAGGGCTGTGGTCCAGAGGGTTGCAATGAGTCAGACAAGACTGAAGTGACTTAGCACATTAAATTATGTACGTTATCCCTGTTTCTACTGGTCGGGAGTCTATGCACAACTTGACTGGGTCCTCTGGTTAGGGTCTCACAAGACTGCAGGTAAGGCTTCAACCAGGCTGTGTTCCACTGGAGAAGTACCTGTCTCCAAGTGCGTCAGGCTGTAGGCAGAATTCATTTCTCTGCAGTTGTGTGACCGAGAGCTCTTACTTTTCGCTGGCTCTGGGCTGGAGGTGGCCCATAGGTCCTTGCCACCTGGGCTTCTCCAAATTTACTGCTTACTTCCTGAAACCTGCTAGAAGAGTTCCAGCTCTAGGCTGCTAACATGGAGTGGTGACCACCACCTTTGTGAGTTCTTGTTGACTAGCAGGAAGTTCCGGGGCCTGCCCACACTAAAAGGGAGGGGATCGCACAAAAGCGTGGGCTCCAGGAAGTGAGATCACTGGCGGGCGGGGGGGAGGGATCACCAAGGGTTAGTCTGCCACACATCTGGAGTCTCTTCTCACCTCTCTCATCACTCTGACCTTATTGGAATTCTCTCCCAAACCATCTGAAGCCATATTCTCTAAGGATCTTCAGTGGAGTCACCAGCTATCCCAGGTTGGCCCAGACTGGTTTAGTTGAACACTGAAAGTCCTGTATTCTGGGCAACCCCTCCATCTCAGGCAAACCAGGACAGCTGGTCATTCTAAGCAGATCTCAGGTCCTCTTTGGTTTCTCTTCCCTGCCCGCCCCCCCCCCCCCCCCCCACCAAGTATTAGGGGTGAAAGAGAAACCAAACTGGTGCCATCCAGATGTGGTCCAACTGTTCTCCAAGCAGCCCTTGGAGCCCCTGTCAGCTGGAGCAGGTGGCAAGGTGGTGGTGATTATGTGGGCCTTCCAGTCACTTCCCACTGTGCTACTGCTGAGCACTATAACTCCCAATTTGCTCATACACATTAGAATCTGTAATACACTGTGTGAACATTTCCACGGCCAAATGTTGAGGCCTTAACGTTCTCATCTTACGTAGGAACAAGCCAGGATCCAGCCTCTTGACCTGGGAGCCAGACTTCTTCCACAAGACCATGCAGGTTAGCTGAGCATTTCTTGGCCACCAACTGTGTGCAGGGTTCTGGACGTGAGGCCGGGCAGTGAAGCAGTTTTAGGGCCTTGTTTGCCTGTTGCTGGGCTTCCCTGGTGGCTCAGATGGTAAAGAATCTGCCTACAATGCAGGAGACCTGGGTTCAATTCCTGGGTTGGGGAGACCCCCTGAAGAAGGGAATGGCAACTCACTCGAGTACTATTGCCCGGAAAATTCCATGGGCTATAGTCCACGAGGTTGCAAAGAGTTGGACACGACTGAGGGACTCTTTCACTTTTTCCTATTGCTATTAGTTTGTTTGTTTGTTTGTTTTTATGAAAAGAGTAAATCCCATCCCATACAGAGTTTCTAGTTTCATTGGCAAAGACCTCAGTTAGGACTAGAACATACTCAGTTTGACAGATTTATTTGAACTTACTAAGGAGTCAAAACTGGTGATTTCAGCTACTTGGAAACAGGTACATTTACCTTAACATTACCTTAGTGTAATTTCAAAGCAACGTAAGTGTGAATCCTCAAGGCTGAATATGTAGCTTATGCCCGTGACAGGGACTTTCCTTCCTTTCAACAACAACAAAAAAAACCAAAAACACAGGCCGGTGCAAATTGGCATACTAAAAACAGAGTTCAAAGGCCCTGAGGGAGGGCAAGGTTATGTAACTCCTGAAAAGTTCAAGGCAAGGTTAATGTGAGCACGCAGAGTGGTGGTTTCAGACTACATTAGGAAGGTGGTATAGGTGAGCAATCAGACAGCGGTGCCTGCAGCAGCCAGCCTCCGTCCCATCAACCAAGCAAATCAAGTAGCAACTTAACATCTACAGGCAAGAAAAAGGTCCAGGGCAATCATCTACCTCCCCGCCTGCCCAGCCAGGCAGATTTCTGTCATCCGACACCACGGTCTAGGTTGGCTGATGAACAGGTCTCATGTCTTGGAATGCAAGTTTGATTTGCTTTGAGCACCGTTTCATTAACCCCAAACTGAACTGAAAGTGTTCTAAACAGGGTGGTAGACATCACTCCTCCAGAGGCGTGAAGCTGTGGTCAAGGTCACTTGGTGGAAGAGCTTTGCATTAGGTCTCACGCCCTGAAGTTCTAGGCCTGTATGCAGGTCCTAAGGGCAGTCACATGGGTCAGAACAGTACTGGAAGTTTTGTTTAAAAACATATATATATTTGAGTACAAAAGATGTCAGGCAGCCGACTTTATGATAGACGGTGGGACTGGAGGACTCTGCACTCGTTTATAGTAAACTTTCAAGTAAGTACCTGTTCGCAGCAATATTGAGATTTGTTCTATTATCATCTCTCACTGAGTTTTCCAGAGCCTGTTTCTAAATGATAAATAATAAGTGAAAGTCGCTCGGTCGTGTCCGACTCTTTGCTACCCCATGGACTATAGAGTCCATGGAATTCTCCAGGCCAGAATACTGGAGTGGGTAGCCTTTCCCTTCTCCAGGGGATCTTCTCAACCCAGGGATCGAAGCCAGGTCTCCCGCATTGCAGGCAGATTCTTTACCAGCTGAGCCACCAGGGAAGCTGAAGAATATTGGCGTGGGTAGCATATCCCTTTTCCAGCGGATCTTCCCGACCCAGGAATCAAACCGGGGTCTCCTGCATTGCAGGTGGATTCTTTACCAACTGAACCATCAGGGAAGCATCGAGTAAAAAGAGGTTCCTCGGCCAAATGCGTTTGGTAAATGTTGGTTTGAACTGAGTTCAATGGGATGAATTTATTGTAGGACTTCTCAAAGCCTATTCAATATAGTAAAACTCATTACTGACTCACATTTGGCATCAGCTGCAGAGCTTTGTTTCTTGTGAAATTGTTTTTTTTTTTTAATAAATTCATATTTTGAAATTATTTAGGACTCATTAGTGGGTTTTAAAGTAAACAACAGATATAAACCCACACCAAATAGTACAGAGTTCCATATACTATTCATCCAGAGTCCCCAGTGAAAATATTTTACATAAACATTGTATGCTGTTAAAATGATATTAACATCTCAGATGTATAGTAAATTTGAATTTCATGAGTTTTTATGTACACTTTCTCTGTATGTAGTTCTGTGTGCATTGCTGTTCAGTCGCTAAGTCGTGCCTGACTCTTTTGTGACCCCGTGGGCTATAGCCCACCAGGCTCCTCTGTCTATGGGATTTTCCAGGCAAGATACTGGAGTGGGCTGCCATTTTCTTCTCTAGGGCATCTTCCCAACTCAGGGATCAAACCTATGTCTCTTGCAGGTCTTCTGTGTTGCAGGCGGATTCTTTACTGTTAAGCCACAGGGAAGCCCTCCTGTGTGCATAGTTCTATGAAACTTTTTCACATGTGTATATTTGAGCAAGCAACACCACAATCAGGTTATAGAACCATTCCATCACCACAAAGAAGCTTTCTCACATCACCCCTTGATAGTTTCACTGTTCCCCCAACCCTGATCTTTGGCAACCACAGATCTCTTCCATGTCTCGACAGTTTTGTCAGCCAGAGAATGTTACATAAATGGAATCACACAGCATTGAACATTTCCAGATTGTCTTTTTATCTTTTAGCATCATGACCTGGAGATCCATCCAAGTTGTTGCCCATATCAATAGCTTATTCCTTTTTATGGCCAAGTAGTTTTCCATTGTTTTGATATACCACAATTTGTTTATCTAGTTACCAGTTGAGGAATATTTGGGTTTGTTTTCAGGCCTTTGGTTATGCAAGGACATCTCCTATGAAATGCGTGTACACATTTTTATGTGAATAAAAATTTTCATTTTTCTCGGATAAATGTCCAGAGGTCGTATGGTATCCTTCAGAGATTTTAGAAGCTCGAGGTGCCAACACCTTACACAAGATGTTGAACTGACCACAGATGCATGTTCTCCATGAGGAGATCTCATTAAAAACAGGCTCAAACCCACGTGGAGAAAAACAGTGCAAAAGGGAAATGGAAACAGACCAGAGTTCCACAAAGGGGCCTGGAAGACGGCCAGTGGATGCAGGAGAGGCAACCGCTGAAGCAGCATTCAGGAAGCCGTTGGCTCGAGGATGTGCTGTGGAGAAGGAGGTGATGAGCCTGTTAGAGCCCCGAGAGGTTGGGAAGCGCAGAGGGAGCCTTGGTCTTACCTGAAGGCCACAGGTACTTCAGGGAACAAAAGCAAAATGGAAGAATATGTAAACACATTTAGAAAAAATGGAGAATGTACTGCTTCTATCTATGAGAAAAAGAGGATATCTTAATATAGAAGTGACCAGAGAACTCTCAGAATCTAAAAGTATGATTGTTAAAACTAGAAAAAAATTATAGAAAGCTCCAGAGGTAAAAGCTAGAAAACAGTCTCAGAAAAAAATTTTTACAATGAAAAAAATAAGATAAATATATGCGATATCAAAATTAATTCAGAGATTGGATATCTGATTAAGAAAGTTATCAAAATAGAAGAGAGTAAAAATAAAAGTGAGAACTTATCAAAGAATTAACCCCAGAGGATTTCTTGGATTCCTCCAGTGGGAAAACACCCACCAGGCGTAATGAGCAAGAAGGGTCTCAGCTAAACACACGTGTGACATTTCAGAACAGCGAGAACACTGACCCTCAAATCTGTCAGAAAAAAATACAGAAATAAGAATCATATTGGCATCACAGATCTTTTCAGAAACACTGGATGCTGAAGACAGTAGATTAACGTCTTTAAAATTCAGAGGCAAATATTTTGAACCTAGATTTCTATCTCCAGCCAAATCTTGGGTGAAGTGCTACAAATAGAGGCTTTTCAGGTGTGCAAAGAGTCACACATATGCCTCTTGCCGTCTTTTGTAGGGTGTTTCTTAAGAAGATTTGCCAGTAAAGAAAAGCGGCTAAATCAAGTAAGACGAAATGTAGAACTTGAAAAAAAAAAACAAAGATTGCACCTGAAGGCAAAGCTATGAACAGTCCCAGGGAGCAACCTGCCTAGGGTGGAGCAAAATGAGGAAACTGGAGATTAGTTTTTAGAAATAATGTTAATTAATAGACTAGAGATGATGATGGAGAGTTTGAAACTTGAGAAAATTATAGCGGTGAAGTGTAGGAAGGAAGGAATAATTCATTCAAAGTTGTCTCTAGGAATATTTTCTTATGAGTATCACAGGGATCATATCAAAGCAGCTGAGAAAGAAATATAAAGCTAACACAATCAGGCTTTTCTGGTAAAGCATCATATAGCATCCCTGAACTATTTCATGATCTACAAAATTGTGCAATAAAAATAATAGGGCTGACGGGAAAAAAAGGGTTTGGCTGATGAATCAAAACTTGTAGAACTTTGTAACTAAAGCACTAACAAAAACAAGTAATAATCCTAAGAAAACTATTAGCACAGTTAACTGTTTGCTGGCATTTGCAGCTAGAATCACAGTTAGTCTCTCCATGAACACTGGGGTTCTACTTCTCCTTGGTCCTTGAAGACAAAAACCAGGGTCATCAAGATTAAAATGTACAATCTAGGAACAGCCTTCTTCATTAATCTGTTATTTTTTTAAAACACAGGGGCTGTATCTTTGTAGCAGCAACGTTTGTATTGAAGCTTCCTTCCATTATTTAATATAGAAGCTATTAAACCCACCTCTTCTTCTTTTTTTTAAATTGAGGTATAGTTTATTTACAATGTTGCTTTAGTTTCAAGTACAGCAAAGTGATTCAGTTATATGTGTGTGTGTGTGCATGCATATTCTTTTTCAGATTCTTTTCCATTGTAGGTTATTATAGGATATTGAATATAGCCACCTGTGCCATACATTGGTCCTTGTTGTTTATCTATTTTACATACAACAGTATGGATCTCCAGCTTTCCTCTTTGGTAACCATGTATTTATTTTCTGTGTCTGTGAGTCTCTTTCTTAAACCCACCTCTTTCTGAATGGATGAAAGGCACCACTCTAGAATGTTTTCTTAAGATCTTTATGTAATGTCAAGGGCTTTTCTTTAATTGTGAGAAAATTTGTACTTGATTGCTGCAAACATTAACATGCTGGGGAAAAAAAAAATTATCTGTGAACCAGTACAATGTCCGTGTCCTGACACTGTCCCCTGTTTACTGGCTGTATATACACAGGAGAACAAACTGCTCCTGGCTCTACAAAAAACAGCACAGACATAGGAATCATAGCAAGAATACTGCCTATTGATTTTTAACTTTTTGAATCTATTGACAAGCATGGTACCCTCCCCGCACCCCACCTCTTCTTGCCAGCACTGCCTGCAGACTGTGTGTCCTGGGGGTGGACAGGAACTGCTGCTCTGACCACGCTGCTCCGTGTTCCTGAACTGGGTGTCAGAAAAGGACCCGATGCTTGTTTTGGTCAGGGGAACAAAGGGGACCAAACAGAGCGGACTCATTTATAAAAATGAGCCAAACCCTCCTCCGTTATACACAACATCTACAGCTGATAAGCCAAGGGACTTTCTTGGTCGTCCGGTGGCTAAGACTTCACACTCCCAATGCAAGGGATGGGGTGGTGGTGGGGGTGGCTTGGTTCAATCTCTGGTCAGGGAACCAGATCCCATATGCCGCAACTAAAATTCCTGCATGTAGTAACTAAAAAATCCTGCATACCACAATGAAGATCAAAGATCTTGCATGCTACAACTAAGACCAGGCACAGCCAAAGAAATAAATTAAAAATAAAGAAATATAAAAATGACAGGTGCTATATGACCCACAGTGGTGATCACCGAAGTAACTAGAAGACGGAGATCAAGTTGGTTGTCTTTGGGGGTAAAAGCCTAGGGAATTGGCTAGGAGGGTGTAGAAGAGAGCAAGGGACTTCTTTTTTTCAAAAACTCTTCTGGATTATTTATTTTTTCACTTGAGCCAAATGCACATGTTAATGAAAATGAAATAAACTTAAAAAAAAGTCTACTCCTCTCCCATCCCTACAATTCTACAGAAACTAAGAAATCCTGATTCTGGGAAAAACAGGAATTTGTAGTGTGGAAAAGATCCACAGGTGATTTGGTTGCTTGTTAGAGGTTAAGTCTTATTGCTCTGCTTGGGTGATGAGGGGCTTGCGGGGAATGGCATGCAACTTACTTGGTTTCGAATCTCTCTTTTTTCAGAATATCTCACAGGATTTGTGTCCTATGAAACACTGGAAATGCAGACCGTTTGCAAATGTACATCATTCTCTTGAGCAGGAGGAAGGGGGTAGAACGTTGTAATTGGAAGAAACCGTGACTCGTTCATTTGGTTTTCATGATTCCTAAGCCCCCAGCACTGAGGCAAGAACTTAAGACTTCTTTTCTCAGGAGGAGGACAGATCACACAAAGCCATTGTCAGTTCCTCAGTGGCTCATCTTGTTAACAATATGTGCAAGGTGAGTCAGTCCAGGTTTGGGCAAGGCTGCCAGGGCCCAGGCAGGCCTCTTGCTCATGAAGTGAGCTCTATGAGGTGAGGCTCTGGTAAAGTTAGCCTCACGAGCTCTCTGGTAACTGGAGGCTGGACAGACAGTTTTAAATAGAGAATGCCAGGGTGGGTCCAGTCAGAGAGAGTAGAGAAGTGAGGACTCTCCAGGTCAAGGGGTTTGGAATTTCTGAGCAAGAAGAATCTGAATGACGATCGTTCCCTTGTAGCCTAGCTGTCCCGTGGGTCATGACGCGCTCCTCAGCAAGGCGTCACCCAGCCTCTGCCGGAGTGGAGTCCCTGATCATGGCTCCAGCGGAGGCTCTGAGGGACGTTCTGAGGATTATCCATGATGACAGTGTCTCCCCCTGGAAAAGCACCGAGGGGCAGTAGACACGCCTTTAGATGAAGAATCAGAACTTCTGGATTCTAACGTGGGCCACAGGGCACTTGAAGAGAGAAGGTCTGATAAATTCTACAGCCTCTAGCAAGGCCTTCCAAGTCAACATGTAACAGTCTATTGCCTGCAAAAGTAGCTTCAAAATATGTCTTCTGGTTGCCCCCACCAAAACATTGCCCGCCACGAGTTTCCCCTGTGTGGAAATTCTGAAACTAATTGTATTCCAGTGAGGCCCAGTTCTGCTCCCTGTTTGTGTGTGTGCATGCCAAGTCACTTCAGTCGTGTCTGAGTCTTTGCAACCCCATGGACTGTAGCCCACCAGGCTCCTCTGTCCGTGGGGATTCTCCAGGCAAGAATACTGGAGTGGGTTGCCATGCCCTTCTCCAAGGGATCTTCCCAACCCAGGGATCAAACCCAGGTCTCTTAAATCTTCTGCAATGGGAGGCAGATTCTTGACCACTAGCACCACCTGGGAAGCCTCTGCTCCTATTTGCTTATGGCCTTTTCTTTTTGTTCTATTCATCTGTAAAATGGGAATGGGGAGGGGGATGAATCGGTCAACCTTTAATATCCCTTCCAGCCCTGATATCCCAGGCTTCTATGTTCTCTAAAGGTGAGGAATGTTCTGGGACAACCCCAGTTTCCATCAGGTGAGACAGCTCTTGAAAGCCAGGCAAGGATGAGGTGCAAGGCATGTTTATAGACTCCTTAAGGCCCAGCCTTTCTAGCAGATACCTCTGTTCCTTTCCAGATAGAGATAGATTTCTCTTTCTCGGGAAGGGGAGAGCTGCTAGTCACAAAAGCACAGGAACAAACACGCACTTCTTAGCAAATCCTCCATTTCCCCCAGAAGTGTGCGGCTGCCTGGGGGGAGCTGGCTCTCTGCTGACCCAGATAAGCAGACCCAGGCTCTGATGTGGCTGTGAGACACTTCAAGGTGCCTCTCTCCGCAGGACGTCGGGAGGCTGGGCGGCCCCGTCCAAACACAAACACACCAGCAGTAGTGTCCCTACCCAGACAGATGCGAACACAAAAGAGACTGCAGCTAATAAGATCCTCTGGTGTTTGTAGCTCTAAGCAGGTAAGGTCATTAGAACTGTTCTTTATAATACATTTTTTTTCCCCTCCTCATTCTGATGGAGTAAAAATAGGCTGAAGGAACTGATTTTATTTCCCATTAAAGTTAGTTCAATGGAAGGTAGAGGTTCTTTTTTTTTTTTCCCTGTGTGTGTGTTTCTGTGCAAGGGATGGGGGAGGCCTGGGGGAAGGAGAGTTTTGAGATGATGCTATTGGGTCCCTTGGTTAAAGAAGAAAAATGTCAGGCTTGAAATGGTTTCCTCTGGGGGCTGTTTGTGGAATCAAAACGCCTCTCCGGTTTGCAGTTCTGAAACCCACTACTGTGACTAAAAAAAAAATGACTTTCAATTTAGAGGGGAAAAAGGCTGCAGCTCCTGGAGTCCCCACTCGGCTGAGGAAAATGCCCCCGGATGAAGTGAATGCCGTGGATTTGGATTTCAAACACCAGCATTGATCTCAGCATCGATTGGGGTTGTGCGGCTGGTCTCCTGTTAGCGCCAAGCCCCGCCTTGTCCCCCAGGGGAAGAGGATTGATCGCAGGGTGTAGCCGTGGGGCCGGGATGGAACAGGAAGGACAAAGGGAGCCAGTCCCATGATGAGGGAAGGACCCCAACATGCTCTCCCAGTAAACTGAAATTCTGCAATCAAAGTCTCACCCTTGGCAACTCCCATCCTCCTGTACTTTGTCAACACTTTTCTCCTGGGAAGGCTCAGTGCTTTGAAGGATGCTCCGGTTAAATCTCTATTTACACCACCATCAGGAGAAGGGCGTGTGGATAAACGATCACGCCTCCTTCCCTCCTGTTTCTGGGACCCTGTACCTACGAGATTTCTTGGTCTATATAGACCTGCTCTAGGACTTTACTCTGCCCGCTTGATTCTAGAGTGGTAGACTAATGAATTGTTAATTCATTCAACACATTTTTATTGGGTGTCTACCATATGTCGGGAGCTTAGGATGGCTCTGAACAAAATAGACACAGATCTCCGTCCTTGTGAAGCTTCTGTGCCAGTGGGGGAAGATGGATGATAAACAATAAACATAAGATAGAAAATGATCATATGTTTTAAGGTGATGAATGCTATGGAACAGGCACGGCAGAGCCTGGGGAGTTGGCAGGACAGCTGGGGGTGCTCTGAAGCTGGGTGAGGAATCACCTCCTTGGTGAGGAGGTGATACCTAAGCAAAGACTGTAGGGAGGGGAGGACTTTGGCCATACAGATACATACAGCTAGAGATTTCAGGCAGAAAGAACTATGAAGTGCAAGCCCCCTAAGGAGGCCAGTGTGACTACATCAGGATGTAAGTGGGTGGCTAAAGATGAGTAATGGATAGTCAGGGAAGTCCTGGGCTCTCAACCCCGAAGGGAGTTATTGACCATTGTAATACCTTTGGCTTTTATTCTGAGATGAACAGGGGAGCTGTAAGAGAACCTTGAATAGAGGAATGGCAAGATCTGACTTAGATTTGTTAAGGAGAGCTCTGGTTGCTGTGTTGGGAAGAGAAGGCAAGAGTGCAGAGCAGGGAGACAGGAGGAGGAGAGAGATGAAGGAGGCAGCAGAGGTAGAGGTGGTGGGAAGTTGTCCGTCTCCAAACATAACCTAGAGATGAAGTCAAAGAGGTTTTCTGATAGATTAGTGGTATCCTAGGGTTTCGGTCCTCAGTCCTGCAAGGAGAAATCAGGAGTTTTGAGTTAGACATGTTGAGTCTTGAGAGGTCTGTTATAGACATCCAAGAGGAAATGTTGAGTTCAGGTCTAAAGTCATTTTGGAGGGGAATCTCTGAGCTTTAAATATAAATTTGGAAGTGGATTGCATACATATGGTATTTAAAAGTCATAAGACTGGGTGTGATCACCAAGGGAGTGAGTAATGATGCAAAGAGGACAGGTCGGGGCACTCGGGAACAGAGCCCTGGGACACGAGCATCAGGAGGCTGAGGAGGGGAGACCAGCAAGGGAGGCTGAGAGAGACCCCCGCGACGAGGAGCAAGTGGGGTTCTCGGAGCCAGGTGAGGAAACAGACCAAAATCAGCTGGTTCAAGTGCTCCGAGGAGGTCAAGAAAGAGGAGGACTGAGATGTTATCATTCTTTTTAGCAACATGAGGCCCCTAGTGACCTGATCAAAAGTTGTTTCAGAGAAGAAGTGGAGGCAAACACTGAACTGGCTCAGCTCTAAGAGAAAATGAGAGGAGAGGAATTACTAACAATATGGAAAACCCACCTGGGCAAAAATCAACTCAAAAGAGACTGAAGGCTGGAATGTTAGACCTGAAACAATAAAACTCCTGGAAGAAAATGGAAAAACTTCTTGACATCCGTCTTGGGAATTTTTTTTTTTTTTTTGATTCGACAACTAAAGCCAAAATAAACTACATCCAGCTACATCCAACTAAAAGCCTTCTACACAGCAAAGAAAACCATCAACAAGATGAAAAGGCAACCAAAGGAATAAGAAAATATTTGCAAATCATCTAATCTAATCAGGGATTTCTATATCACTCAGCAAAAATCAAAAAATTCAATTTTTAAGATGATCAGAAGAACTGAATATGTATATGTTTTTCCAAAGAGGACATACACATGGCCAATAGGTACATGAGACTCAGCCTCACTAATCATCAGAAAAATGCAAATCAAAGCTATAGTGAGAGTTTACCTCATATCTGCTAGAATGGCTATCATTTAAGAGACGAAAGATAAGTGTTGGCAAGAATGTGAAGGAAAGGAAACGCTTGTACACTGTTGGTGGAATGTAAACTGGTATAGCCACTATGGAGAACAGTGCGGAGATTCCTCAAGAAATTAAAAATAGAACTACCATGTGATCTAGCGATTCCCTTCCGGGTATATAGCTGAAGGAAATGAAATCAGTATCTCAAAGTGATATCTGCATTCCCATGTTCACTGTGGCATTGTTTATGATAGCCGAGACATGAAAACAACCGAGTGTCCATCAGTGGATAAGTGGGTAATGAAGCATACATATGTTTATGCATATATATAAAGTGGAATATTGTTCAGTCATAAAACCCAAGAAAATTCTGCCACTTTTCACAATATGAATGGACCTTAAGGGCATTATGTCATTAAGTGAAATAAGTGAGGCAGAGGAAGACAAATATTATATGATCTAATATGTGGAATCTAAAAAACAAAACTTGAAAACAGATTACTGGTTGCCAGAAGTGGAGGGTGAAGGATGGCAAAAATGGGTTGAAGGTAATAAGAAAGTAGAGACTTCCAGTTTATAAGATAAATTGTGGATACAATGCATGGCATGCTGACTATAGTTAACTGAATTGCATATTTGAACTGTTCAAAAGTTTCTAAAAGAATAAATCTTAACAGTTCTCATCACAAGGAAAAAATATGTCTATGTGAGGTGATGGATGTTCACTTATTGTGATAATCATTTCACGATATATATATTTATCAAATCATTATGTTGTGTACCTTAAACTAACACAGTATTATATATCAATCAAATCTCAGTAAAACTGGAAGAAAGAAATTCCTTTGAATGGATTCGATGCAGAGGAAAGCAAAGAAATGAAACAGCAACTCGCAAAAAAATAGGGTCGGGACTTCCCTGGTCATCTATAGTGGTTAAGAATCTGCCTTGCAATGCCGGGAATGCAGGTTCAATCCCTGGTCAGGGAACTAAGATCCCTCATGCTGTGGAACAATTAAGCCCTTGAACCACAATTAGAGAGTCTGTTCACTGCAGTGAAAGACCCCATCTGATGCAATGAAGATCCTTCACGCCACAACTAAGATCCGACAGGCCAAATAAATAAGTATAAAACATAAAGAAATATGACCAAGGTAAATTTTTGTTTGCCTTGTACTGGTTTTGGTTTTGTTTAATTTAGTTTCTTTTTTTGTTTGTTTTTTGTCTTTTTGAAATATTTAAAGGCATTAGGGGTGTGTGTGTGTGTGTATAATAAGAACACAACATGAGATCTACCTTCTTTGATTTTTAGATATACAATACAGTATTATTATCTATAGGTACAGTGTTATTCAGCAGAGCTCTAGAATTAACGCATCTCGCAAAACTGAATGATTTTAATGACTTCCCATGTTCCCCTACCTCAGTCCCTGGCAACCATCATTTTATTCTGTGTTTTTATGAATTTGGCTATTTTTGATACCTCATGTATAAGTGAAATCATGCAGTGTTCATTCCTCTGTGACTGATTTATTTCACTTAGTATGATGTCCTGCAGGTTTATCTGTGTTGTCACATATGGTGGGATTTCCTTCTTTTTTTTTAAAGGTTGAATAATATTCCAATGTATTTGCCAATCACATTTTTTAAATCTGTTCATCTGTCACTGGATATTTAGATTGTATTCACATCCTGGCTACTATGAACAGGCTCCCAAATTCTGTGTACTTCAAAGAACCTGGGATTGGGTTTGGTTTAGTTTTACCAAGGGAAAAATATAGCAATCCTCAGTCAACTAGCCAATATATGGAATGTTGTCATACGTCAGCACTGCCTTGGGTTTCTCTGGTGGTTCAGTGGTAAAGAATCCACCCTCCAGGGAAGGGAACAGCAGCCAAAAGCAGATGCCTACAACCAGGGGGCTTGTGCCCCTGGCCTTGCAGTACGTTGCCTCTCAGATCTTTATCTCCTCCCTGGGTTTTCTGTAGGATAGGAAGAGAGGCAAATCAGAGCTGTGTGTGAGCCTGCCTTTTATCCCCCCAATAAAAAAAAAAGGAGCCGAAGGAGCCCCACACGCTCTGGGAGCACCATCAGCTCCCTTGGCTCTCCCCTCCTGCCCGCTTCGCACAACGTTGCAATCCAGAGTCTAGAGTGGCAGCTACTGTCAGCAGCGCTCATTCAGGGGACAACTGCGGAAGAGCCCTGTGCGGGTGTCCCCAGACTTGCTGTTGGATTCGTGGTGTTAGAGGCAGGCAAATGTGATAAACCGAGGAGGTGAGCGATGCATCTGATGTTGGAGGACTGGATCGTGGGGGAAGATGACGGCAGACACCCTCAAGGTCACTATTTGTTTACCTAGCTTCAAAATTTTCTCTGGAAGCTGCATAGACTAAGCCTGCTTTATCTTCCCAAACATGAAACGCTAGGCAAGACACATGTCAAATGAAAATAGCCTTTTTAGTCAATATTTTGAAAAATTTGACAGCAAGTTAAATCTCAAGAGCCTATTTCCTGTGTTTTGTTTACTTTGTTTGAGGGTGAGGGACAATTTACCAATGATTATTTTGTAGCAAACATCAGTCTTGATTATAAGGAAGCATAGTATAGCTGGCACTCGGCTTCCTTTCCAGCCACAAAGGAGCAACGTCTTACACGTCCACGTCTTCTGCTTCAAACATGGATCAGTATCCAAACTTTCGCTGGAAGTCAGAGGGCAACTCTTTGTTCTCAGTTCCGCACTGGCCCTATCCGTCTCTCTGCTTACTCACTTTCTTGATTGATGTCTCTATCTCCATTTTTTCTGGCTTGGCAAGGAGTCTCCAGATTAATACAAACTGGAGGGGATGTTGGGAGGCTCTTACCATCCAGGAAAGATGACAAAGGTCTAAGCCAGGGCAACGAGAATGGGAATGGATATATGCGCTGGAAGAAGGGGTGTCAAGGTGACAGCTAAGATATTAACTTGGAGGATTGGTTGGATGGTGAAACCTGTAACCAGTGAAGGAGGAGAATTGGCCCTCTTTTGAAACTGTTGGGTTGAAAGTACCTGGTTGAAGGACATCCAGGTAGAGATTTCGTAGGCAACTGCTTTTGCAAGTCTGGGATTCAGGAGTGACAATGACAGATAGGGTCGAAAATGTGATTCCACCAGCACTTCTATTCATGTTTGATAGAGTTCCAACCCATGGTCCCCTACTGCCTACAAAGTTTCCCATGTCCTATCAGTAACCAAGGAAATTAATTTTGATTTCAGTTTCTTAAATCTCACCTTTCATCTTTTCTGCCAGAGACAGCAGTGACAAAACAACGTATTGCTGAGGATATGATATGGAACTGGAGGCACTCACGTACACGGAAGAGCCACACTGGTGCCCGGTCCACACTTCCGGGCACCATCGGCCTTCAGGGTAGCTCTGTCCTTCTAGCCGACCCTCTCTGGCAGAAATGGCTGTCTTGGAGGTTTGGGAAGAAGTAGACCGGTAGCAATTTTATCAACTTACTACATGACCATGCAATTTTCTACACAGACAATAGATTCTCATAGTGCATCTGGCCCAGAGCGCCTTGGTGTTATAATGAGTGAACACCAGAGTCGTTGGAGAGACGGTCAAAATCATCCTGGCAGTCAGGAAGGGCTGGGAAGGGCTAGAGAGCATGCAAGAGCGTGCTGCGTTGGTAATGTGGTTGCCCGGAGCGTCTCTCTGACCCAGTGGCTCCGACGTATTGGGAAGCTGGAAAGCTGGAAACCCCAGCGTTGCTGTCTTTCCTGAGCCAGAGCACGCCGGCAGCTGAGAAACCACACTTCTCTTGTCTTTTCAGCCAAACCACGCTTTGGTCCATGCTGTCACTCCCACCTCCCGATTAGATGCCCAGAGTCCCTCTGCCACCTGCCGCTGCTCGGCAAGACCGGTCCAGCTGCTCTGATGTGGGAGAGAGATGGGGAAGGCTGAGCTCTCCCAGCCCAGGAGGAGGTCACAGAGCAGATGAGCGCCCCAGAGATGAGCAGAATTAACTGCTGGGAAGGGAAAGAGAGCTGCCTTTTCCAGAGAGCTGAAGGGTTTAGGAAGGGTCATTGCTGGTCACTGTTGCTGTGGTTAGTTTGAAGACACTGCATAAAAGCTATGGAGACTTTATATATGAAATAGAGATGCAAATGCCCATCTGATGGAGTTGGTTTGAAGGCTAAATGAGAGAATGTGAGGAAGTCACATTACATAGTACCTGGTATTTAATAAATGCTTAATATGTGGTAGTAGTTATCATCATTTGAGATATAGGGAAGTGGTTGAGCTCACACCCAGTCCAGTCTTAGAATCCCAGCTTTACCACTTAACAGCTATGAACATGTGCATGCCTGCTAAGTTGCTTCAGTCATCCGACTCTTTGCAACCCTAGGGACTGTAGCCCACCAGGCTCCTCTGTCCATGGGATTCTCCAGGCAAGAATACTGGAGTGGGTTGCCACTTCCTCCTCCAGGGGATCTTCCTGACCCAGGGATTGAACCAGTGTCTCTTATGTCTCCTGCATCAGTAGGTGGGTTCTTTACCACTAGCACCACCCTAGGAGGCCCAGGAGACACAGGACACCTTATTTAACTTTCTAAACACACAAGTTGACTATCTCTAAAATTGGGTTAACAATGCCTATCCCAGGAGTTATTGTGAGTCTTACAATCAGATAAATTAAGTAAAAGGCTTTGTTTTGTGGTAGCATTAATATTATTTTTGGAAAAACCTGAACATAGGGCTCTTTGCATGCCTCGTACTTTCAGAGACAATATCCTTTGATAGAGTCAAAAGCAGGTTCTGACTGGACAATACCCAGGTCTCCAACTTACAGTAAATCTAAGATATGCATTAACTTACAGTGGGTTTGGCAAATCTTTGCTATAAAGGGCCAGAGACTAAATACTTCTAGGCTTCGTGGGCCTTAGAGTCTGTGTCCAAACTCCTCAACTCTACTACTGTAGGGCCGACAGCTGCCATAAACAATATGTTAAGCAAATGAGAATGGCTGTGACTGTGGCCCCATAAAACTTGATTTACAAAAACAAGCAGCAGGCCTAATTTAGCCTGTGGTCAGGTTGCTGGCTCCTGACTTACACATATGTGTAGAGCTCACCTCACAAGCAGGTGCTTGTTGATGTGGCAAAATTAAAGGGGAAAGTCAGTAAGGACTTCACCCCTTCCATCCCCCATAAGGTGTTAAATACTGGAAATTCTACTATTAGAAAGTCATTCCTTTGAATTAAGCATTAGTCCATGGAGAAAGGAGAGAAGCTTAACAAAATGCAATTTCAAAGACTCATAGATAAAGATCAAGCTCTAACTCGAACTGGAATGTTATATACTTTTTGAACTGACTTGCCTTGGCTTTGCTGGGGCCCTCCAAGCACTTGGAGGGAGGAGAAGTAAAAATGGGAAGAGGGAAGGGAAAAGTGAACAGGTTTGATTAGGACTTTTTCTCAAGTCTTTCAGATCAAGACAGATGCCTTCCGCATTCCAGGCCCACTTCCAAGCCAAGATTTCTTCATCACAAAGAGCAAACCAAAACAGCAGGTCCTTCCCTGCTTTCAACAATTCCTAAAGCTGGAATCCTGAGTTTTTCATCTCTTAGAATGATAACTGAATCGCTCTGCCATACACCTGAAACTGACACAGCATTGTAAATCAACTATACTTCAATTGAAAAGAAAAGAAAAACGAATGAAATAACGGAGCAAGGGGGCAGTCGCCTTCCTGGGCTCCAGGTTTGGTGCACAGAGGGCCTTCTCATCCTTTCCCAATTCTACCTCACCCTCTGCCCCACAGTAAGAGCCCACTTCTTCACCAAAATTGGGAGAAAGAACCAGAATTCAGGGTAGGCCTGGCAGGGAGGAGGGAAGTCTATTTTGATATGAAGTTAAAGTGCTGTTGGGGCAAAATATGGAACTCATTTGTGGATCCAGTGAGAGCTGCTGGCTGTAGACTAAGCCTTGCGGGGCTGGGAAGAGCGGGCAGTGGCAACAGCCTCTGTCTGGGTG
This sequence comes from Cervus canadensis, assembly GCF_019320065.1. Lineage (NCBI taxonomy): Eukaryota > Metazoa > Chordata > Mammalia > Artiodactyla > Cervidae > Cervus > Cervus canadensis. Next base: position 10,621,019 of record NC_057398.1, read on the forward strand.
ATTGGGCAGCAAAGCTATGTATTTGTGGGGATCACTCAGTCCAAGAATCTTTAATCCGTTTCCCTCCCCCAAGGGCAGCTGCAGACAAAATCCTGTAGATCCAGAATGAGAAGGCCATTCCCAAGTTGCCACTGGATTGTTCTCCCCCTCACCCCTCAGATGGCCCCTTATCCTAACACAGAAATGTGCTCACCATGTTTCCCAACGCCACATGCTCTCTGGACACCAACATCTGGAGTCTCCTTTCACACTCACCTTCCCAGGACCACCCGGCCCTTTAAGGGAGGCTTCATCTGAGCCCCTCCAGAACTTATCCATCCCTCTTTTCCAGGGACCTTAAGCAGCTAGAGGGCACATACGCCTCCTCCACCACGACCCCATCACCCTCTTAATATTCCCCAACAGCAAAGCATCTGTAGGTGCTCAATGAATGTTTGTAGAATTAACTTAACGATTGACAACTATTGTGCTTACATCACATGAATGATCACCTTGCTGCACTATGCTCACAGGAAGGGCAGAGAGGAGCCTGGAGAAAGGATAGGAGGAAGACTGGACTAACTGCTAGCCCCTCCCCCTCTCCCCAGCCCTGTGAAAATGAAAGTGAAGTCGCTCAGTCGTGTCTGACTTTTTGTGACCCTGTGGACTGTAGCCTACCAGGCTCCTCCATTCATGGAATTTTCCAGGCAAGAGTACTGGAGTGGGTTGCCATTTCCTTCTCCAGGGGATCTTCCCAACCCAGGGATTGAACCCAGGTCTCCCACATTGTAGGCAGATGCTTTACCGTCTGAGAGAGTGGTGAATTCTAAGAGGGAAGTGGGATTAAACATTCCCCTAGCCTCCTGGGAGCTCTGAATCCTGCTATATGGATTCACCGCTGCCCCCAGCTTTTGTAGCTTAGAAAACCCATCTGACATTTCAGGTTGGTTGATGTAGAAGTAGAGATGATTCAGCAAATCTAGTTCAGTTGTTTTTGTTTAACTTTTTAATCCAGAGTGCAAATGTGTGCTAAGAATGTGTTAATCCTCGTGTACCCAAGTAAAGTGATGAAAAAGCATTCTAGGAGTCTGTCATTACATTGAAGAGATTCTTCCAGATTGTGCCTCCCACCATCCCTGCCCTCCCTCCCCCCCGCCCACACAGGACATTGACTCCTCTACATGTTACAATGGCACGCACGTGTGTGGGCACCAAGACGTTCCCACAGTGCGTCATGTCTCCAAGGGAACAGGGAGGGCCCCAAGGGATGGTGAGAGACACAGAGTGCGGGCACCAGGGCGGCATGGTCAGGCTGTGCTTTCCTTGGCCCCTGGTGGCAGGCGGAGTGGTACAAAGGTTTCAGACCTTGGGTACACGTGAACTCAAGAAGATATGAGATGAGACACTAAGAGTTGTCCAACGTACGGAAACTCCCTGCCAGAAGTGTGGTGACTCACCAAAATGTGTTAATACTTTCTGCTCATGCTCCATTGCAGAAGTGGATTTTATTTTTATTCAACAATTCCTTTCTTCATTCATTCATTAACCAATTCATGTACCTCCTAAATGCCAAGCACTGTGATAAACAGGAATAGCCCTGGCTTCCTGGAGCAATGGAAGCAACTTCTTTACCTTATAAGGAAGCACCTTTATAAGCACCTAATTCAACTCCAGCCTCCTCCCTGGCTCTCCATCCCTCCTGACACTGCACCCCATCTGGGGTCCAGTCACCGCAAGTCTCACACTGCAGGGCCCTGAGGCTGCGGGGTGGCCCTGGAAGAGAATGTGTGTCTTCCAAGGGGGGAGTCTGGCCTGTACCCTAAACACTGCTTTGTGCTCTTTCTTATCCCTCCGCCAGAGTCATCGCTCCAGGGACATTCAGACCCAGAACAGGGCTGAGGGCTCACTGGAGTCCAGAGTGGGATCCTCCACTCTTAAATTCCAGGAGCAAAGGAAGCTGCAGAAGCTTGGACATGCCTCAGTGTTTTCAGATTTGGAGGTTGTCAGCTGAGAAGGGTCCCACGTCATCTCTTGTGAGCTAAGGGAAGACAAGAAACTAGTTATGCTTTGTATTTGTGCTTCATCCACTCATTAAGTCTTTTGATTATGGCTCAACAGGGCTTCCTTGGTGGCTCAGAGGGTAAAGAATCTGCCTGCAAGGCAGGAGACCTGGGTTCGATCCCTGGGTCAGGAAGATCCCCTGGAGAAGGAAACAGCAACCCACTCCAGTATTCTTTCCTGGGAAATCCCATGGACAGAGGAGCCTGACGGGCTACAGTCCACAGTGTTGCAAAGAGTCGGATACGACTGAGCAGGTAACACTTTCACTTTCACCATGACCATGACAGCATACAATTATTTGCATTTTACAGATGTGGAAACTGAGGCCAGGAGATTAAATGGCTTGCTGAAGGTCACAGAGGCAGTAAGAGGTAGTTCCAGGGCTAGACCCATGTGTTCAGGTGAATGTAACCTTGGCCTTGTCCTGTGACTCAGCCTACCCGGGCAGGCGGTCGTCCTTCCACCACTGACCCATGAGCCCAGCGCTGGCAGCTGCCCACCCTCACTCACCGTCTGGGCCACAGTGGGCCTTAGGACCCAGGGATCTCCCTCAAGGTACTTTAGCTGAGTATTGTCAGTGGGCAACATGCCAGTGCCCTCCCCTGCCCTCCATCCAGCCCCCTCCTCCTGCACCTAGCCAGCGCCAGCTCACTCCCGGTAAATTCAGTGTTTTTCCATTTCAGTGAGCTCGGCCTTTGCTTTGATTTGGGTGCAAGCAGCTGCAGGTGCCTCAAGTTATGATGTGCTCTCTCCCTCGTCTCTCCCTGCAATGTCATCCATGTTTACTTGCTGCTCTGGACTTTCGATTCTGTCAGGATGCCAATCGGCTGGGCCGCCAGGCACCACAGCTGACAGTCAAATCTGTGATGCTGAATCCTTCTTCTGGAAAAAAGGGCTAAAGAGGTTAATACACTCAAGTCAGGATAAACACACCAGCTGTTAGAGTTTCTAATATTTAATATCATTATCAAATAAATAACTCAGGAAGAAATCACACACACACACAGCACAAAAACCCACAGCAGCGCTCCGCTGCATCTAAAGTGGTTAAAGAGAAAATTAATAAATTATCTTAAAAGCCTCCACAATTGAGTAATGGCCAGGATACAATTAAGACAATATTTGCATGTTGCCTGCTCTGCTTCTGCCCACACACCCCCCTCCTCCATTAACAAGTCAGCCCTGGAGAGAGGAATTTGGGGGAGCAGAAGGAGACAGGAAAATGTATCAACAACTTCAGGTTTCCCTTTTGGTCGGAGAGGATCTCAGCTCCAATAACCTTTGCTGTTTGCTTTTGTTTTCAGTGGGAAGATTTCAGATGGATCTCCAGCTATTAAAATGGATCTCCACGTTACCTACCTACAGAACACAAGAAAAAAGGTGGGGTGGGGGGAGGAAAAAAGTGGATTTGGACAAACATCACATGAATAACGAGTTTTGGGGATAATGGATTGTTGAACTGACTGACCAGTGAACGGGGCTTTGTTGTCGGTGATTCTTCAGGCCACTTGGTGCACAGATACCAGTCAGAGTGACGAGCATCTATTTTTCTCTTGTAGTTCTAGCTTCCTGATTCCCTGAACACTCACATGAGGGTTGAGCAGGACAGAATTTTAATAGCCTGTTAACTGTGTCAGGAAATTTCGAGTCCACCTATTTTTTTTTTTTCTTTTTGCCCAAGCTCACTGGCTGCTTTTCACCTGGGCTCAAGGAACAGAAAATGATGATCACTGCATTTGGGGGAAAAAAATGAACATGGGCTAATTTTTTTTTAAGGCTCCAACAAAATGTTTTCCAGGTCACAAAACACTGAGCAAAATGAGCTCCATATCTAGTTTATGTTGGATATTATAAGCGAAGCTGGTCTCAGCGACTCTGTTAAGGTTCCATGAGCATTTTTTGAGATAAAGCCTTCATTTCAAGGGGCCAGGCTTGAGCCATTTCCCTTCTCATCAAGCAAAAACCTGGCATCCTGTTTGTCTGTCCAGATGTATTTTTGTTTGGGCTTTTACACTGTTTGATTGAGATCGAGTCATGAATTTCTGCTCTCTGGATGGGCAGAGGAATGACGATTTATGAAGTCTGAGGATGCAGGTTGTTTAGCTCAAAGCACAGCCAGATCAATTTGGGGACTAGGAAAGTCTGCACGCTAGGGCCTCCATGGCTAATGGCTGGAGCAGACTCTCTTGTACCAACTTTTGAAAACCCAAACGGGAAAACAGTTTTAAAACTTTCCGCTACTTGCGGCTGTACGGGCGACATCGATGGGATGGAAAGAATCCCAGTAATTTCAGGGGGACCTCTAATAAGGCTTGCATAGTAATTTTCTGTCGTCTGGTATCTGGGCTGCCGAGGTGTTTGGACAGTCCACACACGTTCTGGTTGATGCTGGGACTGGAGGGCACGAACATGACTCCCGTCCACATACCTCTGCCTTTGGGTCCTTGATGAACTTCCAATGGCTCAGTGCCTCCTTTGCCCACTCAGGCATCCTCTCCATGTCTGGCCAGGTCTCTGGGTTCTTCAAATGAATTTTTCAAGCGTGTAGAGAGAGAATAAAAAAAGAAGCATAGCAGGGATGAAGGCAAGAATGATGGGCCTCCCTACCTGGGAGACCAAGTGAGAGGTAGGGGTGTCTCAGGGTGGTCAGTACTGGGGTGGGGGTGCCGACTCCCAGTGTCTGGCCATTGAGCACCCTCTCCTCCCATCCCAGGGCTTATTGGAGCATGGCCTGAAGTTTAGATATTTGATTTTTTTTGTTTATTTGTTTCTATTTCTGTTCAGAGGTATCTGGATTGGAGAGGAGACCAAAATTATTGCTAGCGTCATAAGTATGAAGGTGAGGAAGGGAGTGAATAGGAAAATGGTAGCAGGGAGAAAAAAAGAGAGAAGGGGGGGAGAGAAAAGGGAGAAAGGAGAAACAGAAGGGAGCGGGAGGGGAGGAGGGCGGGATGGGTGGAAAGAGGGAGGAGGAGGAAAACCAAGTCTGGTTCCTTTTTTCTTTTTTGTATAGACACATGTTTTCTCTTCTTTTTTTAACTTTTTATTTTGTATTGGAGTATAGTCGATTAACAGTGTTGTGATAGTTTTAGGTGGGCAGCAAAGGGACCCAGCCATACGTATAGAAGTATCTGTTCTCCCTCACATTCATTCCTCTGCCATCCAGACTGCCACATAACATTGAGCAGAGTTCCCTGTGCTACACAGCAGATCCTTGTTGGCTGTCCATTTTAAATACAGCCGTGTGACCATGTCCACCCCAAACTCCCTAACCATCCCTTCCCCCGACACCACCCCTGGCACCCAGAAGTATGTTTTCTAAGTCTCTGAGTTAGTTTCAATCTTGTAAGTTCATTTGTTTTATTTCTTTTTAGATTCTGCATGTAAGGGATATCATACGATATTTGTCTTTTTCTGTCTGACTGACTTCACTCTATGACAATTTCTAGGTGAATCCATGTTCCTGCAAGTGGCGTTATTTCATTCTTTAAAATGCCAAGCCCAATTCTTAAGCCCAGAGCCGTGCCGTCTCAGCTGGGACCCTGTGCCTTGGCACTAGTGATGCGCTCTGCCCAAGGTCTTCTCACCCTTCGGGGCACCACCGCCTCCTACTCACATTCTGAGGTTCAGATCCGACCCGTGTGCTCCCTGGCCGAGAGCTGAGTGCACTCTGTCCCCTCAGCATCACTTCCTTTGTGCACGAGGCTGTCTGCCTTTCTGTCTCCCAGAGCAAGAAAACCTGAGGTTACTTCATAACTTCTCCAGCATCCTGGCCCATCCTGGGTTCCCATCAATGTTTGCTGAGTGAAGGAATGAATGAATGGAAGAAACGAGAAATAGCTAGTTACGGCTTTACCAAATACTAGTGTAAACCTAAGAACTCTCTTCGGATAAATTTAATTTTAATTAGATTTGCTAATAGCAATAAAAATAAAAATGAAGGATAAGTCAAACAGTAGTATTGATGGTCACTCTCAAGAGAGTGCTCTCTCAACAATAGCTGCTTATAATGGCTTTTCAAAATAGATCCTATCTGTCGTTAATATTAAAATACAAAATGAATCATTTTCTGTTGATAAGCTTATGTAGAAGCTGAGTGAGGTCCTATTTAAAACAAATATGCATACAAGTAGTTTAAGATAACTCAGTTTAACTAATGTGAGAACTAGATGAATGTGAAGTTTGAGACTTAGAGACAATTTTTTTCCCTAACCCATGACCAAGCTGCCCCTTGGAGTTCATTGCACCTGGGATCAGGTCAGCTCAAGAAACAGGAACTAACTAACAAGGGTGCCACCATATCTATCAAACTTTCACTTCCTTCCACTCTTGTCTCATGATTTTATTCCCAGAAGAGCCTTGTAAGATGAGGAAGGAACTGACTTCCCTGGCCTTGATGGAGATATAGGAGACCTGGGAGCTGATAAAACTTACCCAAGCCAGCTGGGCAGTGTGGCTGAGGATCTAACCCGTTCCCCGAATTGGGCTACTGCCAGGAAAAGGGTAACATGGATCCAAGGTCCATTCTGAGCAGAAATTGCTCTATTAGCAGGGCCTGGTGCTTGACTGCCACTTTCCAGGACATGGAAACCTGTGTAAAGGTGAATTGTTGTTTAGTCACTAAGTTGTGTCTGACTGCTTTGCGACCCCATGGACTGTAGCCTGCCAGGCTCCTCTGTCTGTGGGACTTTTCAGGTAAGAATACTAGAGCGGGTTGCCATTTTCTTCTTGAAGGGATCTTCCCAACCCAGGGATTGAACTCATGTCTCTTGCATTGGCAAGCAGATTCTTTACCACTGAGCCACCAGGGAAGCCCATAAAGGAGGATGCTAAGTCGCTTTTCTGGTCATCTTCAGGGTAATAAAGAAGAGACGGGATTTAGCAGAAGGACTGAAATTAGATACCCAGAAGAGCTTCTGGTTTCTAGGATGATTTTAAAAGCTGGAATAACTTTCGTGAGTGTGTTAGTGAGCTGAGCTCTGCTGCAGTGATTTCGTCTATAGAATTACACACATCTTAGGCACCGTAGTGCTGATTCTCACTGAATTCCAACTCCAGGGAGGTGAAGGGCGAGCGGGCACTGTAGCCTTCACTCCGAATTCCCAGCCTCCCTCCAGTTTAAGCCCCATGCTTTATTTATACAATTTTTTTTTTCATGTAGACATTTTACTCTCCTTGCTGCAGAAGGTGCTTTCCCCAAATTGCCTCAAATATTCCTTGTCTGTATATTTTATTCATATGGATCCGTTATTGGCCCTATCTTTCTGAAAGAGCTGAAATTTGCCCTTGAGGCATCAGATGGAGTAGTCAGATTGTCAAATGTGTCTCCTAATTGAAGTGAACACTGGCACAATATTTGTCGACTGGAAATAAACAGCCCCAGTGAAGGAGCAGGTTTACGGCCTTCATGTGTTCATACCGGTCTTGCTGAGAGTTGAAAGAGACACACAGAGACAGAATCTATTTCTCTTGGAAAGGAAAACTTTGGGGAGGAGGGGAATTGTTCTTAGACTTCGAATCTCCTAGAGCCAAGAGCAGCTGACCTGGGGCCATCGCGGAGCAGTCAGCCAGGTTGATTTCCAGGGCTCCTCCCTGCCCATCTTCTCCCTCCCTTTTTGGGAGCCTCCTCCTTCAACATTCAAGGGTTCAGGATCAGCCTCCATCAAACCCCATTATTGGCAGGTCTCTGCTGTCAGGGTTTGAGGAAAAAAAGCAAACATGTGATCAAATCAGAAAGGGGCTAATGACCATCACTGTCTCTTCCCGATGTCTCATGAGCCTCAGAAAACTCGAAAGTTCTGGTTCTGCACAACTGTACAAGCTGGCCTCAGCCTCTAGTCATCCCCGATTGTGTCCCTAGGACAGCTTTGCAGTGAACATTCTCGGGGGACAGGACACTCTAACTTGGGGAGTCAATGCAAGGCTTGCAAAGTGCAACTTTAGTGCTGAAGCGTTGGTTCCAGCCAAGGTCACGTGGCAGAGCAAGCAAGTGAAGGCACCCAGGTCAAGCCCAGAGCTGAACTCCCTGCCTCTCCAATCAAGCGGTGGAAGATCATAGATGGGGTGAGTGAGTCCCCTCCACACTTGGAGAAGTTAGGCTTGCTCCTTCCCACTGCTGTCTTGCTTTCTCAAAAGACCAATCAGAAGTAGGCCATTTCCTTCCATGAAGGGCCCTAAGAGGTGGCTCCCTCTCGCTCCCTGATCGCCCTTGCCTTTCCCTGGTCCATTTCAGCAAGTTCCTGGGCCTTGAAACCTTTCCTAGCACCAGTATTTAGGGATACTATAATGAGTCTTAAAAAGTCGAATTGTGGTTTTTATTCTTTGTTGTAAGTTCTTTGTCCTTTAGGGTTAAATTAAACTAAGTGATGATGGGGGTGAGGGTACAGCATAGATTCTGAATGTTAAGCTTGACCTCTCCTTGTGGATCCACGGCTTTGTTCCCTTAAAGGAATTCCAAGCTGAAATGGTTGGGTTTGGGAAAGTATTTCAGAGAAGAGAATTATTTTAAAATGTAATGCAAAATGTCAACAGGTAGCCAGCCAGCCAGCAACCTAGCATACTTATGTGTTAGATCAGCTCTGTAGCTAATGGAACCCAGCTTCCCAACATGTCTTTCTGAGTTGAAATTAAATTTGTAGAAGCCCAATGCTTGACCAAGGATTGTTTAACATCTAATTCCTTTTTTCCTCTCTGAGTCTTAACAACATGCTATTTGTGAGAACCTGGTTCCAGAAAAAGGCAAAACAAAGAAGTGGTGATGGCAAGAGTTAGGGATAAGAAATCAGTGGCTCCTCTTCTACTGGGTGCAATTAATCAGTAACTGTTAACCTGCTGGTAATTGAAAACACAGACTGAGCTGCCGTCACATGGCTTATAAAGACTTCCTCATGTGACATTCCTTGTGGGTTGGAGATGATAAGGAAACAGAATTTTCCAGCATGTACTCTTACAGAAAGGCTGAAAATGTGTCAAATTACCTTGTGAAATAAGTTCCCTGGTAGAAAAACTTCACAGTCTCTCTCCTGTTCTTCTCAAGGACCTCCTAATGTGCAGATCTAAAGACATTTTCTAATTTTTTGTTCTCCCTGACATCTCCTCTATGGCACTTGATATGATTGATCATTCTCTGTACCTAATAAGGATCTGCATCATAATGAACCCTGTACTGATTATATATCATGACCTGGACACAGCGATAAGAATCTCAAACATCCCTTGTCCTGTTTCTGTCTCTCATGGGTGCTCCTGTTTGGACCTCTCTTCCTCCCCTTCTCACTCTTAACGGATTCATTCACTCAGGTTCTGCATGTGGGCTTCCGTTCTCTCCTGCAAAGACACCATCTCCTCCCATGGGTTTGTCTGTCACCTCCAAGGGGAGGACTTCCACATCTGTTATCTTTGGCTTCCCAGGTAGTTCAGTTCAGTTCAGTTGCTCAGTCATGTCTGACACTCTGTGACCCCATGGACTGCAGCACTCCAGGCTTCCCTGTCCATCACCAACTCCTGGAGCTTGTTCAAACTCATGTCCATTAAGTTGGTGATGCCATCCAACCATCTCATCCTCTGTCGTCCCCTTCTCCTCTGGCCTTCAATCTTTCCCAGCATGAAGGTCTTTTCCTGGGTAGCTCAAACGGTAAAGAATCTGCCTGCAATGGGAGAGACCTGGGTTCGATCTCTGGGTCAGGAAGATCCCCTGAAGAAGGGAATGGCTGCCTACTCCAGTATTATTGCCTGGAGAATTTCATGGACAGAGGAGCTTGGTGGGCTACAGTCCCTGGGGTCACAAAGAGTCAGACACGATGAATGAGTAACACACACCACTCAAGTACCTTTCCCCAGCCCTGTATTTGCCACTGCTTGCTGGTTATTTCTACCTGTGTGTTCCACCAACACCTCAAAATGACTGAAAACAATTTCAGTCTATTTCTTTGAAACATGGCTTCTCCTCCTGATTTCCTTATTTCTACTGATGCTACCAAAACTCTAGTCTTCATATCTGCCAGGGAAGTCCCTAGTCTTGATATCTTAAATGCTTTCTTCTCCTTCATCTCTTCTAGTTCTTCAAGAAATAGTTCCATTGATTCTTGCTTTGTCAGAGCTCTTAATTTTCCTTTCCTTTAGGCTCCCATTTCCATGATTCTAAGTCAGGACTTGTCACCTGGTACCTCAGTTATTACAATGTCCTTTTAATTTCTCTACCATCTTCAGTCTTGTATATCGCTGCCTGATTAATCTTAAAGCATCACTTTCTTCAAATAACACCCCTGATCAAAACCCATCACTATTTCCCCATTGGCTGATTCTGGCATATCAGGCCTTCTCAAATCTGGCCCAGATCCACAGTTCCCAGAGCACATCCATTATTCCTGAGTGCAAACTGGTCTCTTCAGTATCTCTGAAACAGAAATTGCTTTTGTTCTGTTTTGTTCCCTCTGCTGCTATCTTTTTGAAATACTGTTTGTCTCCTCTGCCTGATATAAATCCTATGGAGCAAACCTTGGTAGGTCAGTGGTTCAAGATTTTTTTAAACATAATACTTGCATCCACTTGGCAATTATTTGCTGATCATCTGCTCTGTGCCAGCCCATGTTCTAGGCACAGAGATCGAGATGAATGATCAGTCAAGGCCCCTGGTCTCATGGAGCTTATACTGGGGAGGTGGGGGAGAGACATAAAATAAAAAATGAATAAAGAAATACTTTCTGATTGTAATAAATGCTACTTGATCTCAGCAACTCTCTTTGTGAAAGAGAAACAGTGAGTCTAAGAGAAGTTAAATGCCTTTCCAGAGACCACATAGTTGGCAAATGACAATGCCTGGATCATAGATCACGTCTTCTGTGTCCTTTGGCTTATCTATATTCCTTCTCATTTCTTTAGCCGAATGTGAAACCCATCAATGTCAGGTCAAAATTCTCTCAAACTTGTCTTAGTACTTAGCACCCTCCTGGGCATGCTGCAAGTGCCCAAGGGTCACTTGTGGGGAAAAAGAACTGAGCAAAGCAGAAGGTGACAAGCCAGACGGCAGCGGGGAGAAGGAGTGCCCTTATTAGGTCTCAGACACAGAGCATTAATTTTTCTTATCTGAGTCTGTGCATCTCATTAGTATCATATGCATCTCCATATCGCTTAGCCCACTAAAGAGTAGTCTAGGGGGTTCATAAAGATGCTGTCAGGGAGGACTGGCTTTGCTTTTCCGCTAAATTTCCCCCACAAGTAGCAAATTCCATCATTTGGACGGTAAGCATGACCTGGGGGCTCCTCAGTGTCCTGCTGGCTTCCTAGTCCTGACGGTGACGAGTAAGAACCAGAGAGAACTCAGCAGGACTAAGACGGGGAAGAGTCAAGGCCGTTTGTTCAAAATGATCTGTAACTGGTTCCTTTCACTCCCCCCTACCCTTTTGTCCACTATTCTTCAGGAAGAAAATAGATAGGAGGAGAAGGAAGAAGGGAGGGAAGAAAGAGAATTTTTCCTAACTTCCTATTTATAGACTCACAAGGCTGAACAATAAACTACCGTCAAGGAAAAGGTTCGGGGGTGTTGAAATTGCATTTGCAATAGTCTCCTTTACATCTAAGTGATAATTCTTGTTCCTTCACACCAACATTTAATGGACTCGATATTGATGATTACGGCTTAACTAACAAAACCTGTAGAGAGGAATGGCACCCCCCCCCAACCACAACTCTGATCCCTCTTTAAATTATTTTCCATTTAGCGTAAATCCTATAGCCTGCCATAAAACTTTATTGAATAGCTCATTTGAGCAGAGAATACTTTTGAAAGAATATTAGTAAACTCTTTCAATGGAGTCAAAACATCAAAATGGAAAATTCAAGTTTTGAAGAGAGCCATTAAGTGTGATTAAACCTTTAAAAAGCAGAGAACAACGCCTGTAGAACTCTATTTAGCCATTTCATATCTTTAATTGTCCAAAGATTTACTTTAAAAGCACAGACATGAAAGGATGCTGAATGTTACAGTATTTCGAGGGGGAGAGTGAAGATAAGCCCTGCTCACCAGCAAATGGAGCTCAGCCCAGAAGTAGGGCCAACAAAAGCAGCGGGGACCTGCTTCCTTCTGCAGTATATAGAGAGGGGGAAATAAAAAGGCAGCAATGCTTGACTCAGCTTTGAGGAACACAATCGGCATGATTAGGGATCCAGAGTGGGAGCACGTTTAAGCAGCAGTGACATCCACCAGTTAGCTGGTAATTAGAATGAAAACTGAGGGGAAAGAAGCTGAGAAGCAGGAGAGGGAGAAATGGGAGAAACTGGGGAGGGTGCTTTGAAAGGTAGTTTTCAAAATTTAAGGAGAGGAAAAACCATTTTAGGAGCTCTTTTTAGCATCTCCTGTTCTAAACTCCAACCTCAGAGATTTTGATTCAGAAGATAGGGGATGAGACCCAGGAATCTGAATTTTTAAGAAGCCTCCAAGGTAACATCACTGCCGGGGTCCTTGGATCAGTTTAGAGGATGTCTGAGGTGGGGAGGGGAAGAGCTGGGGACAGAAATATGAATGAGAAACACCACCTGGAAGACAAAGAGAAAAGCTTTCCCAAATGAGAAGCATCCAGCATCTAACTTTCCTGGCTCCTCCCTCACTCTCAAACACACAAGGCAACCAGGTAAGGAATCAACTGAGGAATTGAACTGATGGAGAATATTGCCAAGAGAGGATTCTTTTTTTTTTTTTTTTTCTTGGAAAAGGGCAAGAGTGAAAGAAAGTCAAACAATAACAGAGGGAGGAGGAGGAGGAAGAGAAAGGGAGATTGGTGGGAGGAATAACTGGCACTTAGGGAAGCAAAATTTTGTGTTGAATACTTTTAAAAATCTCCAGAAATGGACATGGACAAAGCAATGTGATGATATGCTTTGATCTAAATTGAAAATACTTTTAAAAAGAGTCATGTCGTATGACCAGGTATTGATAAAGTAGAATAGAAATCTGTAAAGTTGTGGACTGTTAGATTGC